>NC_064925.1:32467516-32773183 GCF_023897955.1 Schistocerca gregaria
AGCAGTGTGGCGGTTGTACTGTGCCACGCTGTACGAATATGCAAAAAATTAAAATTTCACAAAAAACCTTAAAATTTCATATGCTAACTATTAAACTTGATAATCGTAATTTACACGATGTCAAAGCCTGTTTTACGTCTATTATGATACGCAAACAATTGTATTGCAATTCTTTATGTTTTTACTGATAATGGGTAACACACTGGAAAAGTCCTGTAAGTTGTTCACAATAAAATTCAAGGAAGAGGATAATGAGAAAAAGGTTTCTATCTACATCAAAAGAGGCACTACCAAGCTAAGCCATACAAGCAACTTGCACAGCTGTCATACCTTTGCTGCAATGAACAAAACAGCTTACTATGGAATATTTTATGAGACCTGGGTCTAATTCTCTATCCTTTTCAAAATTTTCTCCTCAGTTTTTGCCTTTTTGTAATACTTACTCCCCGTCGTGATTCATGCAAACAGAAAATACAGGCAATTGTTTTTTATGATTCATAATAACACCATAGAAATTTCTTACTTTAACAACAGTTAACAAACACTGCTCACAATTGGTGCTCTGAAGCCCTGGCACACAGGTCGCGTATAATACATGTATGAATGGGAAAAAATTATTTGAAGCATATTACAATAGCATTATTAGGAATGTTGTGCTTGTATGATTTTTGGCTAGTCAGACTTCCACTCAGACTTCAAGGACAGCAGTGCATATCAAAAATAAGAAAATCCTCCTTACTTGGTTCCTCTTCTCTTCAGTAAAAATACTTAATACTGATATCAAAACTTTTCTTATTTCAAAACATATATGATACAAAACACTCATGGCCCATCATACTCCGAGCTGCACTTCTTAACAGAAACTTTTCCATATGAGAGAGTGAGAAACAAATCCTGTACAAAGAAAAATTAATGACAATTTATTTTTCATTTGTCCACACCTTACTGCTCATTCATAATTAATATCTTTGCCAACGATTATGGTCGATCGGTGTTTAATTTTTGGTTTGTAACAATTTTGACTTTACGAAACCCTGGGGGTCTTTTACCATGTACGTACACAAAGGCTTGATATCACCAAGAAATTAATCGCTTTGTTTGTGTATATATATCTCCCAATGGTAGCGTGGACAGCTTTTTTTTTAAATATAGTTTTGGCATTATTTATTTATTTATTTACTCGTCTAGTTCCATATGAACAAATTGAGGAGCAAATCTACAAGGTCATGGAACGTTTCAGTACATGAAATTACAACATCAAAGTAATAAGAGATAAAAATAAATGTTCATGAACCTTAAAAAAGTCAGTCCATAAGTTTAAGTAAACGCTATCAGCAATACAATAAAAATCAGCTTAATTTTCAAGGAACTCATCGACAGAATAGGAGTGACCCATGAGGGAACTCTTCAGTTTCGGTATGAAAGCACATGGATTACTGCTAAGATTTTTGAATTCGAGTGGCAGCTTATTGATAATGGATGCAGCAGTATACTGCACACCTCTTTGCACAGGACTTGTGGAAATCTGATTCAAATGCAGATTTGATTTATGTCCAGTATTTACCGAGTGAAACTAATATTGGTAACAAGAAGCGTTAATAAGGAATATATGTATTGAGAAGCCAATGTCAAAATACCCAGACTCGTGAACAGAGCCGACAAGAGATTCATGAACTTATACCACGTATTGCCCAAACCACCCATTTCTGAGCCAAAACTATCCTTTAATAATGGGGAGAGTTACCCCAGAATACAATACCACATTACAATAGCGAATGAAAGTAAGCAAAGTAGACTAAATTTCGTGTCGAACGATCACTCACTTCTGATAGCGTTCAATAGCAAAAATGGGAGTATGAAGTCTTTGAACAAATCCTGAACGTGGACTTTCCACGACAACTCACTGTCTATCTGAACACCTAGAAATTTGAACTGTTCAGTTTCATTAATCGTATGCGCGTTCTGTGAAATTAAAATGTCAGGTTTTGTTGAACTGTGTGTTAGAAACTATAAATACTGAGTCTTACTGTGATTTAGCGTTAGTTTATTTTGTACAAGCCATGAACTGGGGTCATGTACTGCACTATTTGAAACTGAGCCAATGTTGAACACAACATCCTTTACTACCAAGCAAGTGTCATCAGCAAACAGAAATATTTATGAGTTACCAATAGCACTAGAGGACATGTAATTTATATAAATAAGGAACAGGAGTGGCCCCAACACTGATCCCTGGGGCAACCCCCCCTCCCCCCACTTGACAGTATCCCACTCAGACCTCACATCACAGCCATTATCAACATTGTGAATAATGACCTTTCGCTGCCTGTTGCTGAAGTAAGAGGTGAACCAATTGTGAGCTACTCCCTGTATTCCGTAATGGTCCAATTTCTGGAACAATATTTTGTGATCAACCCAATCAAATGCCTTAGATAAATCAAAAAATCTGCCAAGCGTTCGAAAGCTTTTGTTTAACCCATACAGTACCTCACAGAGAAAAGAGAATATACCATTTTCAGTTGTTAAACGACTTCTAAAGCCGAACTGTACATTTGATAGCAAATCATGTGATATAAAATAATCGATTATCCTTACATACATAGCCCTTTCAATAACTTTTACAAACACTGATAGCATAGAAATAGGTCTAAAATTATCTACATTATCCTTTTCTCCCTTTTTATAAAGTATCTTTACTACTTAGTACTTTAATTGCTCAGGAAACTGACCATTCCTAAAGGAAAAAAATTACAAATATGGCTAAATAAGGCTAACATGTGCAGCACAGTACTTTACTGTTCTGCTAGACACTCCATCATAACCTTGATTGTCCTTAGTCTTCAGTGATTTAACTATTGACTCGATGTCCCTCTTGTCTGTATCACAGAGGAGTAATTCAGACATCAGCCTTGGAAAGGCATTTGCCAAAAAAGTTATATGATTTTCTGTAGAAACTAAATTTTTATTTTATTCACCAGTGATGCTCAGAAAATGATTGTTAAATACTATACATAAATCTGATTTATCAGTAACAGAAATATTTTTACTGCAAACTGACTTTATATCATCGACCTTGTGCTGCTGACCAGACACATCCTTCACAACAGAGCATATGGTTTGAATTTTATCCAGTGAATTAGCTATTCTATTTGCATACCACATACTCTTTGCCTTCCTGATAACATTTTTAAGCACCTTACAATACTTTTTGTAATTGGTTACTGTTGCTTGATTGTGACTACTTCTAGCATTTTGATATAATTCCCACTTTGTTCTACATGATATCCTTAACCCTTTAGTCAGCCACCCATGCTGCCCATTACTGCTAGTACCCCATTTAGAATGTTCTAATGGAAAGCAACTCTCAAAGAGCATGAGGAATGTGTTAAGGAATGTATTGTATTTATCATCAATGTTATGGGCACTATAAACATCCTGCCACTCTTGTTCCTTGACAAGGTTTAAAAGGTCTTTATTTCTGTTGGATTAACTTTCCTACATAGTTTATAATTAAATATGACCTTGGTTTGAGTACAAAAGCCTTTTAGTGTTAAAATTTTTGCATCATGGTTTGAAAGGTCATTCATCCTTTTACTTGCAGAATGCCCATCTAGTAATGAAGAACGAATAAAAATATTTTCTATGGCTGGCCCTGCACCCTAGTTAAAAAAAAACATTTTGCATCAGACCATTTGAATTTAGGAGATCTAGCAACATCCTTTTTGTTGCACCATCGTATAAATTTCTTTTATTTAGGTCACCATATGTAACTAGTTTCTGGTACTTCCTACAAAATGAATCAATAACCCTCAACAGCTTGAGCAGAAATGCTCTGAAGTTAGAGTTAGGGTACATATAAAAAATAACAATTAGAAGTTTAGTTTCACCAAATTCAACTACCACTGCACAACATTCAAATACCTGCTCAGTGCAGTGTCGTGATACAGCTACGGACTCAAATGGAATACTGTTTTTTACGTGCAGAGCCACTCCTCCACCCCACAGGGAACTCCTTGAGAAACAGCCAGCTAATCTGTAGCCTGGTAATGGAAGCCTCTGAATTGTCAAATTATTTAAGTGGTGCTCTCATATACCAATAATTTCATAGTCCACATCTATAAGCAGTTCAGTAACTTTATCTGTAATACCTCTTATATTCTGATGAAATATGCTAATTCCTTCTCTACTTGGAAACATTACATCCTCTGAAGGTGAACCCTTAGTCAGAGGAACATCCTTTAAGCAGGTATACCTATCAGCTGACTACAATCTAAAAAAGGTGCACCTCTAACACCAACTACTACAAGAATTTTTCCATGAGTGACACCACCACCATCACCACCACCACCACCATCACCACCACCACCACCCACTACACTGTCACCTATACGCTTAGTCAGCACCCCCTTCCCATACCTATTGAGGTGCAGGCCTTGCCTAGTGAAACCCGATCTACTGATTGACGCAACTGCCACCACAGAGATGTGATCCATGCCCTCTGCCATCTGCGCCCCCCCAGCCCCACGTTAACTCGCCTAACAGTCGCATTAAGGTGAGGTCGATCATGACCCTGAAACAGTTGCACGAAATGCACATTAGTGCCACCAGTTTGAGTAGCTGTCTTTACCAGGTGAGCACCTACATCATATCCCCTGTCCCAATCGATACTGTTCCCTGCTCCAGCCACTATCACCAACTTAACCTCCTTCGTAAAATTCCTACACAACTCCCCTATACTGTCAGTCACCTGAGCCAACACTGCACAAGGCTTCACAATGCTGGTGACCTGGTACTCACTCAACAACACTTCCTGCAACTGCTGGCCCACACATCTACTGTGAGAACTACCTAGCAGCACAACCTTCTTCTTTCTGCTAGACTTTGCGACTAACTATCCCTCCTATTTGCTGAGGACTGTTGCATGTTCCCTACATCCACAGCTACACGAGACTCCTCTCCACTCAACTCTGACAGTGGTCATATCTATTGCATGTGCACAAAGTAAACCAGTCTGAATACCTCCTCTGCCTAGCTGCCTTCTTGCCAACTGCTAGTTCCCATTCCCCACCACCCTTTACCCTCCTGAACCTACCTCTAGTTCCTCCTTTGCGCACTGTAACTGCACCTGAAGGGCACAGATCTTACGCTCCTGCTCCTCTATCAACTTATTTCTACTACAGATTCTGCATTGCCAGGAGAGGATCTCACTAAAATGACCACTGGCTTCCCCACTGCATTCCCCAAATGAAAATACTTTGAACAAATCCCACACCATAACCCACTACTCACAAACCTATGACAGAGCCCACACTTCTCACTCATGGTAAAATTTTACAGTTACTGAAAAAGCTATATGTCTAGATTAGAAAAGTACAGTTACACCTGTAGAACTATTTAAAAACCATCAATAATGGTCTCAAAATTTTCTGCCTATTAAGAAAGCAACTACTCGTATTAATACCACGACACCACAGCTAATACCAGTACTAACAAAATCTCACAAAATTATTTGCTAAAACCATAAAATTCAAATGGCCACTGGAACACTAAGCGAAGTTAAAACACTGAATGAAAATGTTACTGAAATGTTTCACTAGAAACAATAATAAACGTCAGTTGAAAACTAAATTACGAAATATATTAAACGACTTTGACAAGCAGAAACTCTAAAAAACACAGTGAGCGAACGACTATAAAAGTTGAGGCACCAGTTTTTTTTATTTGTTACATCATATTACACCCAGAATTAGGAAAAGAAACGCAGTGTTACGTGCTGCCATCACAATGTGTGATAAACTGGTTTGTTTAAGGTCGAGTGCAAATTTTAGTGCAATAGTCATATCTCTTTCAATACCTTTCCTTTCAAAATATGTATTCTTTATGTATTGTATTAGGCTTTTAATAGTTCAAGTGGCCTATTAGTACATGGGTTTGCTTGTGAAACTACATAAATGCTTACCAGAGCTACCTGCAAAACTGTTTCAACCAGGCACTTATGACCATAGCAGTTTGCATCCAAAACTCACAAGAAAAAAAAAACTGTTTCACATCAGAATCAAGAGAGCTGCTTAACAATACCTAAGCCTGCCACGAACAGATATTTAAACAAACAACTTACAGTGCCTGAAGGTTTCAAACCACTTCTTTCCAAAATGGTTCAAATGGCTCTGATAACTATGGGACTTAACTTCTGAGGCCATCGGTCCCCTAGAACTTAGAACCACTTAAACCTCACTAACCTAAGGATATCACACACATCCATGCCTGAGGCAACTTCCGAACTTGCGATCATATCTGTCAAGCGGTTCCATACTGAGCGCCTAGAACTGCTCTGCCATTTCGGCCGGCAGACCACGTCTTTGTGAAATGCTACAAATGCTGACAGTGCACAAATAAATTCGACCTAATAATCAATCTGATTCTATTGCAGAATCTTTTGACAGAACGTGACGTGATGGGCAGTGTGAATTCAATTTAATTCCATTCAATTCAGTTCAATTCCATTCAATCCAATCTCTTTATTCATCCATCTACAATATACATTATGTGGATGTAGTCAATTACAATATAATTTCTTATATTTAATCTGTTTCAAAAACATGGATAATAAATACAAATATTTTATATCAGTATATATATATAAATAATATTACTTTTCCATATTCAGATATTCTTCTATGTTATAAAAACTATGTGTTAGTAAAAATAAACTAAGGTCTACCTTGAATTTATGAAATTCTTTAATTTTCTTTATTGTAGCAGGCAATGCACTAAAGAGTATTTTGGGCTGGTAGTTTACACTTTTTTGGTAGAGCGCTCCTTTGTGGTTGTTTCTGGGAAAATCAGCTCTGTTTCTTTGTTCATGGTTATGAACCTGATTATTTAATGTTGAAAAATCCTGGTGAGTTTTCACAAAGCAGACACATTCATAGATGTATAAGCGAGGAAGAGCCATTATTTTAAATACTTTAAATATTTCCCTGCATGACACTTTACAGCAAACCCCTTTCAATATTGCAATAGCCCTTCTTTGAAGTTTGAAAGCTTGTTTTGGCATACCTGTATTTCCCAAGAAGATTACACCATATCTAACCTAACTGTTGATGTAATCATAATACGCACACAACAATGATTCAGTGTTGCAACATTGCTGAAGCATTCTTAGCACATAGCAGCATTATTTACTTTCTTACTCATAACTTGTAGATGCTTTTCCCATCTCAAGTGCTCATCCACCCATTTACCTAGGAATTTTGTGTATGGAGCTTGTGCCATAACATAGCTCCCCAACTCAGGTTTTAATCTTCTTCTAACTTCACTTTTAATATTACTGAAATTCATCAATACTATTTTATCCTTCTTCATTATCAAAGCATTGTCGCTAAACCATTTTCCTTGGTCATTTATTGTCCTAGAAACACTCTGCTGCAGATTATCCTCTGTGTATGCTTTTATAAAAATGATAGTGTCATCAGCGAGCATTACCGTTTCTGCAACTGATAGATGGTTTGACAAATCGTTTATATACACCAAGAACAACAGAGGACCTAACACTGGAATGTGGGGCATTCCATAGATAGTTTTTTTGAAATCTGAAAGATAGTCTTTTCCTTCATGAGATTTTTTGTACTTTCTGTTGTCTATCAGATGGATGCGACTTGAACCAGTAGAAGGCAAGTACCGGGCCCACATAAAACTTCTCGTTTCATAAGCAATAAGTAATGGCTGATTAGATCAAACACTTTACATAAATTTAAGAATATCCCGTATCTTAATTCATTCTTGTCCTAGGCATTTTGGACCATTTTTATAAATTAGAAGATTTGCGTTTCTTTGGTTCTGTTCTTTCTGAACCCATTTTGAGCATTAGCTTTGAGTTCCGTTCCGTCAAGTGTGAATCGATCTAGATACATATTGAGATGGGTAGTTGAGACATTATTCATAGATGTAAATCATTCCTGTGGGATATCAGCAAGATTTTGAATTTCGCACTTTTAATTGTGATATATACGAAATCTGTAGTAAAAATGTAATTTTTTGTGACGAGAACCGTGTGCGCATGCGTTAGCGCAGGGAAATCGAACTTCGGCGTGCGATACGACTCAGCGGAGTGTGATAGCAGTCATTCGAGATTCCTAATTCATCCAGAGGAGTTGTGTTTTGTAGCTGTTGTCACGAAGTGTAGGCCATTTATTCAAGTTTTTGACAAATCTAAATCTTAATTAGATATGTTTAGTTGTTTTTATTTACAATAGTTTAGAAGACTATTTATGTCTTTAACTCTAACTTTGCATTGCAGGAAAGAGGCCGTGACTTCAGTTTCGGCCGTTGGTGTAGGGATGATGGCGTGCATGGCTGTTGGAAATGGCTTGCTGAGGAGTACGCTTAAAGTTTCCCCTGTTATTTCGGGCAAGTTTCATATTTATGCACAGATTAATAGTTGCTAGTTAATTTTAGGTATATTATTCCTGTACGCGTTCGCAGTATTGTGGTACAAGGTTCACTGTTGGTCGTTAACCTTTGATCGACTGTAGCAATAATTCGCCTGTTGTTAACTCCTATTATTTATAGTACCTGGGCTGTTGCTATTGCCCAACTAATTTCGCTCTAAGATTTTTTCATAAATTTGTTGGTGCCATAGCACCAATAGTCATATATGTAACAAAAATTTACAGGCCCGGCAAGATGTTTAAGTGTTACCTCTGCCGCACCTGGAAAGAAATCAGTTGTGGACAAGACGGGAAAGAATGTAGTTTTCGTAGATGGGGTCCGGACACCATTTCTGCTGTCCGGAACAGATTATGCCAAGTTAATGCCACATGAGTTGGCAAAAAATGCATTATTGTAAGTATACTCACTTGCACTGACGTAACAATTTGATTACTTGGTTTTTTTTTGTTTTTTTTTTACAAGAATGTTGATATCATTTTAGCATAAATAATTTTTTAGGAGGTGCACTGTAACTTCCACATGTTCCTGTTGTGCAGAATTTGAGAGCTTGTATTTGCAAAAGAAGTAAAGGATTTATATTTAGGCTCCGTAATCGTGGTATAAATTGTTTTTTGATAAGCTGTTCATTAGGGGAACTGTATAAATCACCATTAGGCGATAGTAAATCCTGTTTTTATGGGATACAAAGATTCTTCAGTAGTCAGTAAAGTATGTCGTGATGACATGAGACTCATAAATCTGGGCTAAGAAGAGCAAGGTGCAGTTCATGTATTTGGAACTTTCCATAACTTAAGATTTTGACAATGAATTAGAATTGTGCTTCCATCAAATCTTGTTTTTTAATCAAATATTAATAGATCGTGTGCAGTACAGTTATTACAAATTGCTTCTCAGTTATTGTGTGAATGGGCTAGAATAGATGAAGACAGTATACTTTAGACAATACTAAATGCAGGATATACAGATCTTCTTATGGCCTTACAACACTTAATTGGTCTTGGCCTTTTAAAGTTTCTCGCATTCTGTGTAGTTGCTGCCTACATGATCTTCCTCACTATTGTGTTCATATCAGCTACTATTCAAAAACCTTTTTTTGCCATTCTTCTAGCATCTGCCCTAAGGACATGAGCAAGGCTGGCTATTCTACTTTTTATTTATCTTAGATTGTCAGGTCCTTTTATGGAATGGTCCAGTGTGGCATTCGTATAGATTTCCAGAAACCATTGTTATTATGAACTGCCGCATAGGTCTTTTGCAGAACATTTTTATTGAAATGTCCTTTTCTGCTGCTCATGAGTAAAATCTTTAGTTAAAGGTGCCCTTATCGTGACCCTATAATTTTGCAATTTCACTATTTAAAACCTATAGGCCAACAATTTGTTGAATTTGTGTAAGCATCTGTTAATACTTAAGGTACATATTTCAAGGCAAAATTGAATTTGCCCTATTAATATTGGGTCCCAATATTCTGCACATTTTCAAAATTGACTTGATGCTGATAGTTTACTCGAGTTATTATTTTCCTTCCTTGTGATCCCTTCATTCCATCGACGACTATGTTTCTAGGCTACGTGGATTCTTTAGCTCACATATTGTTCACTACAGTGAAACTGTTATTCTGGTAAGCCCATTTGTCACATCAGCATATGCTCATATGAACTGACTTTCAGCCCAAATATTTGAAGCTTCTGAATGACTGCTTCAAGATTCTGACCGAAAAGCATTGTTGAGAGTGGGTCCTTTGTCCAACACCATCCACTTGCACTGCAGCCTTGGAACCAGCAAATGTTGCTAAGAGCAACATACTTCAGTGCTATACTAAGCACCAACATTTTTTTTTTTTTTTTTTAGTATTTCAGCTCTGTAAAGACTATCAAAGGCTTGAAGTCTGCAAAGAGCTTAGGAAGCTCCATGTTATACTCAGGTATTTTCCTGACAACGAATATGATTTGTTGTTGATCTCATACACTGAAATCCATATATTCTACCAGAATCTCTTGTGCAAATGCTGCTGCCATATTATGTACAATCCTTTAAAGTGTGTTTCTCTCTAATGTATTTACTAAATTTTTCGGGGGCTCATTTACGGTATTTCCTACATGAATAACGGTAAAAATTTCTGGACATGTTGATGTGGAGTAAAGTTTCTCAGGGGGTTGCAGCCTGAAATGCTGGTTAGCTCTGTTAAGTCTTTGGGTGTGGCTTCTATGGAGTACAACTCTTGGGGGTCTCAGAAGGCTATCTGTCCAGCCCTACCAATTTTCACATTGTGGTGCATACAACAGGAATTGGCAGAGCTGCTGAACCTTTGATACTGAATCGTTGCTCTATATCCCTATAATCAACATTTAGTATTGTTGTCCTAGTGGTTTAGAAACTTTTTTGTTTCTAGATTTGGCAATTTCATTTTACATACGAATAAGTTTGTAAATGTCTTGCTAGAGTGCTCTCGAATAGGAAACAAATATCACCTAGTGAGAGTTTCACGAATGAATCGAGAAAATGTGTGAATAGTAATTGAGAAAATAAGAGTGTGAAAAATATTCAGATACTGTTATTAGCAAGTGTTTTTTTGATTGTGTTGTACCTGAGTATTATGTATTATTTAGTTTCATTTTTCTTGCAGCATATTGAGTGTCTGGAAACAGCTCTCTCTCTCTCTCTCTCTCTCTCTCTCTCTCTCTCTCTCTCTCTCACACACACACACACACACACACACACACACACACACACACACACACACACACAGTGTGAGGAAATATGATGATTGATAAATATGCTAGGCCTACATGTAGATTTTAACTTGTAGCTAGCTTTTGATCTTAATCATAGTTCATTATGAAACAGAGAGAAGATTGAGTATGTAAACTTTTGACTAGTGTGATAGTGAGCCCCTCCTAAAATTTGGGTTGTGGTTATTGAATGCTCTGTAGTGTAGTGCAAGGTCTGGGTTAGTTCCGATCGTAAAATGTTGCAGTCTTCCTCAGTATGGACACAGTGAGCTGTCGCTGCAAGAGATAGTCTAGCGATATTATGAAAAGGAAAGTTGCTACTTAACATATAGTTTAGTTACTACTTTAATTTCTCTTTAAAATAGTCTATTTCCTCTTATCTTTCTCTGTGTGGCATCTCTCTTCTTCTTGCTACACATCCTTCCTGCCTCTGTTGTCTTAATTATACAATGCCTGAGTTGATAGTGTATTTTGTTGTAAACATTTGTCTTACTTCCTTTTTCTGTTGTATTTCTATCTATTTTTCCCATTATGCCCCTGTTCTTTTCTAAATCTCCTTGATTCCCACAATACTTTAGATGCTGTTTTCAAAAGGCATTTTTCATAGCATCCCGTACTTTATCCGTATAGTCACACCATCTTTTGTACATAACTTAGGTCTGTCATGATACTCTTGAACAGTAGACCAACCTACAGTTGTTCAGTATTCCGTTTCACTGTAGTTATATTTCTTTCTTCAGCTATTTCTGCCTCATTTCTCCTATTAGATAATTGCCAGAATCGGAATAAGCTGCTTGGCAAGTCTACGCATTTTCCATATTAGATTGAGGAAATTTACAAGCTTTTGGAGCCAGTGGCTCCTACTTTGGTAGAACAGGTGAAGGGGAAGGAAGAGGATGAAACAAATGGACTGGTGACGTTTAGGAAACTGGGAGAGTGCAGAAAAGTTGCCCCGAGTCAGGGCAGGCTTGACTTCCCTTCTCATCCCATCTGGAAAGTCTTCCCAGACCCAGACCAGTGGCTCCTTGCTATTTTTTGGAACTCTCCCCATTTACTAAACCTTGTCGGAACTTTTTCTTCGTTCCTTTTCCTTTCCCTTTTCCTTTCCCTTCAACCCTTCTGCCAGGAACAGCCACTGGCTACGAAAGCTTGCAAATTTCCCCAACGTTTTTCTTTTTCCTCTTCTGTTGCTGCTTGGGGCATTATGTTTTACCTATACACTATCATTACAATGCCATACTCGTAATTTGTATCATCTTTTCCTTAGAATAAAGGGATAGTTTGTCTGAACCTGACCCCCTTCTTTCACCTGGTTCCTGGAGTGCAACAACTCCCATTCCGTACCTCAGTGTTCCTATCTAAAACAGTGTACATACGTTTCATTTTCTAAATTTAAGGGGTGTCCCCCCATGAACCATCAACCTTGTCGGTGGTGGGAAGGCTTGCGTGCCTCAATGACACAGATAGCCGTACTGTAGCTGCAACCACAATGGAGGGATATCTGTTGAGAGGCCAGACAAATATGTGGTTCCTGAAGACGGGCAGTAGGCTTTTCAGTAATTGCAGGGGCAACAGTCGGGATGATTGACTGATCTGGCCCTGTAACACTAACCGAAACAGCCTTGCTGTTGTGGTATTCCGAACGGCTGAAAGCAAGGGGAAACTACAGCCGTCATTTTTCCTGAGGGCATGAAGCTTTACTGTATGATGAAATGATAATGGCGTCCTCTTTGGTAAAAAGGTAAAATAGTCCCCCATTCGGATCTCCGGGCTGGGACTAAGTCATTATCAGGAGAAAGAAAACAGGCGTTCTATGGATCAGAGTTTAGAATGTCAAATCCCTTAATCGGGCAGGTAGGTTAGAAAATTTAAAAAGGGAAATGGATAGGTTAAAGTTATAGTGAGAATTAGTGAAGCTTGGTGGCAGGAGGAACAAGACTTTTGGTCAGGTGAATACAGGGTTATAAATACAAAATCAAATAGGGGTCACGCAGGAGTAGGTTTAATAAGGAATAAAAAAAATAGGAGTGCGGGTAAGCTACTACAAACAGCATAGTGAACGCATTATTGTGGCCAAGATATACACGAGACCCACGCCTATTACAGTAGTAAAAGTTTATATGCCAACTAGCTCTGCAGATGATGAAGAAATTGATGAAATGTATGATGAGATAAAAGAAATTACTCAGGTAGTGAAGGGAGACAAAAATTTAATAGTCGTAGGTGAATATGGAATGGGGGTGAGGAATGAAAGAGGAAGCCGCCTGGTAGAATTTTACACAGAGCATAACTTAATCATAGCTAACACTTGGTTCAAAAATCATGAAGGAAGGTTGTATACATGGAAGAAGTCTGGAGATACTGAAAGCTGTCAGATTATATAATGGTAAGACAGAGATTCAGGCACCAGGTTTTAAGTTTTAAGACATTTCCAGGGGCAGATGTGGACTCTGGTTATTAACTGCAGATTAAAACTACAGAAACTGCAGAAAGGTGGGAATTTAAGGAGATGGGACCTGGATACACTGAAAGAACCAGAGGTTGTACAGAGATTCGGGGAGAGCATAAGGGAACCATTGACAGGAATGGGGGAAAGAAATACACTAGAAGAAGAATGGGTAGCTTTGAGGAATGAAACAGTGAAGGCAGCAGAGGATCAAGTAGGTTAAAAAACGAGGGCTAGTAGAAATCCGTGGGTAACAGAAGAGATACTGAATTTAATTGATGAGAGGAGAAAATACAAAACTGCAGTAAGTGAAGCAGCCAAACAGGAATACAAACGTCTCAAAAATGGGATCGACAGGAAGTGCAAAATGGCTAAGCAGGGATGCCTAAAGGACAAATGTAAGGATGTAGAGGCTTATCTCAGAAGTGGTAAGATAGAACTGCCTACTGGAAAATTAAACAGACCTTTGGAGACAAGAGAGCCACTTGTATGAATATCAAGAGCTCAGATAGAAACCCAGTTCTAAGCAAATAAGGGAAAGCAGAAAGGTAGGAGTATATAGAGGGTCTGTACAGGGGTGACATTCTTGAGGACAATATAATGGAAATGGAAGAGGAGGTAGATGAAATGGGAGACGTGATACTGCATGAAGAGTTTGACAGAGCACTGAAAGACCTGAGTCGAAACATGGCCCTGGGAGTTCCATTAGAACTACTGACAGCCTCGGGAGAGCCAGTCATGACAAAACTCTACCATCTGTTGAGCAAGATGTACGAGACATGCGAAATTCCCTCAGACTTCAAGAAGAAAATAATAATTCCTATCCTAAAGAAAACAGGTGTTGACAGATGTGAAAATTATTAAACTATCAGTTTAATAAGTCATGGCTGCAAAATACTAACACACATTCTTTGCAGACGAATGGAAAAACTGGTAGAAGCTGACCTAGGGGAAGATAAGTTTGGATTCCGTAGACATATTGGAACACATGAGGCAATACTGACCCTAAGACTTATCTTAGAAGCTAGATGAAGGAAAGGCAATCATACGTTTCTAGCATTTGTAGACTTGGAGAAAGCTTTTGACAATGTTGACTGGAATACTCTCTTTCAAATTCTGAAGGTGGCAGGGGTAAAATAAAGGGAGCGAAAGGCTATTTACAATTTGTACAGAAACTAGATGGCAGTTATGAGAGTCGAGGGACATGAAAGGGAAGCAGTTGTTGGGAAGGGAGTAAGACAGGGTTGTAGCCTCTCCCCGATGTTATTCAATCTGTGTATTGAGCAAGCAGTAAAGGAAACAAAAGAAAAGGTATTAAAATCCATGGAGAAGAAATAAAAACTGTAAGGGTTTGCCGATGACATTGTAATTCTGTCAGAGACAGTAAAGGACTTGGAAAAGCAGTTGAACGGAATGGACAGTGTCTTGAAAGGAGGATATAAGATGAACATCAACAAAAGCAAAAAGAGGTTAATGGAATGTAGTCAAATGAAGTTGGGTGATGCTGAGGAAATTAGATTAGGAAATGAGACAGAAAGTAGTAAAGGAGTTACGATGCCTGGGGAGTAAAATAACTGATGATGGTCGAAGTAGAGAGGATTTAAAATGTAGACTGGCAATGGGAAGGAAAGTGTTTCTTGGAGAAGAGAAATTTGTTAACATAGAGTATTGATTTAAGTGTCAGGGAGTCGTTTCTGAAAATATTTGTATGGAGTGTAGCCATGTATGGAAGTGAAATGTGGACAAAAAATAGTTTAGATAAGAAGAGAATAGAAGCTTTTGTAATGTGGTGCTACAGAAGAATGCTGAAGATTAGATGGGTAGAGCACATAACTAATGATGAGGTATTGAATAAAATTGGGTAGAAGTGGAGTTTGTGGCAAAACTTGACTAGAAGAAGGGATCGGTTGGTAGGACATGATCTGAGGCATCAAGGGATCACCATTTTAGTACTGGAGGGCAGCGTGGAAGGTAAAAATCGTAGAGGGAGACAGAGATGAATACACTAAGCAGATTGAGAAGGATGTAGGCTGGTGTAGGTACTCTAGAATTTCCCAAATCTGTTACAAACTGTGGTAAAAATTGAGATAATTAACTATAAAATTCAAATTTTCTCTAAACACGAAGTTTAAAACGTAACAGCCCTTTCATTTTTCCATAGATTCAATAAATTCTAGATTTTCATACACCTGCAAGTATGGTTTGTAGGCTGTGCAAAATTCGAGGAATCTCTTACTTATGAAGAAAAGTGTACTTACAGGAACAAATTCAGCCAACAGTAAGTGGAAAAAAATAATCAAATTTCACATTTAAAAATATTATTTTTCCGCTCCTATGAGTGTGAATCCTTCCTGGTCAAGCTGACAAAGTAATATGAATTTATTTGTAAAAGTATAGACAGTACAAATTAAAATGTGCTGTGATGCCTCTCCTCCTCGAAGTCAGCCAGTTGGCCCCCCCCCCCCACCCCCTTAAGCACTGGTGTATCCATACTTCTTTTCCTTGGTGCAATTCATTTTTCTGAGGCAATCTGCTGTGCTGTGTTAAGTTATTCATGATGATGATGATTCAGTGAGCAGGGGTACTGACCCTGCACTCAACTCTATTAGAAGGACCAGACTTCCATTTCAGGAGTTTGACAACCTTAGATTGTAGAGCTGCCCTCACCTTTCCCTAGTTTGAAACACATGTTGTCTGCCTTCTTTGTCAAGGCAAATCAAGCTTAAGTGAACCTGCCATTATTTATGCTGTTGCTGGCATAGCTGCCACTTCCTCAGAACAAAGAACCTGTCTGGCACAGAAGGTGCCTTTGACAGTGCAGTGTTCCCTGGGGAGGATACTACAAATATGTAGAATGAAACTGTCTGGCAAACTGAAGCTTAAATATTTGAATGTGGATCAATGACTTTGAGTTAATGTCTACGAAGTAAATGTGAAGTGTGCTCTGAGTTAATGTCTACGAAGTAAATGTGAAGTGTGCTCATGTCTTTCATTGCTTGCAAAGTCCAGAGTATAAGTTAATGTTTTTCTGAAGTTTATTAGGATAAGCATGTTTATGTATCTGTTGGCTGATAGAATGTCATTCCAAACACTAATAGAAGAAAACAGGATTTCTGTGTCACCAGGTCATTGTTTAGTTAGTAATACATCTGTGTGTAGTATATATCATTTGACCTAACCTTTATATTGATTTTTGTTACTAGCACTGACTTTAGGTGTTTTGACTAGCTCTAGTATTTTGCATTGAGAAAAAGTGAAAGATGTGTTCGGAATTATAGGTCATGTTGTTGTTTCCAGAGAAATTACAAGAAAGACTGGAATACCACAGGACTTAGTGGAGTATATAATATATGGTACAGTTATACAGGAAGTGAAGACAAGTAATATTGCACGTGATGCTGCTCTCTGTGCTGGATATCCATTAAACACACCTGCCCACACTGTGACAATGGCATGCATTAGTTCAAATGTTGCCATAACAACAGGTACTTCATTGACCTTAATTTACCAAAACAAATTTCTTCTTGTTTGTGTGCTTAAATTTCAGGTTACATCTGTTCTCATACTAGTAAAATTTTTATATTTTGTTTTGGGACTTCCTGCGGCTACATTACAAACTGTACTACAATCAACCATATTTTGAATAAGTGCTTCGTGTGCTGTATCAATAAAACTGCAGATTTTTATAATATACAAATCACCAAACAGCAGGTCAGCTTCAAAATGGTGGAAATGAAGATAGTGGCTGCATGATTTGATTCTGTTCACTATTTCTAGTCAGCCAATTGCAACTTTGCCTTTGTCACGTGGATGCATACAGCATAGGAATAAGAAAAGCTATTCCTTCGCATATAATTTTTGTTGTCACAAATATGTGACAATGTCGTGTGTAGCTTTTATTTTTCCTCCAGGGATGTGAATTAACTGGGATGGAGGAGCACAGCTTAGATTCCAGTCCCATTTCTATTCTTCGTTGTGTGAGAGGGTGTGGTTGTGCTTGGATGCAGTAGCAGAGCTCTCAATTTCTGCCCTGCGGGTCTGGGGGTTAGAATAGGGCCGAGGTATTCCTGCCATCATAAGAGGCGACTAATAGGAGTCCCTGCCCCTCAAGGGGGTAGTTAGCGCCTGCGTCTGGAGACGGACGGTACCACGACCTATATTTGCGGTTATTTTGGTTTTTCCCTTCTTCTGGTTTCTTCCTTCCTTTGGTTGGTTCCTTTCCTTGTTCTTCTCCATCCCACTGTCTTCCTTGCCTCCTCCTCCTTGCCTTCTCTGGTCTCCGCCTCGGCGTTTGAGACAGTCTGTCCTTTCTTTCCCTCTTTCTTTTCTTTCTCTCTCTCCTTTCTTTTTCCTCTTCCTTCCTCCCTGTGCTTGCCTGAAGGCCGACCCACGCATTCGCACGCGTAGCCGTGACGGGGTAGCACGTAATTCCCCGCCCTGGGTAGACAAGTAAGGCATGCACGTACCCCCTGGTAAAGGCCAGGCCCAGGGAGGGGTGATTGCCTGAACTGACACCTTCCGACCATGCCGATTGGTCCCTCCGTCCGTTTCTCGGGAGGTGTGACCTGAGGTGTGAACAATCACCTAAGGCGGGAGTGCCCTCTGAGAGGGTCCCCACAAGGAAGGAGCGCGCCATTGGAGACGCTGGCAATCATTGGGGATTTCTCCGCAATGGATTTCTCTTCTCTCTCGACTTCTGCACACAAGCGGGAACTTGACCAACCACCAGTGACAAAAGTACTACCGCCTGCCCCACAGTTCCTCGTAGTTTCTCGATCTGAGGACGCAAAGGATTTTTCCTCTTGTCAACCCTTTCGTTATCCAGAAGGGCGTAGATGCCATAGCGGGATCGGTCAAGTCTTGTACCAGGTTGCGTAATGGTACCTTATTACTAGAAACTGAGAGCGCCTTTCAGGCACAAAAACTGCTTCCGGGTGGAGGCTCACCTCACTTTGAATTCGTCTCGTGGTGTGGTATACACTAGATCACTCCATGGATTGACTGACAAGGAGATTCAGTCTTTCCTCGCTGAGCAGGGCGTGACAGCTGTCCATAGTGTCATGAAAAAGGTCAACAATGACCTTGTAGCGACCTGGACACATTTCTTGACCTTTGATAAGTGTCCAGCCGCCATTGCGCATCAAAGTGGGCTACGAGGTTATTTCTGTTCTCCCCTATGTCCCGACACCTACGCGCTGCTACCAGTGTCAGCGTTTTAATCACACTCGCCAGTCTTGTTCCAATGCGGCGAAATGTCATTTGTAGCAGGGACGCCCATGAGGGTGACTGTCCACGTCCGTCTCCTCGTTGTGTGAACTGTCAGGGTAACCATGCAGTGTCCTCCTGCGACTGTCCCATGTACAAGGAAGAACGCTGTATCCAAGAAATTCTGGTCAAAGAGAAAGTGTCCACCTCGGCTGCTCGCAAGCTATTTGCTAGTAGGAAGCCCACGTTGCTCCCAGCGGGGAAATAACAGTACTGTCCTCGCCTCTCCTCGGACTACCAGGGAGGTGGCGACGCAGACATGCGATCTGACCTTCAGCACTACGGTCGTCCTTTCGACCAGTGCTAAGATCGCCCGGTCGACGTCTCCTCTTCCTCCCGTCACCTCTCAGACGAAAGCACCTTTATCAGCTTCTGCGACGACGAAGACACAGTAGTCAGATACACGGGCCTTCAAGAAAGAACCATCCCGTGCAGACTTCCTACGTACCTCGAACTCCCAGCAATCGACCAATACTTCCACAAAACGACTTTCCAAGAAGGCTCATAGGAAGCACAGTTCTCCTTCCCCGCCACAGCGCATTTCTTCTCCTGCGCCACCCAGCGGTTGCCGCCCCAGGCCGTCATCCATTTCGCATGGCCGCACCACTGGTAGCCGAACATCTGGCCGTTCATCAGCGGAGGAAGCTCCCGCTCCCGGCCATCTTAACAAGATGGACGATGACTGTCCGCCTACTGCTAGCGGTGGCAGTGCTCGCTCGAAGCTGGGCCCTCAGCGGCCTTTGAGGTGACCCCTTCTTGCATCTTTTTCTTCTCACGATGGCACTTACTCACTGGAATATTCACAGCATTTGCTCCAACCGAGAGGACTTGAAATTGCTGCTCCGCTTGCACTGTCCGCTCATTGTAGCCCATGCGATCACATTGTCTTGACACAATACACCTCTGTACGTTTTGACCTACCCCCTGTGGCAGGTATTCCGGCTCAAGGAGAGGTTATGATGCTGGTCCGGGATGATATCTACTATGATCCCATCACATTGCACACTGGCCTGCAGGCACTTGCTGTCCGCATTACTCTCCCCACTTTTACATTTTCCATTTGTACCGTTTACACTCCGTCGTCGTCTGCCGTTACCAGGGCAGACATGATGCAAATTATTGCTCAGCTACCTGCACCATTTTTGTTAACTGGAGACTTCAATGCTCACCATCCTCTTTGGGGCTCTCCAGCATCCTGTCCGAGGGGCTCCCTGTTAGCAGACGTTTTCAACCAGCTCAATCTTGTCTGCCTCAGTACTGGCGCCCCTACTTTTCTTTCAGACACATCTCACACCTATTCCCATTTAGACCTCTCTGTATGTATTACGCAACTTGCATGTCGGTTTGAGTGATATGCACTTTCTGATACATACTAGAGCGACCACTTCCCGTGTGTTATCCATCTGCATCATACCCCCCTCTCCGTGCTCAACTAGTTGGAGCATCTCCAAAGGAAGCTGGGGGCTCTTCTCTTCCAGGGCGACCTTTTAGGATTAAACCTTCACAAGCTGCGATAGTCAGGCCACACACCTCACGGAAGTCATTCTCACTGCTGCTGAATATTCCACCCCTCATACTGCTTCTCCATGTCGCGTACCGGTCCCCTGGTGGACCGCAGCATGTAGAGAAGCTTTACGTGCTCGTCGACGTGCTTTACGCACCTTTAAACGCCACCCTACAGTGGCGAATTGTATCAATTAAAAACGATTACATGCGCAGTGTCGTTGTATTATTAAAGAAAGCAAGAAAGCCAGTTGGGCTGCTTTCACAAGCACCTTCAACAGTTTTACTCCTCCTGTTGTCTGGGGTAGCCTGCGCCGGCTATCTGGCACTAAGGTCCACTCACCAGTTTCTGGCTTTACGGTCGCGAATGACGTCCTTGTGGCACCTGAGGATGTCTCCAATGCCTTCGGCCGCTTTTTCGCAGAGGTTTCGAGCTCCTCTCATTACCACCCTGCCTTCCTCCCCCGAAAACAGGCAGAGGAGGCTAGGCCACCTAACTTCCACTCCTCGAATCGTGAAAGTTAAACTGCTCCATTCACCATGTGGGAACTCGAAAAAGCACTTGCCCGGTCACGGTCCTCCGCTCCAGGGCCTGATTCTATTCATATTCAGATGCTGAAGAACCTTTCTCCTGCGGGTAAAGGTTTCGTTCTTCGTACTTATAATCGCATCTGAATTGAGGGACATGTTCGTGCATGGTGGCGCGAGTCTATTGTACCGATTCCTAAGCCAGGGACGGACAACCACTTGCCTTCCAGTTATCGACCCATCTCGCTTACCGGCTGCGTCTGTAAGCTGATGGAGCGAATGGTTAACTCTCGTTTGGTTTGGCTGCTCGAATCTCGACGCCTACTTACCAATGTACAATGTGGTTTTAGTAGGCGCCGCTCTGCTGTTGACCATCTGATTACCTTGTCCACTTTCATTATGAGTAAATTCTTGCGGAAGTGCCCCACCGCGGCTGTGTTCTTTGATTTGGAGGGCGGGAATTCTCCGCGCCATGCATACATGGGGCCTTCGCGGTTGCCTTCCTCTTTTTAATTCGTTCCTTTTTAATGGATCGACAGTTCAGGGTACGTGTGGGTTCTGTCCTGTCACACCTTTCGCCAGGAGAATGGGGTGCCACAGGGCTCAATTCTGGGCGTGGCTCTCTTCGCCATAGCAATCAATCCAATAATGGATTGCCTCACAGCTGATGTATCAGACTCCCTTTTCATGGACGATTTTACCATCTATTGCAGCACGCATTGTTCATGTTTCCTGGAGCGCTATCTTTATCGTTCTCTTGACTGTCTTTACTCCTGGAGTGTCGCCAATAGCTTCTGTTTTTCTGCCGAGAAGGCTGTCTGATGTCGTGGGGAGCGGATCGAACCGTCCTACTTCGCCTATATCGGTCGATCGTCCGCTCAAAGCTGGATTATGGGAGCTTCATATACTCCTCTGCACAGCCGTCCATCTTACGCCGCCTCAACTCCATACAACGTCGGGGTTTGCATCTTGCGATCGGAGCGTTTTATACTAGTATCGTCGAGAGTCTTCATGCTGAAGCCAGTGAACTGTCACTCACCTACCGGCACAATATACTGCTTGTCGGCTACTGTCAATGCCTGACCACCCATCGTATCGTTCCTTTTTTGAAGACTCTCTCGACCGTCAATACGGGTTGTGTGTCTCTGCCCTGCTACCCCCTGGAGTTCGCTTTCGTCGCCTCCTTCAACACCTTGATTTTTCACTCTCTGCAACCTTTAGAGTGGGTGAGAGCCACCTTGACCTCAGCTCGCTCCCAAAGGAGGTTACCTCCGGTTCGGTATACCACTCTCGTTTTGTCGAACTTCGTTCGAAGTTCATTAATATGACCTTCATTTATACAGATGGCTCTAAGACCAATGACTGGGTTGGGTGTTCTTTTATTGTCAGGGCACATAGTTTCAAATACCAGCTACATGGCCATTGTTCCGTCTTCACAGCTGAGCTCTTTGCTCTCTACCAGGCTGTTCTTTACGTCTGCCGCCACCGACATTCTGCTTATGTCATCTGCTCCGATTCTCTGAGGTCATCCAGAGCCTCAGTGACCTGTATCCGGTTCACTCTTTCGTGCACTGGATCCAACGCTCTCGTCAGCAGCTGGTGGACGACGGTTCTCCGGTTAGCTTTATGTGGGTTACTGGCCATGTCGGTATCCCTGGGAACGAAGCTGCAGATGCCGTGGCCAAGGCTGCAGTTCTCCAGCCTCGGACGGCTTCTTGTTGTCCCTTCATCAGGTTGTAGCAGGGCCATTTGTTGGCGCATTTTATCGCTGTGGTATGCCGATTGGGCTGCACTTACGGACAACAAGTTTCGGGCCTTGAAACCTCTTCCCGCGTGTTGGATGTCGTCCTCACGTCCTTCTCGGCGGGAGGAGGTCGTTTTGGCCCGGCTACGAATTGGACACTGCTGGTTCAGCCATAGCCATCTGCTAACGGCTGCACTGGCACCGTTCTGTTCATGTGGGCAATTGCTGACGGACCGCCACATTTTAACGTCCTGTCTGGGTTTTATTACACTATGTCTTGATCTTGGCCTGCCATGTACTCTGGATGCCATTGGATGCCATTTTAGTGGATGACCCAGGAGTTGCTGCTCGCGTTCTTTGTTTTATCAACTTGACACACCTGTCTAAGGACGTTTGATTATGCTTTTTTTAAAAAAAATCCTATGCCTCTTAATACGTCTTTTATAGTGTTGTCCCTTTTAGTTGCTGTTCTAACCTTGTGCCTCGTGGTGCATTCCTAACTTAGTCTGGGCGCTAATGACCATTGTAGTTGTGCGCCCTAAAACCACAAAAAAAGAAACTGCAGAGCTGGTGGCCATATCTCGTGCTCTTCAGCACGTCTGCTCATGTCGTGACGAGTCATTGCTTCTGTGTACTGACTCCTTGAGCAGCCTACAAGCAATTTCTATATTTTTAGGAATTATATTGATTCTGCTTTTTTATTATTTTCCCTTTGTTCTTAACTACGTCTGGTTAGAGGCATTATTTCTGTTTGTAGAAAGAGTATCTACGCGCCAATTAAGTTTCAGAAGTAGGATGGTAGCTCCCTGATCACGCATTTATGACATGGAGTATGCGCTCGTCGTGACTTGGACACGGGGACTCCCGGCAAAGGATTACTACGCTACAGAAACGATGGACACTGTAACTCCATTGTTGTACACCCAGAAGAGCCTCAGCTTGTTTTCCCTTCGGGCATGTGCGCTTGATCAACAGTACTTCTGATTCTCACACAGGTGAGGGCTCAAAGAGTCCTCATGAATGTGTCTCTTCCATGGTATTCCGAATGAGATAGTGCCGTCATTTCAACAAGACCTCACTTCGTTAGCAGCAGGCAATGCAGCCCTGTGGCTGTGGTTGGGTGACACCCATGGGGAGAACCTTAGGAGGAACACAGGACAAGAAAAGGAGCAAAATCCAAAATTCTCCTCCCCTCCTCCCCTTCTCTACCTGGTTCTTACAACAACTGACAAAGACACACATTAGGCCAGAAAGCCTTTTTTTGTGGAACAAGTAGAAGACAAATACAGGGAAGTTGTAGCCACCTCTAAGAAGAGCAGTCAGCTGTAGGCCAGCTTAGAGCAATGGAGTGTGCACTTAATCTGTTGTGCCCATAGGGGACGACGGGAAAAGAAGCTACTACCAAGGTCTTCATCTTGGCCGGAGAAAGTCAAGGTAATAGTCTACCAGCGTGATATGAAACCCTATATCCCTTGTTGTATGAATGCTTCAGGTGTATTAAGTTCAGATGTGTATTCCATTGCCCAGCTACCCCGTCTACAGGGATCGTGGATGTCCACTGTATGCAAACGTTTCTTGTGCCCTTACCCTTCTGTGTAAACTGCAGTGAGCTCCACTCTCCCTGCTCACAAGACTGCTTTTTTTCCCCCAAAGAAAATCCAAGAATAAAGGACCTTGTACAAGTTCATGTATCAAGAAATCAGATAAAGATCTTAAGCTGCTGCTGCAATGTAATCGTCTTCTATTGACAGTGCATTCCTTTGTTGTGCCTCTTAATGTGGGCTCTTAGGCACCCACTGATACCTGCCCTGCCAGACAGTCTGGGCCCATTCTGGTGCTTCCAGGGTGCCTTATCCTCCTCTTGTTTCACTAGCTAGGAAGAGGTTCTTTGGTACTTACTTCCATGGTTTCTGCTGCTAAACAGCCAGACACCAGCTATCAGCTGAAGGAGCTACAGACTGCTGGATTGTTTGTCTTCGGTTCTTCCTCTGTCTCTGAAACCAATCCCGGAAAAACTTATCAGAGCTCCTGGCTGCCCCTGAGGCACCAGATCTTCCCAGGTAATGTGCTGCAGGACATGTTAGTGGATCCCCTGATATCTCAACCAGTGCCAGCACATGACCCTGGGTCATAACCCCTCCCAAATTCCACACTGCTGATGCGGAGCCCACCTGATGGCCGTCTTACCCGTGGACTGCCGTAATGTGGCTGCTTTAAGGTGGCTTCTTAATCCTCGTGACATGCTACCTCTGGTGCTACAAGTAAAAACCAAAGCTGCTGCTCTGGTGTTACGTTTTGCCCATGAAGGTGGTTTCTACTCCACTGTGTAACGTAGGGCTTTTTGCAGTCATTGCCCTGTGCTGCTCCCTCACTCCCACCCCACCTACTCGGAGTCCCTTGTTGGCCCTGGCTTGTTAGCCAAGACTGGCGTCTACCCTTGTACTTTCTTTATTCTTTTTTATTGTTTAGTATTAATGCCTCGTCCTGAGCTTCTAATGAATTCTGTGTGCTGTCTTTTTTCTGTGTTTTTGTCTTTTTTTTAATTACACTCAGATTTTCCAGGATTTTGCTTCCTTCCTTGTTGACCGTTCCTGGTTTGCCACTAAACAGATGAATGGGTAGATGACTTTGCAGTTCAGTACCTTTCACTCTGAACCAACCAACCAACCAATTCACAATGATTAGGGGGGGGGGGGGGGCGCAACAGTCATCCTTCAAATAGTTAGGGTGAAACTTAGGTAAAGGAAACAAGGAATGTGTAGTGACTGCTGGGTGGAATTAAGAAGTCATACAACACTTTAGGTACTGATATCTCAATAAAAATAATCAGTTGTTGAAAATATAAATATGGATAAATAAAAATCTGCTCACCAAACATTGGCGGTTGAAAGCACATATAAAAGGTATTACATAGGCAAGCTTTTGGAGACAGTGACAGCTTTTCCTGACTGAAGGAAGGGAAGAGGGATAAAAGAAAAGGACTGGTGAGATTTAGGAAATGGGGTGAAAGGGGGTAGACCTCGGAAAAGTCACACAGAACCTGTGCTGGGGGAGACTTGCCAGACAGGATGAGAAGGAAAAACTGATACTTTGGCACTGCACCAGGTGAGATTTGAAAACCTGAGAGCTTGAAGGTGGAAGGTAGGGTAATATGCATGACAGAGACTATTACCAGAACATCAGCAGGAGTTAATAAGAGTGAAAAGGTAAGTGCATTGTATGTGGTAGAGGTGGGAGGGCGCCAGCGAAACAGACAGGCCAGAAAATGAAATATGTGACGGAGCGAAGAAGGGATAGTTACATGAAGAAATGCCGAGAGAGAAGAAATTAATGTAAATTAAGGTCAAGTGGGTGGCGAGAACCAAGGAGATTTTGTAGCACCAGTTTGCACCTGTGGAATTTTGAGAAACTTGTTTGGTGGAAGGATCCAGATGTGTGTGGTGAAACTGTCACAAAGGTCATGATTGTCATGTTATAGAGCACGTTCTGCAACATATTGTCCGATGCCAGTATACACCCTCTGCTTGTGTCCATTCATCTTAACTGATAACTCTGTATTGGTTATGCTGATAAAAGGCTAAATGTCGTTTATATAACTGGCATAGGACGTGTCATTTCATAGCTCATGCTCTCCCTTTGATAGTTTGCCCGTTACAGGGCTGGTGTAGGTTCATAGGGGAAGTTTTGCAGTGGAAACATCTTAGGAGTAGGAGCCATAGGGTAGGGAGATGGGTGCAGGAGTAGTGCAGGGTCTGACGAGGATATTGCAGATATTGGGAGGACAATAGAAAGCTATTCTAGGTGTGGTGGGCAAAATCTGACAGAATGGACCTCATTATTGCAGTACATGTACAAGCATTGAAATTTCTGGCAAGAGTATACACAAAATTTTAACAGAACAATTTAGAATGTAGCTGAGTGGTTGTGAAGTGGAAAAAGTGTTTTTCTGTTTTACATGCTTTACATGCTTTGTGACACAGCAGTGATAGCTCCTGGACGGGGGGTGGTATCACAACTTACAAATTTTTGCAGAGAGGTGAAGAAACACAATTCTAGTGAAATACATTTAAGTGGTTTTATTGATTTTTCAGTGCTCGGGACATACATTAAGACATACAATGAAAATTTCTCAAATAGCTGGTCTGTCTTCGGTAAATTGATAGATTGCATTAAATTTTGCAGCAAATCTGAGCAGGTCTTATGGGGCCATAATGAAACAGAAAATTCCAAGAACACAGGAATTTTTAGAGGACTAGTTTATCTGATGGCAGAACGTGATTGTGTCTAGAAGCAGTGTATTGAAAAGTCAGAAAACTGGGTTTTGTAGGTTTTTCCAAAACAATTCAAAGTGGACTGTTTGAATCAGCTTGAGATACCTAAATCTTAAACACCTGAGAAACTGATAGCTCAGTGCAATGATGGTGCTCCTTTCATGAGTGACCACAAAAGTGAAAATCAAATCAGAATTAGAGATGTATAAAAATGCTCACTTCATTCATTATTATGCACATTTGTTAAAGTTAACATTGTGTGACAGGCAATAAGCAAGTTCAGATCTTCTTGAGCAACTTTTATTTCCAGTCCCCTAAATGTACAGCCATTTTTGATGAGCTACTGAAAAAAATGTATTCCTACTTGTCCTCAGCCCATCAGATGGAATTTCAAATCGCGGAGCGTAACAAGTGTACTCAAATACCAGAAGGATACTGAGTGCATTGAAAACTCATTGATGATAGTAATGATTACAAAACAATAAACAAGGCTATTGGACTTGAGGGTTTCCTGCAAGACGAAGGTTTCCTCTTCTAGCTACATTTTTCTTAATAAAGTCGTGCCTCATCGTAACATTTTGTTCAACCAGCTTAGCAAAGTAGTCATACAATAAAACTGTTGAATATGTATCTCAGTTTGCAGCTTCTGTCCAACATGTTAGGATCTCACTAGACACTGGTGGTCAGTGGGTGCAGGAAGAGTCAGCTGTAACACAAGGATGTTTCACTAAATCAAGAATACTGTGTGGGCTCAGATCAGGGATCGATTCAATTTTAGTGATTACTTGTCAGTTGTGTAACTCTTTGACCCCTTGTTGTATGAGGACAGAAGTGCACATACGATGGGTTCCCTCGAAAAAGGACTATTGAATCGGCCAAATTTCACTGAAATGGTCGTAGACCATTTTGCGGTGCTGAAGGGGAAATAGATTACAAATGAGTTAAGGTAAGCAAAAGTGCCTTAATAGATGATCAGAAGCAATTCCTTTGTTGTAACTATCAGTTTAGCTTAGGAAATTAAGTGGATAAAAAGGGTAGAGTCAAATTTGCCAAAACTTAAGCACAACAAAATGTACCAAACACTACACATTTGGGAGAGATCTATCATATGCTAGATCATTTGAAAGGCATAATTTGTAATACATAAATATATATAGTATGATAAACATGGTATGTAAAATCACATGGCAGTTGCTCATGTCAGCCAGTCAATCAAAAGACCCTCGATGTCACAGAAACATTGCTGTTTAGTCACGCGAACTCAAACGCCGCCGTTTGAACACGCACAACATTAGATGTCTTAAGTTTAGAAATTAAAACGCCAGGAACGTGAAGCGTGCAGCGAATCTAACTTATACCACATTAAAGATCTCACCAAAACACATCTTTTAATATGGTTTGTTGTTGTAAACGGTGGGGTAACAAGATGTCGGAGAATAAATAAGCTACTTGTAGATTTTATTTTGGAGTTAGATTTTTATGTTACTTAATAGTCGATTGTGAAATGGAAAGAAGATTCAGAATGGAGACATTTGACTAGTATGTGATATTACATCCTCAGTGATGGTTCCCCTACCCATTACAGCGCTGCTCATCTCACCTTTTCTGCTATCGATCTCACGATCTACTCATCTGCTCTCGTGGCTTCTCTGCATTGATCACCCCATGATCATCTTGTGCCAGTGACTACTTTCCGGCAATTCTGTTGTTCCCCTGCTGCTGCCAGGTAGATAGGCCCTCATGTTGGGCATTCCACACACAGTTGGCCTTTATTTATGTTTGCTGTGCATTTTGACACCTCTCTCATGGTTTGCATTGATGTGGTCGTGCAAGACATTTTTGCCATTGTCCTTATGTCGTTGACACTATCACCCTATCCAGAGGTCACCCTCATCGTTGACCAGTACTGTGGTGGACTGAGGATGTTGTAGGCGCTATCCAGGACCTCCAGTGGGCACTGCAACAATTTAAACGACACCCTTCACAGACCAGTCTTATCACTTTTAAGCTTCTCTGTGGTAAGGTTTGCTGCCTTGTTAAGCAGAGTAAGAAATGCTGGGAGCATTGTGTTTCCTCCCTGGGGATATATGCCTCTTCATTGCAAGTTTGATTCAAGCCCTTTAGCCTCCTTGGCCGCTATTGACAATCATCTGTCCAGGGTTTCATCATACAGGGTGCTCTGTGTACTGATCCATCGGTCCTTGTAGAACGCCTCATAAGGCACTTAAAGGCAGCATCAGCACCCTCTTTCTATCCTGCTACATTTCTCTGGCAGAAAGAGTTGAAGAAACCCCTCCTCCACTGAATGGGAATTCTTGCAGGCCCTTACCTCTTCACATGGCACAGCCCCAGGCCTGGATTTCATCCACAGCCAGATGATACAACACTTGGACCTTGCCCAGAGGCAACATCTACATAGTGTCTTCAACAGCATTTGGCTCATGGGTGCCTTCCACTCACAATGGCAAGACAGCATAGTTATTCCCATCCTCAAGTCTAGGAAGAACCCAATGTCCCTCAACAAGTACCACCCGATTAGCCTGTCCAGTGTACTTTTTAAAGTGCTCAGGAGGATGGTTAGGTTCAGATTGTTGGGTATTAGAATCTCGGGGCCTTTTGTCCTCTTATCAGTGTGGCTTCTAGGAAGGATGGATCTTCAACTGATCATTTGCTCAGATTGGAAGCAGCAATCTGACAGGCTTTTACTAACTGCTGGCACCTTGTTGCGGTCCTCTTTGACCTACATACGGCAAACAATGTGGCTCAGTGTTGTTACATTTTAGTTACCCTCCATGACTGAGGTTTTTGTACCACCGTCAGATTTTTATCTGAGAGTTTTTGTCCCACCTGGTCTTCTGCGTTCGAGTTGGCATTTCGCTTGGCGCCCCTTGAATCCATGGTTCTAAGTTAAGTGTTACACTCTTCCTCATCGCCATCAATGGTCTTGTAACCTCTGTTTGGCCTCTGGTTACTCCGGCATTGTAAATTGATTTTTGTTTCTGGCGCTCCCCCCAAAAGGCTGGTTATGCACCCCGATCTAGAGCTTTAATTAGTCACCCAGCACCTAGATGTTGTAGCATAGTCCTGTTTCTTAGGCTTTCTTTTTGGAAACAAAAGATACGGCTGCCCCATATTTGCAACATAAATACTGCTTAATGCTCTCCACCACCTGGCCCACACATCTTGGGGTGTAGACTGTGCTAATCTTCGCCACCTTTCCCATGTTCTGGTTTTGTTCAGACTAGATTATGGTTGCCAGGTTTATTGCTCTGCACCTCCTTCTCTGAAACTATTTAATCCTGTTCATCATTATGGGATGTGTCTGGCTGTTGGTGCTTTTCACAAGAGTTGCATCGACAGTCTCCTCAAATAAGCAGGGATTCCCCCTCCCCAAATGTAACTGAGCCAACTCCTGGTATCTTATGCAATCACCATTTGACAATTCACTGACCAACCCATGTACTCCATCCTCTTCGCAAATGAGGGATGTCTCCCTTCTGATAACCTCCCGCAGGTGGGACTGGCAGTTGGAATGTATCTTGCTTCCCCACGTCAGGATTTCCCTCTACTGTCACCAGAAAGCTATAGGGGCAGATTCTTAGCCCCATTCCTTTTCATGGTTCTAGGTGTGGTTGTATGGATACACACAAATCTCTCTCTGCCCAAAAGTGGAGTGACATCTGGTGTGCTATTGCTCTCAGTAATAAACTCTGCCCGATCAAGGAGACTACTGCAGTTTGGCCCTCTTCCTTCTGCTCCTCTTGGAAGGAGTACAGTGTCTTATGCCATGTATGCATCGGTCATACTAGGCTCACCCATTGTTTATTTTTTGTGTAACAAGTCAATCACACAGTGTGGCTATGGTGTCCCATATATCGGTGGAATGTCCCCCTTTTTTTTGGCCAAGTACAGCCTTCCAGATTCCTTGTCTATAATATTGGCAGACGATTCGCAGATGGTTGAACTGGTCCTCAGTTTCCTATATAGAAGCAGTTTCATTTCCAGTGACAAGGCTTTGTTTTACTCCTGAAACAGCAGAAGGATGGTGGTTGTGGCCTTTCTTCATGTATTCTAGGTTTGGGACCAATGACCATTCCCCTGTGCAAAGTTAGTTCTTTTATCCCTCTGTTTTTCCAGCTTTTAGATTTGGCCTACCTTTTGAATCCTTCTGTGTGCTTTTTATTTTCCTCACTTAATAGTTGGACACTTCTGACCGGATCCGCCCACTTTTAGTGGACCTTCTATCTTATGCAAATAACTTTCGAATTGCGGGATTTATGACCTAGCCATTTAGTCTCATAACCCCACTGAATCAAATCGGGGCACAATTTTAGAAAGTCGTGGCCTTGTCGAAGTAGCTGATTAATACATTCAAGATTGGGATAATACTGAATGAAAGTGGTGTACTCCTAAGTTGTTTCTTGGAGGGATCAGCAGCATCAGGATTGGATGTGATGGCCCAAGAAACTGCATTTGAGCTGGTTTGTGGTGTAATTATGTCCAGTGACAGCTGAGGTGAGAGTGGTGGTGTATGCTGTAATGTCTGCATCTGAACAAATGTTTACTTAGAATACCAAGGCTGTGTGGGAGGGAACATTTCATTTGAAAGGGATGGCATCTGTCAAAATGTAAGTACCGTTGTTTGTTAGGTTTAATGTGGACAGAAGTGTGTAGTTGGCTTTCAGTGAGGATGAGATCAACATCAAGGAAATAAGCAGGGATTCGGAACAGGAACCTCTGAAATGTAATTGGGAAGAATATTTAGAGATAGTAGGAATTTTAACAGGTCAGTCTCACCATGAGTCCTTATGCAGGATGTATATTTTCTGGGAAAGATCCGGTCATTTTTCATCCAGGAGAAAACTAGGAAAAATCCAGGAATTTTTCATTGTTTTAGTCTTCAGTTAAATTTTTGTAATTTTGACTGGTAGGAAATGATAAATAGCAAAATAAATCAAAGACTTTAAGATGAAAACTATGGAATACCCCCCCTCCCTGCGGGTCCGGGGGTTAGAATAGGCCCGAGGTATTCCTGCCGACGTAAGAGGCGACTAAAAGGAGTCCCTCCTCCTCAAGGGGGTAGTTAGTGCCTGCGTCCAGAGACGGACGGTTAGAATAGGCCCGAGGTATTCCTGCCTGTCGTAAGAGGTGACTAAAAGGAGTCCCTCCCCCTCAAGGGGGTAGTTTGCGCCTGCATCTGGAGACGGACGGTTCCACGACCTATATTTGCGGTCATTCTGGTTGGTTCCTTTCTTTGTTCTTCTCCATCTCACTGTCTTACTTACTCTTCTCCTTGCCTCCTTCTCCTTGCCTCCTTCTCCTTGCCTCCTTCTCCTTGCCTCCTTCTCCTTGCCTCCTTCTCCTTGCCTCCTTCTCCTTGCCTCCTTCTCCTTGCCTCCTTCTCCTTGCCTCCTCCTCCTTGCCTCCTCCTCCTTGCCTCCTCGTCCTTGCCTCCTCGTCCTTGCCTCCTCGTCCTTGCCTCCTCGTCCTTGCCTCCTCGTCCTTGCCTCCTCGTCCTTGCCTCCTCGTCCTTGCCTCCTCGTCCTTGCCTCCTCGTCCTTGCCTCCTCGTCCTTGCCTCCTCGTCCTTGCCTCCTCGTCCTTGCCTCCTCGTCCTTGCCTCCTCGTCCTTGCCTCCTCGTCCTTGCCTCCTCGTCCTTGCCTCCTCGTCCTTGCCTCCTCGTCCTTGCCTCCTCGTCCTTGCCTCCTCGTCCTTGCCTCCTCGTCCTTGCCTCCTCGTCCTTGCCTCCTCGTCCTTGCCTCCTCGTCCTTGCCTCCTCGTCCTTGCCTCCTCGTCCTTGCCTCCTCGTCCTTGCCTCCTCGTCCTTGCCTCCTCGTCCTTGCCTCCTCGTCCTTGCCTCCTCGTCCTTGCCTCCGCTTCGGCGTTTGAGACAGTCTGTCCTTTCTTTCCCTCTCTCCTTTCTTTTCCTCTTCTTCCTTCCTCCCTGTGCGTGCCTGAGGGCCGACCCACGTGTTCGCACGCGTAGCCGGTGACGGGGTAACGCGTAATTCGCCGCCCTGGGTAGACAAGTAAAGCATGCACGTACCCCCTGGTAAAGGCCAGGCCCAGGTAGGGGTGATTGCCTGAGCTGACACCTTCCGACCATGCCGATTGGTCCCTCTGTCCGTTTCTCGGGAGGTGTGACCTGAGGTGTGAACCATCACCTAAGGCGGGAGTGCCCTCTGAGAGGGTCCCCACAAGGAAGGAGCGCCATCGGAGACGCTGGCAATCATGGGGGATTCCTCCGCAATGGATTTCTCTTCTTCTTCTCTCTTAACTTACTGTACCTAGCCTACAGTATTGGTATTAAACCCTCTGAAAGATAAATTATTACACATAATTAGAATAGAATTTTGTTTTATCCAAATTATGAGCAGCATCTGTCCTGCTTTGTGTATTTGGTTTTCTCTTGTAGGTTAATCTGAATTTAACAATTGATAACCCTACTTATTTTTAACCTTTTAGGGTAATTAAAGTAATTATACTTAATAATTAACAAAATATTTTCTTCTGTCTACTGAAGTTAGTTTTTTGTCAATGTATAAATTTAATGCATATTGTTCAGTTATACCCCTAAAAGTGGTGCACAAGTGTGCTCTCACCCACACACACCTGTAACTTTTTATGTATAGACCATGTATAAATTTTTGATTTTGTTTCACTGGTATAAATATTTATTAATTATCCATTTTTTATGATAGCCTTAGAAATAAATAATACATTCAGTAATTCTACTCATTAAGATTCTGTAAGTATGCATGCTGACATAAATTTATTATGCTGGAAAATGCATTGTCACTTGAAGGCTTAATGTAATGGACATCCAGAATAAAATGCATGAATTTTCTCTTAGGGATTGGTTTAATTGCATCTGGAGCCTTTGAAATAATAGTTGCTGGCGGTGTAGAAACAATGTCTGATGTACCCATTAGGCATTCACGCAAAATGCGTAGCCTGATGCTGAGGGCCAACAAAGCAAAAACTTTAGCGCAGAAATTACAGCTTCTGGCATCCATCAGACCAGGTCACTTTGTGCCTGAGGTAAGTCTTAAATAGGTTATTTAAGTGTAGGCATATAGCTTTGTTAAAACTGTTAGCAGCATGACTCTGAACTTACACTTTACCTACACTGTAATGAAAACTATCTTAATACTTACTGAAATTAGTTAAACATTTTTACATTGTGTGGTGGATGGTGTATTGTTATAAAGTGATTCCTGATTATTATGCAGTAATGTATATAGTTCAGGGTTCAAATCTGTTAATTCAGAAAGGTACATTTTTTCAGGGTGTCTTAATCAGGTTACACAAACAGTTGTTTTACAAAATAGAGTATCTTGTTTCCTGTATGCATTTTATTACGTTGAATACATGTTAGTATAGTGTGAATACTGATAATGAAAAATGATTTAATTCAATTTCCCTTAGTTGCCAGCTGTATCCGAATTCTCATCAGGTGAAACTATGGGTCATTCTGGTGACAGGCTGGCAGCTGCATTTGGAGTTACGAGGAAAGAACAGGATGATTACGCTCTCCGGTCACACAAACTTGCTCATGAAGCTCAGCAGAAGGGTTACTTTACAGATGTAGTGCCAGTTAAAGGTAAATTATGGGCTCTGTTAAAGTTAATGAAGCTTTTTGGCCTCATCCCCATTGCAGATATGGAACTTTCAAATACATTAAGTTGTTGTATAGCAAAACTACTGCTTACACAGAATGTTCGTATAAAAGGTACTGAATTTTCCCAACATTTTTTATTTTATATTTATTTATTTGTGGGACACAATAAATTCAGTGACAGAAAGTTTCAATTTTTGTAAGAGCAAGGATATTTCAGGAGATAAAACTATCGTTTGGACTAATATGGTGAATTCTCAAGTTTTTTCAATTTAATACACTTATTTTGAGAAGGTAAAATTCATAAAAATAATTAATTAAAATTTACTACTTGTCTTCAAACATACCAGTATCTGCAGTTCATCAACTTCAATCAAACTTGTTCCCGAGATTTGTCAAAAGATCAGTATAGCTTTTAAGTTTCATCATTCATAAACCCTTCATAAACTTAGTTTTAGGCCTCTTTCTGATGCTCTAGCATTTTGACTGTAAGGAGTACTGGCATATTAACTAATTTCTGTAGTAGATATTGTAACCAAATGGTTTCTTTGGTCCATTCACATGCCGAATTAATTACTGCTTCATTTGTGGAGGTTGCCACTACTACTTGCAGCTGCCTTTTCCATCATTCTGCCCCCCATCTACAGCTACATACTTATTTTGTAAGCCACTGCATAGTACATGGCAGTGTGCCACATACCACTACTAGTCATTTCCTTTCCCGTTCCACTTGCAAATAGAGAGGAGGAGAAAGACTGGCTATAAGCCTCTGTATGAGCCCTAATTTCTGGCATAATTGTTGGGAGTAGAATTGATCTGCAGTAAGCCTCAAATATCGGTTCTCTGAAATTCTGCAATAATACCTCCAGGTATTCCCATTAGTGTTCACATAGCATTTCCACAATATTTGCGAGCTGATCGAACCTACCAGTAACAAATCTATCAGCATGTGTCTGGATTGTTATGTCGTCCTCCTCTAATCACATCTTCTGGGACCCCAAACGTGCAGTGCTCAAGAATGTCTTGCACTAGCTTGCTATACCCCTGTCTGCTTTATAGAGGAGCTATGCTTACAGGAGATGAAAGGAGAAAATATGAAAATGCAGTAAATGAAGCAGGCAAAAAGGAATACAAACGTCTCAATGAGATGTACAGGAAGTGCAAAATGGCTAAGCAGGGATGGCTAGAGGACAAATGTAAGGATGTAGAGGCTTACCTCACTAGGGGTAAGATAGATACTACAGGAAAATTGGAGACCTTTGGGGGGGAAAAAAGCCACTTGCATGAACATCAAGAGCTCAGATGGAAACCCAGTTCTAAGGAAAGAAGGGAAAGCAGAAAGGTGGAAGGAGTATATAGAGGGCCTATACAAGGGCGATGTACTTGAGGACAATATTATGGAAATGGAAGAGGATGTAGATCAAGATGAAATGGGCGATACAGCGTGAAGAGTTTGACAGAGCACTGAAAGACCTGATTCAAAACAAGGCCCCGGGAGTAGAAAACATTCCATTGGAACTACTGACAGCCTCGGGAGAGCCAGTCCTGACAAAACTCTACCATCTGGTGAACAAGGTGTATGAAACAGGCAAAATACCCTCAGACTTCAAGAAGAATATAATAATTCCAATCCCAAAGAAAGTAGGTGTTGACAGATGTGAAAATTATTAAACTATCAGTTTAATAAGTCATGGCTTCAAAATACTAACACAAATTCTTTACAGACGAATGGAAAAACTGGTAGAAGCTGACCTAGGGGAAGATAAGTTTGGATGCCGTAGACATATTGGAACACATGAGGCAATACTGACCCTACGACTTAACTTAGAAGCTAGATGAAGGAAAGGCAATCATACGTTTCTAGCATTTGTAGACTTAGAGAAAGCTTTTGACAATGTAGACTGGAATACTCTTTCAAATTCTGAAGGTGGCAGGGGTAAAATAAAGGGAGCGAAAGGCTATTTACAATTTGTACAGAAACTAGATGGCAGTTATGAGAGTCGAGGGACATGAAAGGGAAGCAGTTGTTGGGAAGGGAGTAAGACAGGGTTGTAGCCTCTCCCCGATGTTATTCAATCTGTGTATTGAGCAAGCAGTAAAGGAAACAAAAGAAAAGGTATTAAAATCCATGGAGAAGAAATAAAAACTGTAAGGGTTTGCCGATGACATTGTAATTCTGTCAGAGACAGTAAAGGACTTGGAAGAGCAGTTGAACGGAATGGACAGTGTCTTGAAAGGAGGATATAAGATGAACATCAACCAAAGCAAAAAGAGGATAATGGAATGTAGTCGAATGAAGTTGGGTGATGCTGAGGAAATTAGATTAGGAAATGAGACACTTAAAGTAGTAAATTAGTTATGCTGTCTGGGGAGTAAAATAACTGATGATGGACGAAGTAGAGAGGATATAAAATGTAGAGTGGCAATGGCAAGGAAAGCGTTTCTGGAGAAGAGAAATTTGTTAACATCGAGTATTGATTTAAGTGTCAGGAAGTCGTTTCTGAAAATATTTGTATGGAGTGTAGCCATGTATGGAAGTGAAACGTGGACAAAAAATAGTTTAGATAAGAGAATAGTAGCTTTTGTAATGTGGTGCTACAGAAGAATGCTGAAGATTAGATGGGTAGATCACATAACTAATGAAGAGGTGTTGAATAGGATTGGGGAGAAGAGAAGTTTGTGGCACAACTTGACTAGAAGAAGGGATCGGTTGGTGGGACATGTTTTGAGGCATCAAGGGATCACAAATTTAGCATTGGAGGGCAGCGTGGAGGGTAAAAATCGTGGAGGAAGACCAAGAGACAAATACACTTAGCAGATTCAGAAGGATGTAGGTTGCAGTAGGTACTGGGAGATGAATCAGCTTGCACAGGATAGAGTAGCATGGAGAGCTGCATCAAACCAGTCTCAGGACTGAAGACCATCACAACAACAACGTTAATGGTCTAGCAGCAGCTGTAGACCTGTCTCTTTCACCTTCTCTGTATTTTGATTACTTTAGCATTTCATACTGCCTACAGAGAGTCATTCAAGAGGCTGTCATGGTCTCCAGCCTATGGCTTCATTTTCAGCCACGAAGTCATGTGTCCTGCATTTCTGGTGGCATCACGCCATTCATCCAGAACAGAACATGATGATCCATTCACTGTAGTGGGGACATATCGATTCTTAGGACTGGTTTTCAATACCCGATTGACTTGGCTTCTTCAGCTTAAGTAGAAATGATGGCAGCACCTCAATGTCTTCCACTGCCTGAGCTACACCAAAAGGTGCAGATCGCTTTACACTGCAGCAGCCGTACATAGCCCTTGTTTTATCTCGCCTGGTTTATGGTTCGGTGGCGCCCTCAGCCTTGCATTTACTCAACTTAGTGCACCACTGTGATGTTCGTGTAGCGACTGGAGCTTATAGTAAGTCTGGTAACCTGTGTACTGATGAAGGCTGGAGTATCTCTCCTTGAGGTCCAGTCACATACAGCTCCTTAGTGTGCACCTTGTCTGCAGATTATTCTGGACCTTTCGCATGGCTGTAAGGACTCCGTGAACCCTGCTGCTCCCCGCTAGCACTGCCTCTAGTTTCTTGACGTGTACTGGGGCCATGAGGTGATCTACACAGACAGCTGGATGACTGATGGGTCATATAGGCTTTGTGTATGTTTATGGAGGACATACTGAGCAACACTACTTGCCAGATGGCTACGGTGTTTTCACTGCAGAGCCCCCCCCCCCCCCTCCCTCTGCGGGTCTGGCGGTTAGAATACGCCCAGGGTATTCCTGCCGTCGTAAGAGGCAACTAAAAGGAGTCCCTCCTCCTCAAGGGGGTAGTTAGTGCCTGCGTCTGGAGACGGACGGTACCACGACCTATATTTGAGGTCATTCTGGTTTGTTCGCTTCTGGTTTCTTCCTTCCTTTGGTTGGTTCCTTTCTTTGTTCTTCTCCATCTCACTGTCTTAATTACTCTTTCCCTTGCCTCCTTCTCCTTGCCTTCTCTGGTCTCCGCCTCGGCGTTTGAGACAGTCTGTCCTTTCTTTCCCTCTTTCTTTTTCCTCCTCTTCTTCCTTCCTACCTGTGTGTGCCTGAAGGCTGACCCACGCATTCGCACACGTAGCCGGTGACGGGGTAACACGTAATTCGCCGCCCTGGGTAGACAAGTGAGGCACACACGTACCCCCTGGTAAAGGCCAGGCGCAGGGAGGGGTGATGGCCTGAGCTGACACCTTCCGACCATGCCGATTGGTCCCTCCGTCCGTTTCTCGGGAGGTGTGACCTGAGGTGTGAACAATCATCTAAGGCGGGGTGCCCTCTGAGAGGGTCCCCACAAGAAAGGAGCGCGCCATTGGAGACGCTGGCAATCATTGGGGATTTCTCCGCAATGGATTTCTCTTCTCTCTCGACTTCTGCACACAAGCGGGAACTTGACCAACCACCAGTGACAAAAGTACTACCGCCTGCCCCACAGTTCCTCGTAGTTTCTCGATCTGAGGACGCAAAGGATTTTTCCTCTTGTCAACCCTTTCGTTATCCAGAAGGGCGTAGATGCCATAGCGGGATCGGTCAAGTCTTGTACCAGGTTGCGTAATGGTACCTTATTACTAGAAACTGAGAGCGCCTTTCAGGCACAAAAACTGCTTCCGGGTGGAGGCTCACCTCACTTTGAATTCGTCTCGTGGTGTGGTATACACTAGATCACTCCATGGATTGACTGACAAGGAGATTCAGTCTTTCCTCGCTGAGCAGGGCGTGACAGCTGTCCATAGTGTCATGAAAAAGGTCAACAATGACCTTGTAGCGACCTGGACACATTTCTTGACCTTTGATAAGTGTCCAGCCGCCATTGCGCATCAAAGTGGGCTACGAGGTTATTTCTGTTCTCCCCTATGTCCTGACACCTACGCGCTGCTACCAGTGTCAGCGTTTTAATCACACTCGCCAGTCTTGTTCCAATGCGGCGAAATGTCATTTGTAGCAGGGACGCCCATGAGGGTGACTGTCCACGTCCGTCTCCTCGTTGTGTGAACTGTCAGGGTAACCATGCAGCGTCCTCCCGCGACTGTCCCATCTACAAGGAAGAACGCTGTATCCAAGAAATTCTGGTCAAAGAGAAAGTGTCCACCTCGGCTGCTCGCAAGCTATTTGCTAGTAGGAAGCCCACGTTGCTCCCAGCGGGGAAATAACAGTAATGTCCTCGCCTCTCCTCGGACTACCAGGGAGGTGGCGACGCAGACATGCGATCTGACCTTCAGCACTACGGTCGTCCGTTCGACCAGTGCTAAGATCGCCCGGTCGACGTCTCCTCTTCCTCCCGTCACCTCTCAGACGAAAGCACCTTTATCAGCTTCTGCGACGACGAAGACCCAGTAGTCAGATACACGGGCCTTCAAGAAGGAACCGTCTAGTGCAGACTTCCTACGTACCTTGAACTCTCAGCCATCAACCAATACTTCCACAAAACGACCTTCCAAGAAGGCTCATAGGATGCACAGTTCTCCTTCCCTGCCACGGCGCATTTCTTCTCCTGCGCCACCCAGCGGTTGCCGCCCCAGGCCGTCATCCATTTCGCATGGCCGCACCACTGGTAGCCGAACATCTGGCCGTTCGTCATCGGAGGAAGCTCCCGCTCCCGGCCATCTTAACAAGATGGACGATAACTGTCCGCCTACTGCTAGCGGTGGCAGTGCTCGCTCGAAGCTGGGCCCTCAGCGGCCTTTGAGGTGACCCCTTCTTGCATCTTTTTCTTCTCACGATGGCACTTACTCACTGGAATATTCACAGCATTTGCTCCAACCGAGAGGACTTGAAATTGCTGCTCCGCTTGCACTGTCCGCTCATTGTAGCCCATGCGATCACATTGCCTTGACACAATACGCCTCTGTGCGTTTTGACCTACCCCCTGTGGCAGGTATTCCGGCTCATGGAGAGGTTATGATGCTGGTCCGGGATGATATCTACTATGATCCCATCACATTGCACACTGGCCTGCAGGCACTTGCTGTCCGCATTACTCTCCCCACTTTTACATTTTCCATTTGTACCGTTTACACTCCGTCGTCGTCTGCCGTTACCAGGGCAGACATGATGCAAATTATTGCTCAGCTACCTGCACCATTTTTGTTAACTGGAGACTTCAATGCTCACCATCCTCTTTGGGGCTCTCCAGCATCCTGTCCGAGGGGCTCCCTGTTAGCAGACGTTTTCAACCAGCTCAATCTTGTCTGCCTCAGTACTGGCGCCCCTACTTTTCTTTCAGACACATCTCACACCTATTCCCATTTAGACCTCTCTGTATGTATTACGCAACTTGCATGTCGGTTTGAGTGATATGCACTTTCTGATACATACTAGAGCGACCACTTCCCGTGTGTTATCCATCTGCATCATACCCCCTCTCCGTGCTCAACTAGTTGGAGCATCTCCAAAGGAAGCTGGGGGCTCTTCTCTTCCAGGGCGACCTTTTAGGATTAAACCTTCACAAGCTGTGATAGTCAGGCCACACACCTCACGGAAGTCATTCTCACTGCTGCTGAATATTCCACCCCTCATACTGCTTCTCCATGTCGCGTACCGGTCCCCTGGTGGACCGCAGCATGTAGAGAAGCTTTACGTGCTCGTCGACGTGCTTTACGCACCTTTAAACACCACCCTACAGTGGCGAATTGTATCAATTAAAAACGATTACATGCGCAGTGTCGTTGTATTATTAAAGAAAGCAAGAAAGCCAGTTGGGCTGCTTTCACAAGCACCTTCAACAGTTTTACTCCTCCTGTTGTCTGGGGTAGCCTGCGCCGGCTATCTGGCACTAAGGTCCACTCACCAGTTTCTGGCTTTACGGTCGCGAATGACGTCCTTGTGGCACCTGAGGATGTCTCCAATGCCTTCGGCCGCTTTTTCGCAGAGGTTTCGAGCTCCTCTCATTACCACCCTGCCTTCCTCCCCCGAAAACAGGCAGAGGAGGCTAGGCCACCTAACTTCCACTCCTCGAATCGTGAAAGTTAAACTGCTCCATTCACCATGTGGGAACTCGAAAAAGCACTTGCCCGGTCACGGTCCTCCGCTCCAGGGCCTGATTCTATTCATATTCAGATGCTGAAGAACCTTTCTCCTGCGGGTAAAGGTTTCGTTCTTCGTACTTATAATCGCATCTGAATTGAGGGACATGTTCGTGCATGGTGGCGCGAGTCTATTGTACCGATTCCTAAGCCAGGGACGGACAACCACTTGCCTTCCAGTTATCGACCCATCTCGCTTACCGGCTGCGTCTGTAAGCTGATGGAGCGAATGGTTAACTCTCGTTTGGTTTGGCTGCTCGAATCTCGACGCCTACTTATCAATGTACAATGTGGTTTTAGTAGGCGCCGCTCTGCTGTTGACCATCTGATTACCTTGTCCACTTTCATTATGAGTAAATTCTTGCGGAAGTGCCCCACCGCGGCTGTGTTCTTTGATTTGGAGGGCGGGAATTCTCCGCGCCATGCATACATGGGGCCTTCGCGGTTGCCTTCCTCTTTTTAATTCGTTCCTTTTTAATGGATCGACAGTTCAGGGTACGTGTGGGTTCTGTCCTGTCACACCTTTCGCCAGGAGAATGGGGTGCCACAGGGCTCAATTCTGGGCGTGGCTCTCTTCGCCATAGCAATCAATCCAATAATGGATTGCCTCACAGCTGATGTATCAGGCTCCCTTTTCATGGACGATTTTACCATCTATTGCAGCACGCAGCGTTCATGTTTCCTGGAGCGCTATCTTTATCGTTCTCTTGACCGTCTTTACTCCTGGAGTGTCGCCAATGGCTTCTGTTTTTCTGCCGAGAAGGCTGTCTGATGTCGTGGGGAGCGGATCGAACCGTCCTACTTCGCCTATATCGGTCGATCGTCCGCTCAAAGCTGGATTATGGGAGCTTCATATACTCCTCTGCACGGCCGTCCATCTTACGCCGCCTCAACTCCATACAACGTCGGGGTTTGCGTCTTGCGATCGGAGCGTTTTATACTAGTATCGTCGAGAGTCTTCATGCTGAAGCCAGTGAACTGTCACTCACCTACCGGCGCAATATACTGCTTGTCGGCTACTGTCAATGCCCGACCACCCATCATATCGTTCCTTTTTTGACCACTCTCTCGACCGTCAATACGGGTTGTGTGTCTCTGCCCTGCTACCCCCTGGAGTTCGCTTTCGTCGCCTCCTTCAACACCTTGATTTTTCACCCCCTGCAACCTTTAGAGTGGGCGAGAGCTACACGCAACCTTGGCTGCAGGTTCAGGTTCGCGTTCACCTTGACCTCAGCTCCCAAAGGAGGTTACTCCCGGTTCGGTATACCACTCCCGTTTTGTTGAACTTCGTTCGAAGTTCGTTAATATGACCTTCATTTATACAGATGGCTCTAAGACCAATGACGGTTGTAAAAAATAAGGCCTTCAGAATTAAATCCAGTTGCAGTTTGTTGGATGTCAGCTGCTGGGGAGGGAGAACTGTCTACTGACATGAATTCCTATGAAACATGCACATAATATTACAAAACGTTTATTCTGGATAAGCTGTGTTATCAGCACTGCTATCAGTTTCCATTCAGAAATAGTTTGTCTATACACATTCAGTTTTGATCACAATATTAGAGCTGAACTTCACGAATTCCCGAATGCTTGTACTCACATTGGGTCAGCCAACATTCAACGACTTCAGAAATGAGTTGTTTCCAGATTGTGGGGCTTGGTGTCCATATATGTTTACATTTCCTGCTCTCATCAATTTACAAGCATACTTGCAGTGGCCACCACCGACATTTACAAGCATACTGTCATCAAATGACCAGTTATCCCTCCCCAAGAAAGGGGCTTGATGCAATCCACTCTCATTTGAACATGCTTACTGTAGTGAAGTCTTGGGCTGCCTTTCAAGATTTGATCCCCACACTTCCCTCCATTACGAAATTAACCCTTTCACTACTGTGGGCATGTATACACCACCTGCTACACTGTTTCCCAGGTGCAGTAAACACATATACGCGCGCCTCTTGGTATTTTTTTTACATGTCTGAAAGCATCCTGAGGCGCCAACCTCTCCCTGCTGTTGACGAGTTACTTCTGTATGTCTCTGAGTACAGTTCACCAAAATTTTTGTACCTGATAGTTCATGAAACATTGCATGACAGCATTTGATGTTGTGCAGAATACCAGCTCTCAGCACAGGCACCAGCATTTGAGAAGCAGTACAGTTATAATAAAAGCCACTTTAGCACGTAATGCACGGAGCACATATGTAGCAGTCAAGGGGTCAACTGTGCCATAGTGACAGAATGTGTACTACCAGTGTAATGTTTCTTTTACTCAAATTGCCCCATATATTTTTGCCTGTCAAATTTGATTCAGTATGTCATAGTTAGATGTCCCAGTCTATCCATTACCCACATTCCCCGTAATATTATTATATTAAAGTTGCTTTCCTTAATGGAGCCCTCCAGAAAGTTCATCGAAGCAGTGTAAAGGTTGCAGGCAGTTACGTGTAATGTGCTAGAGTATAATTTCCAGTGTAGGAAAAATTCATTGAAACTTAATTTAGTCACTAAATTTAAGATTTCATTTCAAAGGCAAAAGTTAACTTATAGAGAAGGGTCATGTAAATGAACTGTTATTTCCTATTGCAAAATTAAATTTGTTAAGCGTTTATCTCTAAACTAGTCACCTCATGCATCTGTGTGGTGTACTCTTAAACACTTTTTGCAGTAGTTAACTAGAAAATGCCTGTTTGCATGCTGCACATTAATTCATTTTACATGTTGTTTTGTGGTCTTCAGTCCTGACACTGGTTTGATGCAGCTCTCCATGCTACTCTCTCCTGTCCAAGCTTCATCTCCCAGTATTTACTGCAACCTAGATCCTTCTGAATCTGCCTAGTGTATTTATCTTTTGGTCTCCCTCTACGATTTTTACCCTCCATGCTGCCCTCCAGTACTAAATTGGTGATCCCTTGATGCCTCAGAACATGTCCTACCAACTGATTCCTTACTGTAGTCAAGTTGTGCCACAAACTTCTCTTCTCCCCAATTCTATTAAATACCTCTTCATTAGTTATGTGATCTACCCAACTAATCTTCAGCATTCTTCTGTAGCACCACATTTCGAACACTTCTATTCTCTTCTTATCCAAACTATTTATCGTCCATGTTTGACTTCCATGCTCGATGTTAACAAATATCTCTTCTTCAGAAACGCTTCCCTTGCCATTGCCAGTCTACATTTTATATGCTCACTACTTCGACCATCACAAGTTATTTTGCTCCCCAAATAACAAAAACTCCTTTACTACTTTCTGTCTCATTTCCTGATCTGATTCCCTCTGCATCACCCGACTCAATTCGACTACATTCCATTATCCTCGTTTTGCTTTTGGTGATGTTCATCTTATATCCTCCTCTCAAGACACTATCCATTCCGTTCAACTGCTCTTCCAAGTCCTTTGCTGTCTCTGACAGAATTACGATGTCATCGGCGAACGTCAACATTTTTTTTTCCTCCATAGATTTTAATACCTACTCCGGATTTTTCTTTTGTTTCCGTCAGTGTTCGCTCAATACACATATTGAATAACATCGGGGAGAGACTGCAACCCTTTCTCACTCCCTTTCCAACCACTGCCTCCCTTTCATGTCCCTCGATTCTTATACCTGCCATCTGGTTTCTGTACAAATTGTAAATAGCCTTTCGCTCCCTGTATTTTACGCCTGCCACCTTCTGAATTTGAAAGAGAGTATTCCAATCAACATTGTCAAAAGCTTTCTCTAAATCTACAAATGCTAGAAACGCAGGTTTGCCCTTCCTTAATCTAGCTTCTAAGAGAAGTCGTAGGGACAGTATTGCCTCACGTGTTCCAACATTTCTATGGAATCCAAACTGATCTTCCCCGAGGTCGGTTTCTACTAGTTTTTCCATTCGTCTGTAAAGAATTCGCGTTAGTATTTTGCAGCTGTGACTTATTAAACTGATAGTTCGGTAATTTTCACATCTGTCAACACCTGCTTCCTTTGGGATTGGAATTATTATATTCTTTTTGAAGTCTGAGGGAATTTCGCATGTCTCATATATCTTGGTCCCTAGATGGTAGAGTTTTGTTAGGCCTGGCTCTCCCAAGGCTGTCAGTAGTTTCTAATGGAATATTGTCTACTCCCGGGGCCTTGTTTTTGACTCAGGTCTTTCAGTGCTCTGTCAAACTCTTCACGCTGTATCGCCCATTTCATCTTGATCTACATCCTCTTCCATTTCCATAATATTGTCCTCAAGTACATCGCCCCTGTATAAACCCTCTATATGCTCCTTCCACATTTCTGCTTTCCCTTCTTTCCTTAGAACTAGGTTTCCATCTGAGCTCTTCATATTCATGCAAGTGGTTCTCTTTTCTCCAAAGGTCTCTTTAATTTTCCTGTCGGCAGTATCTATCTTACCCCCCAGTGAGACAAGTCTCTATATCCTTAAATTTGTCCTCTAGCCATCTCTGCTTAGCAATTTTGCACTTCCTGACAATCTCAGTTTTGAGGCGTTTGTATTCCTTTTTGCCTGCTTCATTTACTGCATTTTTTATTTTCTTCTTTCATCAATTAAATTCAGTATCTCTTCTCTTACCCAAGGATTTCTACTGGCCCTCGTTTTTTAACCTACTTGATCCTCTGCTGCCTTCACTGTTTCATTCCTCAAAGCTACCCATTCTTCTTCTAGTGTGTTTCTTTCCCCCATTCCTGTCAATGGTTCCCTTTTGCTCTCCTCGAATTTCTGTACAACCTCTGGTTCTTTCAGTTTCTCCAGGTTCCATCTCCTTAAATTCCCACCTTCTTGCAGTTTCTTTAGTTTTAATCTGCAGTTCATAACCAGAGTCCAAATCTGCCCCTGGAAATGTCTTAAAACTTAAAACCTGGTTCCTGAATCTGTCTTACCATTGTATAATCTATCTGATACCTTTTAGTATCTCAAAGGTTCTTCCATGTATACAACCTTCTTTCATGATTCTTAAACCAAGTGTTAGCTATGATTAAGTTACGTTCTGTGCAAAATTTTACCGGGCGGCTTCCTCTTTCGTTTCTTAGCCCCAATCGATATTCACCTACTAAGTTTCCTTCTCTTTCTTTTCCTACTCTCGAATTCCAGTCACCCATGACTATTAAATTTTCGTCCCCCTTCACTACCTGAATTATTTCTTTTATCTCATCACACATTTCTTCAATTTCTTCATCTGCAGAGCTAGTTTGCATATGAACTTGTACTGCTGTAGTAGGTGTGGGCTTCGTGTATATCTTGGCCACAATAATGCGTTCACTATGCTGTTTGTAGTAGGTTACCCGCACTCCATTTTTCATTTTTAAACCTACTCCTGCATTACCCCTATTTGATTTTGTATTTATAACCCTCTATTCACCTGACCAAAAGTCTTGTTCCTCCTGCCACCGAACTTCACTAATTCCCACTATGTCTAACTGTAACGTATCTATTTCCCTTTTTAAATTTTCTAACCTACGTGCTTGATAAAGGGATCTGACATTCCACGCTCTGATTCGTAGAACTCCAGTTTTCTTTCTTCTGAGAACGATATCCTCTTGGGTAGTCCCCGCCCGGAGATCTGAATGGGGGACTATTTTACCCAAGAGGACTCTATCATATTTCATCATACAGTAAAGCTGCGTGCCCTCAGGAAAAATTATGGCTGTAGTTTCCCCTTGCTTTCAGCCGCTCGCAGTACAACAGCAAGGCCGTTTTGGTTAGTGTTACAGGGCCAGATCAGTCAATCATCCAGACTGTTGCCCCTGCAACTACTGAAAAGCCTACTGCCCATCTTCAAGAACCACATGTTTGGCCTCTCAACAGATACCCCTCCGTTGTGGTTGTACCTACGGTACGGCTACCTGTAGGGCACGCAAGCCTCCCCATCATCGGCAAGGTCCATTATTCATGGGGGCATTTTACATATACAATGCTTTTTAACAAGGCACTTACTTTGGATGTCCTAGAGTATTACACAATTGTATTGATTTTTGGTTTAAAACAGTTAATGGAAATATATTGTATGATACAACAAATTTTATGATAAAATATTGCTATGAACTGTTTTTCAAGTCTTAAAAACCAGTGTGTGAAAATGAACAATCTGAAATACTTTGGGACATGCACTGAAGATGACTTGTCAGAAAAAGTGAAACACATTCGGAACTAAAGGGAAAAAGAAATTGTGTGGCATGCCAAAGGGTGTTTTCTTGTAAATCATTTAACCAATCAGTGTACTATAGGAAAAGGAACTTGAAAGTGGGCCAGCTGCCTATTAGAGTGCTTGAGAAGTTAACTCATTTGTCAGTTGTTTAACTTGGTATGGTCCTGAAATTACTTTTAACTACAGTATGTTCTTGATTTTTAGTGCCTGGAGTTGATGGGTTTGTGGAAAAAGACAACGGTATTCGTGTTTCAACCCCTGAACAACTGGCTAAACTGAAGCCTGCTTTTGTGAAGCCACATGGGACTGTAACTGCAGCAAATGCATCTTTCTTGGTGAGATTTTAGGCAACTGATTCCACTTAGTGTTAATATGTTAATTTACTATGTATTATCTATCCATATAATACTTTGTGCAGAAGTAACTGTTTATTGTTAATATTGTTAGTCCTTATTCAGTATAATTTTTATCTATAAGCATACGGCAGTGGCTTGCCATGTTGACTGTAGTGCCGGCCGGAGTGGCCGGTTTTAGGCGCTACAGTCTGGAGCCGAGTCACCGCTACGGTCGCAGGTTCGAATCCTGTCTCGGGCATGGATGTGTGAGATGTCCTTTAGTTAGTTATGTTTAATTAGTTCTAAGTTCTAGGCGACTGATGACCTCAGAAGTTAAGTCGCATAGTGCTCAGAGCTGTTTGAACCATTTGTTGACTAGTATCTTCCAGTAAATGTGAATAGTGTTGCATCATCTAAATGCTCAGTGTTTCTCTAACTGGGAATGACATTTAATCTGTTTAAAAAGTTGTGGATTCGGTGTGTTAGTGCACAGCGGGACTTCCTATTGGCTTTGAGGTTGATGAAATGTATAGCAGTGGCTTAGGCCACAAAAATATGGATCTTTTCAACACAGAAGAAATAAGTATTCATTTCTTACTCAATTGGTAACTAAACTAATGAGCTAGTCAAAAATCAACAGTATAGAATTCTTCTTCTTGACTTCTAAGGGACTCTAAGCTCCCATGCTGATCACAAAAGTCGTCCTAAATGCTTCTGTCTTGTGCTATTTCCTGCTGATTATTTATGCCTGTTATGTTACATATTATTTTAATTTTATTTGCTCATGTACTCCTGGATTTCTTCCTTACGTCTCCGTGTACATTCTGGAAATAACCTAATCCTTGTTCATTCCCGTCAGATGGCCCGCCCATAAGTCTTCCAGATTTTTTCTGCGTGCTATAGTTGGTTCTTATGATTTAAGGTGTGTGTGGTAGGGAAGGTGAATGGTAGTCCTCAGTTTATTGGGAGAATTTTAGGAAAGGATAGTTCATTTGTAAAGGGGACTGCATATAGGACATTAGCCTAACCTATTGTTGAGTGCAGTTAGCGCTAAGGGTCTGCACCAGGTTGGATTAAAGAAAGACATCAAAGCAGTTCAGAGGCATGCTGCTAGAGTTGTTACCAGTAGGTTCGAAAAACACGCAAGTACTATCGAGAAGCGTTGGGAACTCAAATGGCAATCACTGGAGGAAAGGAGACATTATTTTTGAGAAACACTATTGAGAAAATTTAGAGAATTGACGTTTGAGGCTAACTGCTGAAAGATTCTACTGCTGCCAATGATCATGAAGATAAGATTAGTGAGATTATGGTTGAAATGGATAGCAGTTTTTCATTTGCCCTATTTGCGAGTGGAAAATTACTAGCAGTGGTACATTGCACCTTCTGCTATGCACCATACAGTGGCTTGTGGAGATGTATGTAAATGTAGATAATACGGACAAGAGATTTTTCCTGTGAACTTTGTTTTCAAACATCTGTATTTGGTATTCTATCTTTTTAGTTAAACTTCATGTTTCTGCTCCATAAGTTAGGACTGGTCTGATAAAGAGTGTGAAATAGCTTCAGTTTAGTTTTCCTTGTCAGTAGTTTAGACCATAGGTTTTGTAGTGGGTAGTAGTCTGTTAGCATTTTACAGTCATTTTTTTGTTTCTACTTTTGTCTCAGTTCGTTTGCCCAGTGTTGCACCCAAAAATTTGAACTGTTTGATGGGCTGACTTTGTGTGCCTATTATTAGGTGTTAGTGATTGCCTCTTTTGTCATGACACATTTGAACTATCGTTTATTGTTTACTGATCTTCTTTTAGGCCTAATTTGGGTGGTTCTTTTAAGAGCATCACAAACAACTGCCTCATTTCTTTCACTTTCTCTAATGTGTGCTATATCATCTGCTTAAGTTCAAACATTAACTTTGTTTGGAGGATGCCAGCAGGTACTAATTTGTTTCCCCACTGCTCTCTGTTACATGAAAGGAAGAAGGGATAGAGTATCTCCCTGTCTTGGTATAGTTTTATTTTTAGGTCAGATTTTATTCCTTATAGCAAAACTGTGCTTATATTATCACCTATGCATATTTTACAGAGATTTACAAGTTTAATTAGAAGTCTCAAGCCAGTCATTAAATGCCATAGCCTTTGACAGTAAATGGAGTCATAAGTTTCATAGACTCAGTGAACAAGTTACGTATTTTTTGTTTACATTCCCACACTTTGTTCTGATCACAAGTACACTGACAGTAGTGGATCTATTCCTGTGAAAGCCGTTTTGATAATCCCATATTATATTTACTGTTATGATTTCAATTGGTTTAATAATGAAAATTCTAAATTCTAAATTTTTTAACTAGTGAAGTTCCCCCAGTAGTTCCTGAAATCTTCATCTCAATTTTTATGTATCTGGATTATTATTAATTCTGTTCTTTTGGTATAACCTGTTTTCCAAATTACCCTTATCAGCCGAAAGAAACATTTCTGCAGTGCTTTTACATGTTTTAGCATCTCGGCTATAATTCTGTCACTCTGTTGCTTTGCCATTTTTTTTTAGGTGTTTGATACTTCCCAGCTTATGTTCATATGTCAGTTACGGTATTTGGTCATTATTAGGGCTGCTGATGGAATTTGTAAGTTGTTGTTCTGGATCACAACATTTCAGTACATGTCAAAATATTCCATGATTGGACTGTCCAGATTTTGTATGGTTCAGTAATCATTTGCCATATGTTCCCTTCATCAGCCTAGATTTGTAATTAAAACATCTTTTAATTTTGTGTGTGTCTGCCTATAAATTATCTGAATATTATGTGGGTGATAGTTCTAAATATTGTCTGTTTTAGGTATTGTTTCTTTTTCTATTTGTTTTATTATGTGCCTTTGTTCTTGCTGATAAGATATTTCAGGATTCTTCTTTGCTTGTAGCCATTTCTTGTCAAGATTCATCAGACTACTACTTCCTGAATTTCTTTCCTCTCTGTATGTTATTACTTGCAGCTGTGTGAATGACTCTTTTTATTCAATTCCAGCACTCATTACTCGTCATTTCATAACTTACTCTGATACTACTTGAAACCACATGTCAATAGGAAATCTCAGCTTTGTATTTTAGTATCTCCTGTCACGATTACATTTTCCAGATCAAATTTGGCCATGTTTCTAGATCAGATACTTGTTGTGTGTGCTGCCTTCAACCTGATTCTGATTGTTATTACTAGATTGTGGTCTGATCCTTGGAAGGATCATACATCACTAAATTGCTTTTCTGTGTCTGTTAACTATGGCAGTATGGTCAACTTCATTTGCTGTTTCGTCGCTTGAATTCCAGGTTTCTTTACGTAAAAGTTTGAGAGAATGTTGTGCTACTAATAATCATGTCCATTGCGCAGCAAAATTTGTCGAATGGCATTGTCAATACTTTTCTCATGTAAACTTTCGTTTCCAATAGTAGGTTTAAAAACATCTTTTTCTATTTTTGCGTTAAAATCCCCCATTAAAATCTTGCTGTTGTACTTTGGCAGTTTGTTCCATAAGTCTACCACGTTTGTGTAGAAGTTTGCTTTATTGAGTCATTGTTATTTGTTAGTGCATGACATGTTCAACCATTGGGTTCTGTCTAAAATAGCATAATCTTTCAAGAACTGCTTCAAAGGATGTTGCTGTTGATTTTGTGTGCAGAGTGGTGCTCAAGATTCATGAGAAACATACTTTCTGCTGAACAGTACAGCTTTGTTTTTTGTGTGTCCCTTTTTTTCCCAGCAAGATCCAAGAAACTGATTCCAATAACTTGCACAAGCCACTTCTGCAAGTAGAGAAAACTGGTGCTTATACAAGCAACCAATGGAAGATTACTTGGTAGTAAACATCTGCCTTCAGAGTGGATTAAAGTAGTGTGGTAGTGTTGTTCTGGTGTCCTGTTAGGTTTGCTGTAATGTTAACACTAGATTTCTATGGAGGTCATGCTACTATGGCTGAAAAGAGAAAAGTAGTAGGAGGGAGAAAAATTTGGCTCATCCCATTACCCCCCTCGCATCATCTCCCCCAGTTCCCCGCCACACCAGATATATGCACACATTCTGTCTGGCAGTTAAGCTGTGGTGTCAGGGAAGGGAAGGGATGGGTCTGGGTATGCGATATGGTTTCAAAATTAACGAAAAGCGCATTTAATATGTGTGAATTCAGTGTTGAATTTTTATTGTAAGTGTATTAAAAACATTGACATTTCTACATCCCCTTTTCTTCCCAACAGACTGATGGTGCTTCAGCATGCCTGATCATGCCTGAAGAAAAGGCAAAATCGCTTGGATTAAAACCAAAGGCTTACTTAAGAGACTTTGTTTATGTCTCTCAGGACCCTGTAGATCAGCTGCTTTTAAGGTATATAAATTTAACATTACATATTATGTACAATTCAGTTTGTGATGCCGTTACATTCACAGTGCTGCACTAATCTTTAACAGCTGAAATTATTGTTGTAATTGATCATCCAAATCAGAGGCATAATTTACTTTGGAGAAGTTTCCTGGTCATATGTAATGAAAGGTGATTATGATGGCCTAAATCAGGTGTAAATTAGATGTCACAGTTGTTTTAACATTGAAATTGTTCAACTGTTGAAAGTCTTTTAAGTATTTACCAACTCTCTGTTCATCTTATGAAGTATCAAGTGTGTGTTCAAATTTTTCAGAAAAGTGGAGGTAAAAATGCTTAAATTCAGTCAGTGAAAAGTTCTTAATAAAAAGTTAAGAGGAGGTCTGATCTCATAGCCTCGGATATGCAGCCTGTGTAGCCAGGGTCACCATAAGTACTGATACTGATTTCTATTGAAGCCGTTAACTTTTAACTTCTTAGTCAGTAAATACACACATAACATGAATATCTGTTCCACGGTACAGCACATCACTAACATAACTGTAAGAAATTTTTTCATAAATAAAACAATGTTCTGAAAGCTACAGATTTTATTGCCTTTGTTTAAAAGAAAACTATTTTGATTGTATTTTCGCTTTCGGATATTTCTTTGTGCCAGGTTATCGTCACTAGGCATGTGAAAATTTCGTGTAAATCATGGGAATTAGAATCGAGCAATGTAATACAAAATCCTTGCTTTTGGCGAACACCATGAAAGTTAGCAATTTTACCATGCCTCTTCAAAATTTGTAAAGCTGAGGTTAGCGGTTTACTAATATTAGCTACTGTGTTTGTTTATTGTTGAAACTGGATCTTGCCCTTTCTTCCTCAAGGTTCACATATAATCTTAAAACGGCCATTCAGACCCCACACAAACAACTGATGACTTAGATGTGATATTACATGTAAGTACATTATTTTAAACACTAGTCTGATTCCAATATAGTCACCTGTCACATTTCCTTACACTGGCACAGCAAATTAAACAAAATGTGACACATTGTAGAGAGAACATCACTGTAATGTTGGTTATGACTTATCAGGGAAACTGATAATTGAAATGGAAATTGAATTGACAAGTGTTTTTTAGATGGAAAGAAATTTTCTTAGTAATTCTGTTAAAAATAACATAGTGAATGTAAGAATCTGTGACATAGCAGTGAATTTCATTTGCGCAAGATAAGCTTGTTTATTTTATTGTGAAAGATACAAAAGCTGATGCATATTTGGACTTGCAGGTTAGCAAGAAATATTCAGGCTTCAGTCAATTTTTACTAAAAAGGTGGTCAGAGTAGCAGTTAGCCTCACTGTTACGTAGCGGCAGTACGTGCATCATCTCCCCCCCCCCCCCCTCCCCCAACTTTTAAGTCTCTATGTAAAATTGAATCATTGTATCCAGTAATTGGGTGTGGCCAGTTGTCTGAACAAGGCAGGTACATGATTTTTTTAAGATGGCTTGAGACTAGCTGAAATTAATTTAAGGTTCATAAATGTGCATGGTAGCTCTCCTTAAATTTCCACTCCGAAGAAATTGCTGTCAGCTTTAAATGAAGCTATAAAAGAGGAGACTGTATGAAAAATGCAAACACACCTGAAATAGTAGAATGATAGGATCTGGAAAGATAAACATTGAGAGGTTGTGAAATTGCCAAACTGTTGTAATGGTTTCAAAAGAACATGTGCACTACCTTTTGCACCTTATGGTTTCTGCACCGGCTCATGGCAGATCAGAAATGAACTTCTCACAAATTGTGAACAGTGTTCTACACAGCAGAATCAAAGCAGCAATTCAGTCGATGGACAGCAGCTGGTTCTGCAACTGCAAAAAGGAAAGCTTATGAGATCGTTCTTTTGGGATGTGAAAAGAATTGTTAAAGAACTCCAAAGAGGTTCAGCCTGACACAAACTTCCATATGTTGTTAACCATGTGTGTGCATGCATTCATGCATGCAGATAGTATCATTACATTGTAATTTAGAATAACACAGGTGCTGCAGTTGTTGAACAAAAAATACCAAGTGCTCTCATATTGCTTCAGGGAAATCTGGAATTTCGATTTGGAAAAACTTGTAAATCTTTAGATACAACAGCTGTCACCCTGCATAGTGCTGCAATAAAACGGTATACTGGTATGTACTTAGTGTTCATGTTTTGAGATCACTATTCGGGGAACATTATTAAAATGAGTATCGCAAGCACATGAAATTTAATTCTATGCGTAATCAACCCATCTTCAAGGTAACTGACATCCATGGAACAAGTGTAATCAGGTTATCAGGTAATTTTGAAAACTTGATATATTGTTTTCTACTGAAAAGGATCCAAATCCATGTAAATAAATTGCACATAACTTAAGTGTGCCATTGTTGATGGGGTGTTACCAAACTGTCAGTTTAATGAATAATTGTTACAAAAAATTAGCTGCTGCTCATCATTCAGCACCTATGCTATATAACAGATATGCACAACAAAAAAACTTGTCAAACAAAGCTCTTGGCCAGCAAGGCCTTTGTCAAAAATACACACACACACACACACACACACACACACACACACACACACACACACACACACACACAACTACAGTCTCTGGCAAATGAAACCAGACTGTGAAGTTCATGATAGGATAGTTAACTGGGTGGGGGTAAGGAAGAAACTGAGGCTAGGAGGGGGACGGTAAAATATGGTAGCATGCATGGATAAGGTGGAGAGGGAGGATGGAGAGCAGCTAGGTACAGTTGGGAGGTTAGATGGAGGGGGGGGGGGGCAGAAATAAAGTAAAAAGACTGTGTGTGTTGGTGGAACAGAGGGCTGTGGATTGCTGAATTGGGAACAGATGGGTAGATGACCTCTAGATGGTGAAGGACGACTAACAAAGGTTGAGGCCAGGAGGATTACAGAAATGTAGGATATATTGCAGGGAGAGTTCCCATCTGCACAATTTAGAAAAGCTGTCATTGGTGGAAAGGGTCTAGATGGCATTCACTGTTATGCAGTCACTGAAATGAAGAATTTCCTGTTAGGTGGTATATTCAGCAGCAGGGTGGTTTGTTGGGGGCCATTCATAGGGACAAACAGCTTGTTGGTTGTCGTGCTCATGTAGAATGCAGCACAGTGGTTCCAGCCTGCCTTTGATGGGATAGAGATGATTGTGACTGGACTGGAGTAGGTGGGATGGGACAAGTCTTGCATCCTTCTCCTACTCCTGTCTCAATTCATCCTTTCAACCAAAAGACTCTGTGACTTTATGGTTTTTTGTCACATGTTCCTTGACGCATTCCCAGGTTGGGATGTGGGATACAGTGTCTTCACTGCTGAACAGTTACCCATCAAATGAGCTCTTAATAGTGCTTGTTCTTGCTCCAGCAAGATGCCTCTAATCTGCATCGAATCCTTGTGCATCCTTCAGGCTATAGGCTTGCGCTACCCTCTTCATACATTAGTCAATACTATCCAGAATCTTCTTTCTGGCCACCATCAAGCTGGACGGCTATTCATCTGTGTGGACATGTTGAGATCTTAGGGAATGAAAACGCTGGCTGGTTGGCAAAGTTGGCTACTAGGATGCAAATTTTGGAAATGGGGTTCCCAGAACTGTATCTTGTTGGACTCTATGCCTGCCATCAGTTGTTGGAGGCCTGACTGGTCTGCTCTGGACTCCCTAAGGCAATAATGGAGACTATGACCATGGGACAGTCTTCCCTTCTTGCAGGGAATCAGCTGTCCTTTGACGGTTGTGCATTGGCCACACTTGGTTGAGCCGTGGCCACTGTACTGTCGATGTGGTGCCTCCCTGACAGTTGCCCAAATTCTACTAGACTGCCCAAATACAGCTGTTTTATGGCAATATATTAAAATTTCTGACATGCTACCTCCGATGCTAGTGGATGACACCACAATCTTGTTTTAACATTTCACTGGTGAAGGTGGTTTCTGCTCGTCTTTTAGATGGCACAATTTGGCTTCATTGACTGCTTGGGGATTCGAAGAGCATTCCTTGCTGCCGAAATTTTCACTCTACAGGCGAGTGTGTGATGATATGAAACTTTCTGGCAAATTAAAACCAGGTGTCGGGCCAAGACTCCAACTTAAGACCTTTGCCTTTCGTGGGTAAATGCTCTTTGGGCTGAGCTACTCATGACTTGTACTCACAGCTCTAATTCCGCCAGTACCTCCTCTCTTACCTCCCAAATTTCACAGAAGCTCTCCTGTGAAACTTGCAGGAGAAACTTGTTAGTTTAAAGCTGTAAGGACGAATCAAGAGTTGTTTGTATAGGTCACTTCGTGGAGTATTTGCCCATGAAAGGCAAAGATCTCGAGTTTGGGTCACAGTCTGGCACATAGTTTTAATTTGCCTTGCCTGCTCTGGCCCAGGGACACCCCCCCCCCCCCTTGCCTGCTCTGGCCCAGGGACACCCCCCCCTCCCCCGACAGTCCTTGCTCAGTGGCCCAGTCTGGCTCCTATTCTCCCCACATTTTAATTCCATTCATTCTTTCACATCTGTTTTTAATGTTTTGTCTTTCCTTACATTTTATCATCTTAGCTGTGCTACTTGTTTTCTTGGGGTAATGAAAGGCGAGGTACGTTAGTCGGATGCAGACGGGTGCATTTCCCATTGTATACCAACGCCATGGGGACCTCAAAATGCTTCTGAGCTTAGTGACTCTCTCTCTCTCTCTCTCTCTCTCTCTCTCTCTCTCTCTCTCTCTCTCTCTCTCTCTCTCTCTCTCTCTCTCTCCCCCCCTCCCTCCCTCTCCCCATTTATGTTTTCATAACATTTTTACAGATGGGCTTCCCAGAATTTGCCTTTTGAATCCTTCTTCCGAGGATTATCGATGGTTTGATACTATAGGATGAAGGGGTAGATGACCTCCCAGGTTGGTCCTTTTAAATAGAAAAAAACCGACCTATTTCATAAAGCCATCTTCTACACTGTCTTTGGGAGTTTTTTCATATCTAGGAAAGGTGTCTTTTCTTCTGTTTTAACATTAAGACAACCACACCAAAATTTATATCATACGAGGTCTGTTAAAAAAAATTCCAGAACGTTCGTAATTTTGGGACAGGTGTGTTGGAGTGAACAGCAGTTGGTGTTCCTGCACATGCCTGTGTTTAATATGAGCTGCCAGAATTTTCATTGTTGTATGTGTGTTGCTGTTCAGTTGTGTATTGCGTATAACATTGGGTTGCACTATTTGCGAATTTTGGGATGGCAGGGTTAGAGAAGCAATGTGTCTGCATTAAATATGCCAAACTTGAGAAACCTTTACAGGCGCACATCAAACGATGCAGAAAGCCTATGGTGATGAGTACTTAAGCTGTACTTAGCATTACGAAAGGTTCGCATGGATAAAAAATGGCTGGACAGAAGTTAAAGATGACATGGCACTCATTCAGGGCACCCTTTGACATCTACCAGTGACGCTCAGGTCAGGAACATTGATGAAATTGTGCATGGCAATCGAAGACTGACTGTCAGAGATTGCAGAAGAATGTAACTTTTCAGTTGGATCACGTCGTGAAATTCTGACACAGCATCTTGGAATGCATAGTGTTGCTGTCAAGTTCGTCCCATGGCCCATGAGTCAGGACCAGAAAGACCTTTGCTTTGCTATGTTTGAAGAGCTTTTGGATGAGAATGAGATGTTCCTTAAGAGAATCATAACTGGTGGTGAGATGTGGGTCTGCAGTTACGATGTTGAACCAAGGTGCAGTCTTCACAGTGGGTCAAGAAAGGTTCTCAAAGACAAAGCAAGCTTGTCAGAGCAGGTCAATTGCCAAACCCATGCTGATAGTTTTCTTTGATTTTGAAGGATTAGTTAATCATGAATTCATGTGCCACAGGAACATATTGTTATTCGATGGTACTATATGGATGTGTTGCGACATCTGCGAGAAAATGTGAGAAGGAAACAGCCTGAAATATGGAAATACAATTCATAACTCTCTCGTCACTATAACGCACCAGCACAGTCATTCCCGTTGGTGCGCAACTATTGCACAAAAAATGAAATAACTGTGATGCCTCTATTTTCTGTACTCTCCAGACTGCATACTTTTTTTATATTTCCAAAATTGAAAACCCCTTTGAAGGGATGAAGATTTTCAATGATAGAGAGCGTAAAACAAAATTCACAGACTGCTTCTGGAAGTGGGAATGGCATTGGGAGCAGTACATCAATTGTGGGGAAGATTATTTTGAAGGAAACATGCCCAATAAATAAAAGGTAATGTAGAAAAATTTAGTGGACAAAGTTCCAGAATTTTTTGACCAGACTTCATATTGGACTCCAGAAAAACTTTAAAACATTAACTGGAATACTCTTGAATTATTTAGGTACCTGGGATAAAATACAAGAAGGAAAGGGCTAACACTTGTACAGAAACCAGACTGCAGTTTCACATCGAAAAAAGTAAAAACGTGTAACAAATTGTAATCTAATAAACTGCGTAAGAAATTCTCAGTCAATATAAAATTAATGTACTCTCAAGAACGTGTGTTTTGAAGTACAGTTAATTGGTGTGGTGTTACAGGGTTCATACCGGTTCATTAAGCCATCATCATGGATACCGCAATTTGGACTTTGTGCACTAGTAGCACTTCTGTCTCATCTCACGACGAGGTGGTCTGCGAGCTTACGTATGGGTGTGAATTGGGCCCACAGGTCACCGAACTTTAAGCAGGTTAAAGTAGTTGTAAGTTGTAATTATACAGATATGAAGAGACTTCAGCAGGATAGACCAATATGGAGAGCTGGTTAAATAAGTTCCTGGACTGAAGGAACTGTTCCTTAGTTGTGCACCCACTGTCCTCCCGTGAAGAATAAACTACCAAGGTGTCTTAATAGACTTAACTATAGCGACAAAAAGTTAATTTATAACTGGGGGAAAGAGAACTGCCTCATTTAAGCAGCATACTTCATAGGAAGTAAAATAACTGATGATGGTCGAAGTAGAGAGGATATAAAATGTAGACTGGCAATGGCAAGGAAAGCGTTTCTGAAGAAGAGAAATTTGTTAACATAGAGTATTGATTTAAGTGTCAGGAAGTCGTTTCTGAAAGTATTTGTATGGAGTGTAGCCATGTATGGAAGTGAAACATAGATGATAAATAGCTTAGACAAGAAGAGAATAGAGGCTTTTGTAATGTGGTGCTACAGAAGAATGCTGAAGATAAGGTGGATAGATCACGTAACTAATGAGGAGGTATTGAACAGGATTGGGGAGAAGAGAAGTTTGTGGCACAACTTGACTAGAAGAAGGGATCGGTTGGTAGGACATGTCCTGAGGCATCAAGGGCTCACAAATTTAGCATTGGAGGGCAGCGTGGAGGGTAAAAATCGTAGAGGGAGACCGAGAGATGAGTACACTAAGCAGATTCAGAAAGATGTGGGTTGCAGTAAGTACTGGGAGATGAAGGAGCTTGCACAGGATAGAGTAGCATGGAGAGCTGAATCAAACCAGTCTCGGGACTGAAGACAACAGCAGCAACAACAACTACTACTACTACTACTTCATTCTCAATGATTAATACAACTGGAGAATAGTAATAACTTTTAGTTGTGTTTTGTAATAGTAAAGTGCATGTGTCACATTTTATTAATTTGTTTTTCCAGTCCCTCATACGCAGTTCCAAAGGTTTTGGAGCGAGCAGGACTTCAGGCTAGTGATATTGATGTTTGGGAAGTCCATGAGGCTTTTGCGGTAAGTACCATTAAGCAGTTTTTACCAGGGAAAAGACTGGGACGTGATACCAAAAATATTTCAGACTATTATTGGTGTTCAAAAGAAAAGGTACAAAGCAGCACTCTGGGTATAATTGAAGTCTTTATTCAAAAGTAATCTCCACAGGCTTAAGCATAACTAACCTAATGTTTCATGAGCTGAATGAGTCCTGTTCACCAGAATTCATGTAGTTGTGATAGAAGCCAGTCCTCCATTGCATTCTTCAGTTCATTAGAATTGATGCGCTTCCCTTTGAGATGTTTTTTTAGTGTACTGAATATGTGGAAATTGCAGGACGATACGTCTGGGCTGCTCCCATTTCAACTTGGCTATTACACTTTGTGTGGCATTGGAGATGTGTGTTATTGTGGAGTGAAATCACTCCCTGTGTAAGCAGCCAAGGCTGTTTGCTTTTGATGGACATACAGTAAGCTACAGTGTATCTCATAGTAGACGTCACTGTTAATGGGTTTTCCTCGCTCAAGGAATTAGACGAGTATTGGACCTTTGACTTGGGAAGAAAAAAATGGCATCCATCACCTTGCCTACTGAGGATACAGCTTGGAATTTATTTATGGAGGGGTGACGACACATGCCCCTATAAGTGTGCTTAAACTGAGACTAGACAGTTCTGTACAGGGCGAGTAGTCGGGAGCATAGTGGCCAGCATGCACTGAGCACATCAGCAGGTGGCAGTAATGATGCGCTTACCTTAGGTTGCGACATTTAGTGGCCTGTGAAAACTTTGGCGTTCATATCCTTATGGTAGTTGCCATGCTTGCTGAAACGAAAATGTAATGGAATGAAGCCATGAGCAGAGCCAATGTGGATGACACTTATCCTGCCACCCTTTCCTATCGGTGTTCCTGTAGTGTCTTGTGCTGTGCGATCAGACTACACCATTGTCAGTGTGCGAAATGCATTAACAAATGTCTCGCCCAATCGCACAATGTCTTCCACTGTTGCAGCTACTGGCTTCTCCAGGCCTCTGTCATTTATCTCTGTGCTAAATGTCAGACGAAAACTTTGCCGGAAGCCAACCTCGTATAGACAATTTCAAAGTGATGATCTAATGCCATTGAATAGTTTGGCTTCTTTGAGGCTGAAAAGCAGCTTATTTGAAGTAGGGTATACCTTGCTGCACTGATAAGGGTATACGAGGGTGGTTCCATAAGTACCCGACCCAACAAAGAAAACACAGATTTTGGAAAAAATTTATTTTGCAACATAATCTCCTTCCAGCTCTATACACTTTTCCCAGCAATGTTTAATAAGTTTGATACCTTTTTTATAATGAGATTTCCTCAATTTTCAACCACCGAGCCATTTTTTTCAAATTTGGGAACAGAAAATAATCAAAGGAGGCTAAATGTGGTAAATAGGGTGCATGACACAGCAATTGAAACTTTAATTCATTAAGTTTGGGCATTGCAATAATGGACTTGTGAGTTGGTGTCATGTCCTGAAGAAACAAAATTTTCTTTTTGGCCAAATGCGGCCATTTTTGCTCGATTTCTTTGCCCAAATGTTGCAATAAGTTTGCGTAATACTCGCTATTGATAGTTTTACCTCTTTCAATGTAGTCGATGAAAATTATCCCATGCGCACCACAAAAAGTGACACAATGACTTTGCCTGCAAATGAAACGGTCTTCACCTTTTTTTGATTTGCTTGTCCAGTTCGTGTCCATTGTTCTGATTGATGTTATGTCTTGGGAGTGAAGTGGTGGACCCATACTTCGTCCATGGTTATGAAATGGCACAAAAAATCAGCTTTGGTGCCGCGAAACTTCGCTACACACTCAATTGAAACATCATCATGACACTGTTTTTGCTAGAGTGTGAGTCAACATGGCACAGACCTTGCACACAGTTTGCTTATGTCCAAATTTTCAGATAATATGTGATGTACTGCACTTTTTAAATGCCTTGTGTATATCTCCTAGCTCGCACACATTCAAGTGGCGATCATCCAGTACCGCTTTGTGGATTTTCTTCACCATTTCTGGAGTCGTTACCTCATTTGCTCGACAACTGCGATGCTCGTCTTTGCAGCATATATGGCCTCATTTAAACTCGGCTACTCAATATTTTACTGTTGTCAATGAAGGAGCAGACTCTCTCAAAGTAGAATCTAGCTCAGCTTTAATATTGGTTGCACTGAAGCCTTTTAAAAAAATTGTCAGATAAGTAACCAATTTTCTCCATTTTCTCAAGTCACTCACAACATTCACTATTGATGGTTGCCCAATGAATACTAAACAATTTGGCGTCTTCAAACTTGTAACATGTGCTTCATAGATCATGTACTTCCAAATGCAGACATATTTTTCGATGACGATTGCCATTTCTCCATGTTCTGTCCACTACTATTGTAACATCTAAAATTGGACCGCTGTCACTGCACTAGAGTGTGACCTTGGCCACAGACTGGAATTCAGCTTCCAATGCGCTATATCTTTGCAGCCGGTGAATCTGTTCTTAGATGATCTCTTCTTATTGTGAATATAATGTTCAGATCTGGTGCGCTGTTGTTATAACACAATGCTAACACAAAAACTTTTAATTCAGAACACCTGCCTGCTGCAGCTCATTTAAATGACAAAAAAATATAATACCCCACAAAGAGCTGATGAACACAGAAACATCTTATTCACAGCACTGGTGTGGTACTGTTTACCCATGGCATGGCAACAGGAATACTTTACCAACCGAACTGTTGGAGCTATGGTAGGGAAAGCTTGCTTGCCATTGGTGTTAAAAAGGCAACGGGGTCATCTCCCCTCTGGTAGCCAAATGTCAAGTCACAACTAATTCTAAATGCACTAGAGTCCCTAGATGTCTCCCTATGTTATCCCATAGCAGAATATGCAGATTTCTACTAGTTTGGTTGTTATGACATTTCGTACCTTTTCATTTGAACATTTCAACTTTCCTTATATTACCATATCATGTGAGATGTAATCACATACCTCTCTCTCTCTCTCTCTCTCTCTCTCTCTCTCTCTCTCTCTCTCTCTCTGCATCGGACAATATAATTGATATCTAATCAAACATATTGTGTAACAGGGACAGATTCTTGCCAATTTGAAGGCAATGGATTCAGATTGGTTTGCTCAAACTTACATGGGCCGTTCAAGCAAAGTTGGTGCGCCTCCAATGGATCGTTTCAATTTGTGGGGTGGTTCCTTAAGCATTGGGCATCCATTTGCAGCAACAGGTAAAACCTCTGATGGAAAGTCTAGTGGCATGTACAGTTCTGCAAAGTCCTTATATGCTTGAAAATTGTCAATTTTGCTCTAGGTGTGCGGTTGACTTCTCATGCTGCAAACCGCTTAATTCGTGAAGATGGTCAGTTTGCCTTGATAACTGCGTGTGCAGCTGGTGGTCAGGTAATTATTATTGTTCCTTGAAGTGTGCTTCATGGGAAAGAAGATAAACATTTTGTGTTTTGCTATAATCATTTGTGTGAAAGTGTAAATAACCTAATGCTGAAAAGAGATGCGTTGCTTAAAAGCTACTCCTATTGTCAGACCTTTAATAGTGCCTATGTGCACTTAAAAATTTACCAACGAATGTTACTTTTATTATTTAAATTATTATAAATATTAGTGTTATAAATATTACTGTTATAAATATACGCACACTGTCTGTAACTGGTTACCCAGATGTCTGGAAGGACGGCGTGTAGTCATTCTGTGCATCTCATCAGTTCAAGGGATGCATCCGCGTCGCGCACCCCTCATCCCTCGGCCCAAGATCCTACCTTAACCAACCCTGTCATGGAATGGCTCCAGGCAGTGTGCCAGATTAAATAGAGACAACAGGGCCAGCAGCCTATAAGGATTGGCTGTTTGGTAGTATAAGTCTCTGACATTCTAATTTTATTTTACACAGATTTTTGTCTGCTCTTAATGGAATATATGTCCAGGAGCAGCCTTTGAACTTTTAACCATTTTTATATAGTTTCCTTTCCATTTGTTGTATTTCCATGCAATACATCACAAATATTGTGCACTGTTCGCAGGGTGTCGGCATGATTGTGGAAAGGCATCCAGATGCACCATCTTTCAAGTGATAAGACTGTGAAACCAAGGAAGATATTTACCACAGTTTTGCCTGAGGTACATTTCCTTGCTGCATCCCCCAAATGATGGTTTGGGGAAACTAAACTATGTTCGGTTATAAATTTAGAGAAGTATGTACATAGCCAAGAAGTTTTTATGATGTTTTCGGAACTGATGTATAATACCACTATAAAGTTATTTAGGTATGTGTGCATATGTGTGTATTTTGAGATACGGAACCTGATTTTCAATGACAAACACAACTGAGAACTGAACACATGACGATGTGATTATTTGTATTTATTAGTTACTTTTTCATAACATTTTTCTCTAGAGTATTTGTATATTTTTCTAAAGGTATTAAATTTTTTATTCAAGTATCCTTATGCATATGTTTCTTGTTGTCCCCATAAGTTGACGTAAGACTTCCAGGCTCTTAAATATGGATTCTCTGTTTACAAATTTCTCATTTATTATTGCCAGTCCACCTTATATCCCATCTCTGTTCTGGCCATCATTAATTATTTTACTGTCCAAATCAAAAGCTCATTTTCTATTAGTATATCATTACATAGTCTTTCCTTCGCTAGTGTCTGACCACATTCTATTATGTTTTACTGTAATTCCTGCTCACCTTAGCGTCTTTTTTTCAAGACGCTATCCATCCCATTACACTGCTCTTCCAAGTTGTTTGATGTCTAACGGAATTAGTGTCACTGACAAAATTGCTTTAGTTCTCTTCTCTGCATTTAAATTACTTTCCAAATTTCTCCTTTGTTTTCCTTCAGTGTGCTCACTGTATTGACTGAGTAACAAGAGAAATAGACCTCTGCCCTCTATTGCTTCCCTTTCATTTCCTTACACTGTTAACTGCAGTCTAGTTTCTATATATAGTGTAGATGACCTTTGTCCATGCTTTCGGAATTTCAGTGAATGTACTCAAGTAAACATTGTCGAAAGCTTTCTCCAAATCTAAAAATGCTATAAAAAAGGACAGGAAATTTTTGTGAAAACAGTAATGGGAAGTCAGCAGTTTTAAGTGAAATAACACGAAATCGGGTATTTTTCGAAATGTCACAGAAGTAGGCATTTTCGGTACAAAAATGTTATAAATCTGATGACAGCATTAAAATGTCAGCCTCTGATGTCAAACAAAAAAGTGCTCTACAGTTACAAGAGTATAGCCATGTCTTCAGCAAACATATTTTTCTTATTAACATCCAAACATGTTGAGATGCCATGCTTAATGCGCAGTACAGGACAAGTAGTAGGAATTGTGGAAGGGGCCCAGAATGGGCGGCTGTCAGTTACACTCCAAACATGACAACAGTACAGCAACTTCTAAATTTGACTGTCGACAAAAACGTCTTTAATTCTAAAACGGCTGAAGGCCCATGAGTTAAATGCGATGTAAGACTTGACTAGTCAGATTAAGTTTTTAAAAGCTGCTGAAGGCCGATAAATTTAAAACAATGTAACTTCAATAACCTTTAAATAGGCTGAAGTCCCAAGCTTCATGGCCATTACGAAATCAATTTTCTAGGGCAGAAGGCCCAAATCTTTTAAACTTAAATAGTATTTAAGCCCAAGTGATGTAAAAATTGATAAATAAGAATCCAAAATTTTAAAGCGGATGAAGGCCCACTATTTTTATATAGGTACAACTACTAGAAATTTTCAATAGGCAGAAGGCTCAAGCTTTATCTTCAGACGTAAGACATGTCCAATTTAGAAAAACCTTACTTTCAAAACGGCTGAAGGCTATTGTTTTTAAAAACACAATTACAAGCATACAAACTCCAACCAACGCTAATAAGAAGGCAGTATAGGCAACGGTGCTCAGGTTTCAGGGGGGCTCAGTCTGCCCTTGAAATCTTAACGTCCGTTTAGGTGAGACAAGAAGTTGGCCCAACTATACTCCATCTTCGGGCAACACAACCAAGAGACAGTCAGGGACCCACCGACCAGTATATGAGAATTCCAAAGCCAAAACATTACAGACATAGCTGCCCACAACGAAAAATACATTAAGCTGTCAAAAACTACCCCCCATGTTGGACAGCAACAACAGGTGAGGAAAGGACACTGCTTGAATTTATCAGCGACCAGGGCCGGTAACTGGAACACTAATGGCCACAAGGCAGAAAATTCCACTTGTGCACTTGCATTTCAAACTGACAAATATAGTTAATTCCACCACACGGCGGCTAAATCTTAACCAACTCGGAACACTCGCTGTTACTCCCAGGAATACCGCAGACAGCGAACCACCTACCAATGGGACCACGTGAACAGATGTGGCTTCAGTAATGAAATAACCACTCAACTTTCGTGTCCTGGGTCGGTGAGCCACAAACCTCGTAGCACTCGGAACAGCCTCCACACGCTCTGACACTGTGCAGATACCGCCAGCAGCCCTGGCCGACAGTGCTGAGCGGAGACTTGCGTGCTGATTTGCTCCAACCGACTGACTGGCTGCACACCACCAATCCAGAACTATAAATACTGGACCAAAGATGGTATACGATGCAAAATCGATACACATCGCTACTGCCACACATAGAAAGAGAAAGAACCACGGCATAACTGCAATAACCGCGGGAAACCAAACAGAGTATCAGTTAAGTTTTAAAGCAACGCATAAGCTGGGGTCAGCATGGCTCGCATGTTTCAGTGAAGTTTGTGCTGTCCATAAGCTCTTTTATTAGTGACATGTGATGTTTATGTGGCTGTCTTAATATTTGTAGTATGGATGATATTCTGCTCACTTTCTTCTTTTCACTTTTTTTACCCTGTTCAAGGTTTGTAAAACTAAGCTTTCTAACACCTGCTACATAATTATATATTCGGAAGCAAATATGGGCAAACATGATCCTCAACCACTCTACTCCAGACGGACTTCATTCCAGTAACAATTTTAACCAACAGAGTCACATTTCTTGAGGCTTTTGCACAGCAGGTTGTTAAGAAAATGGCACATTTTGTTGACAAGTTTAGTACGGTGCATGAATTATACTGCATACTTACGTAGTTCTTAAGTACAAGTAAGAAAACTGTCAGACGTTTTGTAAGCGTGTAAATCAACATTGTCTATTCAGCAATGCAGAGAAGAGACAGTGCTACTTATCGTAAAGAAGACTTTTTAGTTGCGGACAGATACAATTATGACACTTACATAAAGCTTTCATGCACAGATTTCATCAGTAAAAGAAATGCAAAACGGTTCAAATGGCTATGAGCACTAAGGGACGTAACTAACCTAAGGAAATTACACACATCCATGCCCGAGACAGGTTTCGAACCTGCGCCTGTAGCGGTCGCGCAGTTCCAGACTGTAGTGCCTAGAACTGATCAGCCAATCCACATGCACAAGCAAGTACATCTCAGGCACACATGGCCACCAGTTCAAACATCTCAGGGCCCGAGCTGCTGGAGTTCGCAGTCGTGTGCATGAAGTATGCTTGGTTGGCTGTGTGTATGTATTTTTTCTCTCTCTCTCTCTCTCTCTCTCTCTCTCTCTCTCTCTCTCTCTCTCTCTCTCACACACACACACACACACACACACACACACACACACACACTAATGAAGACTGACTAGAAGCTTTATGTAAGTGTGTCTTAATTGTGCCTGTGTGCAACTTAATATGTGTGCTTTATGGCAAGTAGCAATCTGTCCTTTTCCTACTTCTTGATATTCATACCTGAAATTTTGTATGTCTATTCAGTTTCCTTCCATCAGCCAAAACACATGATACATAGTCACGCATATGTCAGACGAAGAATTTAAATCGTGTTGCACAAATAGTAAAACTGATAGCTTCTCATGAAATGACGTCGAATATTGAAATAAACATTCTCTGTGTTGGTTTACCACCAGAAATGTTTTTGACACATTCTATTCTGTGATTTGCTGATAAAAGCAAGTTGAGTAGGTGCCATGTTGATTTACATTTTTGTGAAACTAAAGTGCCACATTTTTTAGTATTTGTACTTTGGTGCTATGAAAATTTGCAGTTTAGTTAATGCATTGGATTAATGTCTACAAACTGATTAATGTCTACAAACTGTTGTTTTTGGTAAGATTTGTTGTGCACAATTGGAAATGCGTTGTTGCTGAATGAAACTAGTCTAAATTAAGATTCCTTCATTATGGGAAAAGGAATTTCTGGCGATGCAATCAGAAAGATTGTGGAAAACATGAAGGGACAGATACAGCAGGTGTTGGTGAAGGAAACACACAGTGGACACCTTCAAAGTGGGCTAACAATAGGGTAAAGTGGGGTAAATCTGACCTAGTAATTTCTTGTGGCTGTAAAACTCTTAACAGAGGTCGGATCTTAAAATATATGTTAAATGACTGGTAATATACAGGAGCAACTTTTGCAAAATATTTTTGTTATGACATCAATAGTTTTTCAGATATCCGTATTTTAAGAAACTCTTTTTGCCATTGGCAAAAATCTTGGGGAAAATCCAACCCCCTATTTGTTTGGCTGATTTTGCGCAGAAATAGTTCTAAATGAAAAGTTTTTTGGGAAATAATTATAAGCAATTATGTTTTTTACATAAATGAGGAAAATTTATTCAAAAAATAAGTGTGGAGTACTAAATGTGTTAAAAGTTAATATAGATTTTAATTGGAAACAGATTATTTCATTGAAAGAGAAGAATTAATTAATCTGAGTCTGATTGGCTATCAAAAAGCTTGATTTGCTAGCATTTGATTCAATTTGAATGTCTGATGGCTGCAATGTCGATGGTTGTTCAGCATTTGTTACATTTTTAACTTTTTTTGCCTTCTTGTCTTTACACCTGGATTTCTTTGTTTTGTTTCGCTCAGCTTCTGCCACTTCAGAAATGGTTTCATCTGAGGTTATGATGGATGTTTGGCCAGGCTTACGGCCATGTTTTGTTCCTTGGCGAGGCAGTGCACGCAGGAACGGACGAATTGATTGCAACGTCTCATTCAAACTGGATGTCAATGTTGTTGTTGAAGCGGCGAGTGGTGGATTCAATGGAATGTCATCCTCATGTTGATTACCATCGCCATCATCAACATCCATAGCGCCTTTTTCCAGTGACCAATCAGTTGTTTTGCTAGGCATAACAATGTACTGGAAAATTTGTGGGTCAATCGGCCAAATGCCCCTTGCACGGAATCCAGCTTTAATATTGGTTTCCGTGGCACCAATTTCCAGCGCTCGATTCACTATTGCAGGAAAATTAAAAAATTTGGATCGGCGGGCCGGGGTGCATCGCTGTTTTGAATGGACCAAATACTGCAACATCAAGCGATTGCAATCAGTGCAAGCAGTGGGGCAGAAACAACACCGAATGAATCCCATTTGTTCGGCAGTATTGCAACGCTGATAATGACTGGTGGCTTTCACGGTTATCCATGAATAGCAACACTGGCTGGTCTGGAGAGCAATGCGTGAAGGCATGGAAACTCCTTAGGAAGTCCAGAAGTAGTTTTTTCGCTATACGTCCTGATGGATGTGCCCCACCAATGCAACTTGTTGGGCCGCCATTTAAAAATTGTGGTTGGAAGTGGGCTTGGGAAACACGAAATATGGTGGCATCCTCATTCCGATAGCTGAGACAGGTAAAAGCACTGTCACGTTTCCCCTTCTCGGCTGAAATAATTTGTCCAACATGTCAGCTGCTACTCGGACAGACCGATGTGCTTTTGTGAGGCCTGTTTCATCGACATTTCAAATATTGTGTGGACCAAATTAATGTGTGTTCATTACATGTCTGTAGCTTTCAAAAAATTTGGGGACAGTATGTCGATTGAACACTCTTACTCTTGCCAAACTGGTTGCTTCTGGCTTTCGCAGTGAGTGTTGGATGCCATTGTATAAATCTGCGGAACCAATCTTGTCCCGCTTTAGATTCTCTTGTGTGAATCGCGGACATTGGCTTTTACTTGTGTGACGAATTTGACTGCTAATATCTTGACTGGTGGTTAGTCAAACCAAGGAAAACATCAGAAGCATGCTTCAAATAATCTTCTTAAGCATTTTCTTGTTCTGTGGTGAGCACCTATGTAAAAAGAAGTTCAAAAAGTAAAGAAGAATGCAATAAAAAAGGTAAATAATTTGCTTCGTATAATAAAACCAAGAAGACTGAAGTCAAAATTTTTTGCAATCTTACTGTGCTACAGCCTGCAGAAGCTACAGCAATATCATTCAAATTGACTTAAGCAATTTCGATCTCGGAATGTTAAAATCACAAGCGACAGCTCGTAAAGACATTCCCATTTGCATTGCAGCAACTGCTCGGCAAATATCGTTTTGGTTGCATTTTGTTGTTTTTTGTTTCTAATTCCATACCATTTTCCCAAAAATAAACAAAAATTCACTTTGTTTACATAAATAAATAAATAATTCCATACACATAAATGGTTAATATGCGGTCAGATCCCCACCATTTAGTGGTTCAATTTACCCCACCATGTCATTTTTCATTTAACACACATACAAACAATTTACTTGAAATTTCCAACAGAAAGATACATACACTGAATAGGTCACTAAATGTACTACACAAATTGCATACTATATGTTTTTTGATAGTTGTATTTAATAAGGCAAATGAAGTGATGCAATTTGCACAAAAATTAAATTCAAACAATTGAAAACAAACTTGCGTTTTGAGTATCTAAATGTGGCAAAGCTGTCAATGTGACATTTTCGTTACATTAAATGCTCTGTATGATAACATTATTGCAACACTAATGCAAACTCACTCTGCTTTGCCGTTTCTCACAAATGGGGCTGGTCGGGTTTACCCAACCAGTCAGATTTACCCTACCAAACGCTATAGATCCCATGCAAGTTTCTCAACGTTGCTAATGTTCGGCTGGTGGCAGTGTAGGTCATGGGCAGTTCGAAGGCAGTTGAATCATTTTTTCCCCAGTAGTATATTGGTCCCTGATGTTATTCAATCTGTATATTGAGCAAGCAGTAAAGGAAACAAAACAAGGTATTAAAATCCATGGAGAAGAAATAAAAACTTTTAAGGGTTCGCTGATGACATTGTAATTCTGTCAGAGACAACAAAGGACTTGAAAGAGCAGTTGAACGGAATGGATAGTGGCTTGAAAGGAGGGTATAAGATGAACATCAACAAAAGCAAACCTAGGATAATGGAATGTAGTCGAATTAAGTCGGGTGATGCTGAGGGAATTAAATTAGGAAGTGTGACACTTAAAGTAGTAAAGGAGTTTTGCTATTTGGGGAGCAAAATAACTGATGATGATCGAAGTAGAGAGGATATAAAACGTAGACTGTCAATGGCAAGGAAAGTGTTTCTGAAAAAGAGAAATTTGTTAACATCGAGTATTGATTTAAGTGTCAGGAAGTCATTTCTGAAAGTATTTGTATGGAGTGTAGCCATGTATGGAAGCGAAACATAGACAATAGTTTAACTAATTAATGGAAAATCTCATATAAAGATGTGAAACAATTACTAACAAAGAGATAGAGGGGCTGGCCAGTACTTACCTCAGCTCAGTACAGCCGATAGAAACACAAAAAACAACCGAAAATTTAAGTTCCTAGCTTTTGGAATAAATGTTCCTTCATCAGGGAGGAGAGAGGGGAAAGAAAGGGAAGAAGGGAAAGTGGATTTAGTTACTCACAACCCAGGTTATGAAGCAACAGAGAAAGGAAAACAGGGAAGGTAGCAAGGATGGAGGCATGGTTGTCAGAGGGAAGAGAGAATATCTTTGGCTTCCCTCTTGTCCGCAACCATGCCTCCATCCTTGCTACCTTCCCTGTTTTCCTTTCCCTGTTGCTTCATAACCTGGGTTGTGAGTAACTAAATCCACTTTCCCTTCTTCCCTTTCTTTCCCCTCTCTCCTCCCTGATGAAGGAACATTTATTCCGAAAGCTAGGAACTTAAATTTTCGGTTGTTTTTTGTTTCCATTGGCTGTACTGAGCTGAGGTAAGTACTGGCCAGCCCCTCTATCTCTTTGGTGACATTAAATAGTTTGGCCAAGAAGAGAATAGAAGCTTTCGAAATGTGGTTCTGCAGAAGAATGCTGAAGATTAGATGGGTAGATCACATAATTAATGAGGTGTTGAATAGAATTGGGGAGTAGAGGAGCTTGTGGCACAACTTGACTAGAAGGAGGGATCGGTTGGTAGGACATGTTCTGAGGCATGGAGGGATCACCAATTTAGTATTGGAGGGCAGCATGGAGGGTAAAAATCGTAAAGCAAGGCCGAGAGATGAATACACTAAGCAGATTCAGAAGGATGTAGGCTGCAATAGGTACTGGGAGATGAAGAAGCTTGCACAAGATAGAGTAGCATGGAGAGCTGCATCAAGCGTCTCAGGACTGAAGACCACAACAATAATAATATTGGTGTCCGAGAAAACCTCAGTTGGTCCTCAGCTTATCAGTGCTGTGGTTGGAATCCCATGCTAGTGGTCCTGTCAGGGCGACAGTGCAGCAGATGCTGACTTGAAGCCAATTCGAAGCTGGATGGCCAATTCCTGGACATGGTTGTTTAACACACACTCCAGTTTTTACATATACCACATGTCACAATGCTGCCGAAGTGTCTTGGATTACAGTAATACCGTTAATCATTGATCGAGGGTTTGTACTAGTGTCCTAAAATAGATCGGATGGCGAAAGACTGTCAGATGCTTATGGAAGCAATGCAATTACAGCAATGAGCACTTACCTTTACTCGCATGCTACAGTAATGATGAACTCTTAGTAATGCCAACATGGTTAAGAGACCATCAGGAGCACCTGGAATGGCTGGTTTCAGCCATGTAGATATTCTAGAGAGATGCGCATTCCATCGTTTATTAGTAGAACAGCAACATTTAGATTGTTCAGTGTCTTGTGCTCGGTGTAAATGCAGAGTTGTGCAGCTGTTTTCATGCTAAAGTGAACTGTTGATGTAGCGGCATCATACTGTTTCAGAAGAGAGCATTAAAATTATGCAGTTTGTTCTGAAAAACTGGCAGCAGTAGGTGGCTGTTATTGATTTTTAATTGATTAAATTTAGTATAAATTATTTCTCTTTTAATAACTTAAATGTGTATGATCATTGATGTCAATAATTATGATGTAATTGAGAAGTACATTTTAATTTTCAACGCAAAAGTGAAAAACAATGTAACAAGGCAAAAAGAAGGAATGTACCGTACATCGAAAACAAAAAATTTGGTGAAAAAATTAAACTGAAACTGATGAGGAGCAGTGCCGAAATTGGCAATAAAATAATTTTTTTCCCTCAAACGAATGGAAGATGCAGGATGAAATGTAACAATGTTATGGACGGATAGTTGCTACTCAACATATAGCAGAGATGCTGAGTTGCAGTTAGGCACAACAAAAAGTCTGTCAGTGAGCTTTCAGCCAATAAGGCCTTAGAAAAACACACACACACACACACACACACACACACACACACACACACACACACACACACACACACACACACACACACACACACACACAGTGTGTCCGGCTTCTGTGACCACATTACAAGCAGCAGCACATGATGGGAGACGCAAATGGGTGGAAAGGGGGAGGGATGGCAAGGTAGGAATAGTGGAACGGTAAAGTGCTGCTTGTGGGAGTGTATAGGGACAAGGTGGAGAGGGGGCAGGGCATGACATCTAGGTACAGTCAGTTGGGTGGTTAGACGGAGGGTGGAGGGGAGATGGGTAATGGAAAAAGAGAGAAGACTGTGGATACGTTGGTGGAATAGAGATGTGTAGTGCTGGAATGGGAACAAGGAAGGGGCTGGATGGGTGGGGACAACGAGTAACTAAGACTGATGCCAGGAGGATCACAGGAACACGGGACATTGTAGGGAGAGTTCTTACCTGTGCAGCTCAGAAAAGCTGGTGTTGATAGGAAGAATCTACATAGCACAGGCTGTGAGACAGTCATTGAAATGAATAACTTAGTGTTGGGCAGCATTCTCAGCAATGGGGTGGTCCAGAGGTTTCTTAGTCAGTTTGTTGGTGGACAGACAGCTTGTTGGTTGTTGTGCTCTCATAGAATTGAGTGCAGTGGTTGCAGCTTAGCTTGCTGAACATATGACTGGTTTCACAAGTGGCCCTGCCCTTGATGGGATAGATGATGCTTGCGATCAGACTGGAGGTGGTGGTGGTGGTGGTGGGGGGAGGACGGATGGGACAGGTCTTGCATCTACGTCTACTAAAGGCATATGATCCCATGAGGCAAGGAGTTGGGAGCAGGCATTTTGCAGGGATGAACGAGGATGTGTAGGTTCCCTTGACCATCCCTACACAATAGCTCTGCATTGCTGCTCTGCAAAGCTCTGATCCTGTGATATCTTGATTATGGCAGCCTGGTATATTGCTCAGCATAGCCTTCATCATTGCAGATGCTGGACCCGTTATAACAGTGTAGGGTCCAGCACGAAACAGGTGACTTTCGGACCAGCACTGTAACCAGCCTGTTTGCAGAGATTGGTGTCCCTCCCTTACAAATCGGACACCAATAACTGCGGTTCTGTTGTGCAATACTATCATGTATTCTTCTGGTAGTCAGGTCTATGTCCCAAAACAGAGGCAAAGGTCTGGAGTTGTAATCACAGTTCACATACAGTGTCTCCATCTTTCCCCACTGTCTCCTCTTGTCGGGGAGCAATTGCACACACCCCATGGTGTGTACCCCCTCCTCAGATCTGCCACAACCTGTTCTTAGGCCCAAAAGGCTCTTAAGACCCTATGATTTTTCGCCACCTGTTCCTTTATGCTTTTGACAAATTTCCAGGCTCAGCGGGGCATACACCAATGGCTCTACAGTTGATGGATGATCCATGACTGCAGAAAATATAAACAGGAAACACTTGTGGTGTTTCACAAATATTTATAGGACATAATGTTTCCTATTTAATGCAGAAAATACTTTACTTTTTGAGAATCTCATTATACAGGATGTTACAAAAATGTGCGGCCAAACTTTCAGGAAACATTCCTCACACACAAAGACAGAAAATATGTTATGTGGACAGGTCTGGAAACTCTTACTTTCCATGTTAGAGCTCATTTTATTACTTCTCTTCAAATCACATTAATCATGGATTGGAAACACACAGCAACAGAACGTACCAGCATGACATCAAACACTTTGTTACAGGAAATGTTCAAAATGTCCTCCATTAGTGAGGATACATGCATCCACCCTCTGCCGCATGGAATCCCTGATGCGCTGATGCAGCCCTGGAGAATGGCATATTGTATCACAGCCATTCACAATATGAGCACGAAGAGTCTCTACATTTGGTACTGGGGTTGCGTAGGCAAGAGCTTTCAAATGCCCCCATAAACGAAAGTCAAGAGGGTTGAGGTCAGGAGAGTGTGAAGGCCATGGAATTGGTCCGCCTCTACCAATCCATCCGTCACCGAATCTGTTGTTGAGAAGCGCACGAAGACTTTGACTGAAATGTGCAGGAGCTCCATCGTGCGTGAACCATATGTTGTCGTACTTGTAAAGTCACATGTTATAGCGGCACAGGTAGAGTATCCTATTTGAAATCATGATAACGTGCTCCATTGAGCGTAGGTGGAAGAACATGGGGCCCAATCAAGACATCACCAACAATGCTTGCCCAAACGTTCACAGAAAATCTGTGTTGATGACGTGATTGCACAATTGCGTGCTGATTCTCTTCAGCCCACACATGTTCATTGTGAAAATTTACAATTTGATCACATTGGGATGAACCCTCATCTGTAAAGAGAACATTTGCACTGAAATGAGGATTGACACATTGTTGGATGAACCATTCGCAGAAGTGTACCCGTGGAGGCCAATCAGCTGCTGATAGTGCCTGCACACGCTGTACATGGTACGGAAACAACTGGTTCTCCCTTATTACTCTCCATGCAGTGACGTGGTCAACATTACCTTGTACAGCAGCAACTTCTCTGACACTGGCATTAGGGTTATTGTCAACTGCACGAAGAATTGCCTTGTCCATTGCAAGTATCCTCGTCGTTCTAGGTCTTCCCCAGTCGCGAGTCATAGGCTGGAATGTCCCATGCTCCCTAAGACACTGATCAATTGCTTTGAACATCTTCCTGTTGGGACACCTTCGTTCTGGAAATTTGTCTCGATACAAAAGTACTGTGCCTTGGCTATTGCCCCGTGTAATCCGTACATCAAATCGGCATCTGCCAACTCCGCATTTGTAAACATTGCACTGACTGCAAAATCACGTTTGTGATGAACACTAACCTGTTGATGCTACGTACTGATGTGCTCGATGCTAGTACTGTAGGGCAATGAGTTGCATGTCAACACAAGCACCGAGGTCAACATTACCTTCCTTCATTTGGGCCAACTGGCGGTGAATCGAGGAAGTACAGAACACACTGACGAAACTAAAATGAGCTCTTAAGATGGAAATTAAGCGTTTTGGGACACATGTCCACATAACATCTTTTCTTTATTTGTGTGTGAGGAATGTTTCCTGAAAATTTGGGCGTACCTTTTTGTAACACCCTGTATATGCTTAATGTTAAACTCTTCAGATTGAGACTTCTGGAAGAAAGATCTTCTGGTCTTAGAACTGATAAATAGTTATCAGTGTGAGTAGAGAGAGGTACACAGGTATCTAGTGCTCATTATATTTTCCAGAAAGAGGGCTATTAGATTAACTACAGGGTGTATATAAAGTCCAAAAACACTTTCAATTATTTATTGCACAAGAACTAAAAATTGTACAGATGTCATACATATTTTGAAGATAAACTCGGAAAGTCTTTTACAAGCATTCGATGTGCGAACCACAGGTGACCCGGCAGCCATCATTATGGTAATCAAATTCTTGCCAGCATGGCATTGTCGACTGTGGCAGTCTCTTTCCATATTTTCTCCTGGAGCTCTGCTGCATCACGTGGTAGAGGCGGTACATACACAAGATCTTTAATGTGTCCCTGCAGAAGAAAGTCACACGGAGTGAGATCTGATGATTGGGGAGCCCATTTCATGAAACAGCTGTTTCTGTAGCAAGACCAATCCATCGATGCTGTGGCAGTATACATGAAAAAAACTTTCAGGGTTTCTCTTCAAAATGACATATGTATTATATCTGTAGAATGTTTGGGTCTTGTGCAATAAATAATTGAAAGTGTTCTCAGACTTGTACACCCTGTATTTGGGGTGATATTGTCATTTAAACAATATACATGGAAACAAAAGTATGACATTGAGATGTACTGTCTGCACAATGCCGTCAGTTACCTCAAATATCTCTCCTTGGTGAACTATTCTCTTGCTACTTCATTCTGGTGGTCTGAATCCTCCCTGCCACCGTTGTGGTCAAACTAAACATCCAACTGTTTAGGACTTCGTGCTGTCTTGCAAGGAATCTAAATAAGTGTGTGCAACTTCTACTGTACTTTTAAGTTCATACTTCTGATTAACATATATTACAGCTGCTCAGCTAGGCTAATCAATGACATGACATCAGTCGTTAAAACAAAAGGTTGCACAGGCAGTTAGTGGTATATTAAAAGATAATTCATTTGTCTTGATGACATTGACACTGTCAACTAGAGGCATCACAGTGTAAAAACGTGTGCCCAGTCAGTAGATGCCGTGCATTCACTGCCATCATATCTAGACCGTCCTGTGGTGTCTTTGCCAGAATAAAGCCTTACTATTGCCTCTATTGTGATCATATTTTGCTGGGACGATTCTTCGTAGTGGGCCATGATCCTTGCCAAAACATCCTGATACACTACACAGTAAATGGAAGGACAGGTGAGATGTTTGTTAAATTTTGACAGAATTTATAACAGTGCAAATGCCATATCTATGCCAGAAAATCTCGAAACAACCACCATTTGGCAAACAGAATGCAAATATGTCTGCATGTGATAGGCAGGTCTAGATGCTGTCATATTATTTGTGTGAAAGGAAGAATGTCCACTAGCATAAACTATTCTTTCATATAATAAGTTGCTACCTTTTAATTCTCATTCTGTACAGGCAGTGGTTCTGTAGTGAAATGGTATTGTGTGAATGTAGAATAAAAATAATAGAGGATAATTTACCATAAATGAAAATTTAGGCACATGATTGACTTGGAAGAAAACCCACATTGTACAAAACAGGAACCATTTGACAAGGGAAAAGCAACTTGTATGGAAGAGATGTAATGTGTGTCGAATGGGACAGGAGACTGTGCAGACAACTGTGATTTCTGTTGACAATGACTGAAACTTTTTGTATTGTTAATGGGAATTCTTAATATTTCCTGTTAGTTATTCTTTGTCGGAAGTGCACAGTTTTTCAGTATTAACAACCGTAGGGGCTATCAAGATTAGTTGAAATAATTATTTCACGATACATTTTTAAGGGTATTTGAAAATTGTTTTCCCAAGAAAACAGTGAAACATAATTCCAAGAAAACCTATAAAAAACCTTGGCTAACTAAAGGAATAAGAATATCTTGCAGCCGTAAAAGAGAACTGTATCTAACAGCAAGAGGGAGTACTGACCCCAAAATTGTTCAATATTATAAAAACTATTGTGCGGTACTAAGAAAAGTTATTAAAAAGTCCAGAAGCATGGGTATCATGTCTGAGATCAGTAACTCTGATAATAAAATTAAAGCAATTTGGAATATTAGTGAAAGGGAAACAGGGCAACCAAGAGCACAGGAAGACTTTAGTGCCATAAAACTGAATGACAAGTGTACTAACAAACAATCTGAAATTGGAAATATTTTCAATAATCATTTTTTAAATGTTGTGGAGAAAGTAGGATCTAGATCTTCACTAGAAGAGGCAAGACTTCAAATAGAAGAGGCCATACCTGTGCAGTTTGAAACAACTGTATTTACACGAACCTCTCCCTCTGAAATCAGTAAAATAATAAACTCACATAAAAGTAAAAGCTCTTACGGAATTGATGGCATTTCCAGCAAGATACTTAAAGCTTGTTCCCCACAGATAAGTAGGATTCTTAGCCACGTATGTAATACCTCTTTGGAGCAGGTTGTTTACCCCGATAGACTGAAATATGCCATTGTAAAACCATTGCATAAAAAGGGGGATACGTCGGATGTCAACAACTATTGCCCAATCTCTCTTCTGACAGCTCTATCAAAAATTTTTGAGAAAGTAATGTATTCAAGAGTAGCCTCCCATATACATAAAAATAAAGTACTAATAAAATGTCAGTTTGGTTTTCAGAAAGGCTTTTCAACAGAAAATGCTGTATACGCTTTCACTGATCAAATATTAAATGCTCTGAATAACCGGACATGACCCATTGGTATTTTTTGTGATCTCTCAAAGGCTTTTGACTGTGTAAATCGTGGAATTCTTTTAGATAAGCTAAATCATTATGGTTTGAGGGGGCAGTGCACAAACGGTTTAATTCATACTTAACTGGAAGAATGCAGAAAGTTGAAATAAGTGGTTCATGTAATGTTAATACAACAGCCGATTCCTCAAACTGGGGGTCCCACAGGGTTCGGTCTTAGGTCCTTTACTGTTCTTGATATACATTAATGACTTACCATTCCATATTGAAGAAGATGCAAAGTTAGTTCTTTTTGCTGATGATACAAGCATAGTAATAACATCCAAAAAAACCAAGAACTAAGTTATGTAATTGTAAATGATGTTTTTCACAAAATTATTAAGTGGTTCTCAGCAAACGGACTCTTTTAATTTTGATAAAACACAGTGTATACAGTTCCGTACAGTAAATGGCACAACTCCAGTAATAAATATAGACTTTGAACAGGAGTCTGTAGCTAAGGTAGAATTTTCAAAATTTTTAGGTGTGTCCATTGATGAGAGGTTAAACTGGAAGCAACACATCGATGGTCTGCTGAAACGTCTGAGTTCGGCTACGTATGCTATTAGGGTTATTGCAAATTTTGGTGATAAGAATCTCAGTAAATTAGCTTACTATGCCTACTTTCATTCACTGCTTTCGTATGGTATCATATTCTGGGGTAATTCATCGCTGAGTAGAAAAGTATTCATTGCTCAAAAATGTGTAATCAGAATAATTGCTGGAGCCCACCCACGGTCATCTTGCAGACATCTGTTTAAGGATCTAGGGATCCTCACAGTATATATATTCACTTATGAAATTTGTTGTTAATAATCCAGCCCAGTTCAAAAGTAATAGCAGTGTGTATAGCTATAACACCAGGAGAAAGGATGATCTTCACTATACAGGGTTAAATCTGACGCTGCCACAAAAGTCTTTGGTCGCCTACCAAACAGCATCAAAAGCCTGACAGATAGTCAACCAACATTTGAAAATAAATTAAAAGAATTTCTAGATGACAACGCCTTCTACTCATTGGCTGAATTTTTAGATATAAATTAAGGGAGGGAAAGAAACTAACTTAAGCATTAGTGTCATGCAATATTTTGTGTAATGTAATATCTTGTACAGACATCTTTCATTAACCTAACACATTCCACATCATTATGAAGTGCCGTATTAATGATCTACGGAACAAGTATTAATCTAATCTAATCTAGTACTCTGCGTCAGGCAGCATGCAGGCTTCGTCATACTGCAAGTTAGTTTCCCTACCTAACATATGAAATAATTGCAAAATAAGGCATGATTGGTAACACACAAAGATCAATGTCCACTTGTGGTTAAGAAAACACAGTTATTAAAATGACTTAAACTACTATAGGCAAAATTAACAATTACAAGAGAGTCACAGGTACGATGGTACTTGGCGAAAGAGTAACCCACCAAGAAGAGTGGACACCGAACAATGTTGCTACCTTGTCCCACGGTATTCACTGGCACACAACTGATTTTTTTGAAATGAGGTGTGGAATTAATTGTCGCTTGTGGGAGGAAGAGCCAAATGAGGGCAACACAGGTGTACCAGCAGTGAAGGATAGAACTCTGGCAGTACCCAGTAGGCTTGCCAGTCAGTGTCTTGTGGGGTAAGACACACATGATAGTGTCCCCACTCGTAACGCCATTTTACGTTGGGTAGAATCATTTCGAACACGAGGAACAGTTATGAACAAAAAGCCACCAGGAGCTCCTATCTCAGTTCGGACACAAGGAAATGTGGAAAGAGTTCTGCATGCAATACTCGGTAATCCTGGTCGATCTGCTAGAAGACATTTGGCTGAGCTGCGCCTCAGTAATTGCTCAGTAAGGCATATTTTGGATACTAACCTAAAATTTCATCCCTACAAAATGGCCATTGTGCAGAAATTAAACGCAAGAGATTATGAACAGTGGCTACATTTTGCCCAAGAAATTGAGGCCATATTTGAACAAAATGACAAAATTATTTTGCTTATGAGTGATTAAGCTCATGTCCATTTGAATGGAATGGTAAATCTGCAGAACTGTTGTTATTGGGGCAGTGAAACCCCAAAACTACTGCATGAGAAACCATTGTATAGTCCCAAGGTGACTGGTGTGCTGTGACAGGTACGGATGTTATTGGTCCATAGTTTTTCCAAGACGAGAACGGGAACACTGTAACTGTAAGCTCTGGACGGTATAGAGCAGGGTGTTCCAACCGAGCTCCAGGGAACCGGAGCGCTCACTGTGGCTGCTTGGAGCTCGCGTGGAGGGGGAGAGCGAACTAACTGCTCCCGGCCACATGCAGCTGCAACTGACGCAGTAATCCGTGTTCAATGACAGCTATGACTAGCTGCGGGAGCCCTGTACCTCTATTGGAGGATACCTTTCTATTCATTAAGAGGGATGGTTGTCCGCAGTGTCTTGTATGTCATAAAGTCTTTAATTCTGCGAAGAGGTACAAAGTACGATGACATTATACACATCTTCACGCAGTGCGCTACGATCAGGTAGAAAGCGTTGCACGCAGAGAACTGGTAGCCAGGCTTAAGAACGACATACCACGAGATGTAAGTTTAAAAACGGTTTTGTAATATGGAGGGTATCAAAACATGCAACATAGTTCGTGTTCTGTAATGCATTTATAATTTTCAGGTGAATGAGAGTGGAGAAAAAACTACTGAATCTGCAATTCGAGCAAACTACAGGGTCTCTCACATCATTGCGACGAGTGGGAAGCTGTTTTTGGTGGGACCACTCGTAAAATCGTGCATGGTAGCAGTGGCAGAATGTTTGCTTCCAAGGGAGATGCAGGCAATTAAAGGGATTTGCCTGTCGAAGCAAACAATTTCTCATCGAACCCTGGACATGGCAGCGGATTTAGAGGAACAGGAAAAAGGTGGAGAGCTTTGTTGCATTTTCGCTAGTGCTAGACAAAAGCACCAACATATCGGACTGTGTTCAGCTTGCAGTCTTTGTGCGTGGTGTCAGCATGGAGCTGCAAGGAACTGAAGAACTCTTATGATGTGGTACCACTTGATTACACCGCAGCAGGACATGACATTTTTTAAGTCATTTGTGAATCGGTAGACAATATGAATTTGCTGTGGGACTGTGACAGACGGTGCACCACAAATGATCGGGCGTCACCAAGGTTTTGCTTCTCATTTGAAAAACGATACCAAATCAGATCAAAGTGTTCATGGAAAAGTTACGTTTATTTGAGAGGCAGATGAGTAAAGGACATTTAATAGTCTTCAATCGTTTTGCTTCTTAAAAACTGCGTGAAGGTACTACCCTCAGCAATTACCAAGCAAAGTTAAAGCAGCTCATCACGTCTTTTGAAACACGATTCTGAGACCTCACTAGTTTGGAAATGGAACTTAAGGTGTTCAGCACTTCCGTTTCAGTTTCCCCCGATGACTTGTCATCGTCACTTCAATTGGAGATTATCGATTTGCAAAATTCAAGTTTTTGAAAGAGAGGTACTACAACACGTTGGATTTGTCACGATGGTATCGTTCATTACAGCAAAAAACATTTCCCAAGCTTCACACCTATGTCGCTCAGATCATGTACATGTGTGGATCTATGTATAGTTGTGAGCAGCTTTTATCAGCAATGACAAGAGTAAAAAGTAAGGAACGATTGTTTCTTCAGGATGCAACAACGAAGGCCATCCTCCGCATAAACGCTGCGAACAGTTTTACGCCTGATATTTCCGAGCTTGTAGTGAAAAGAAAATGTCAAGCTACAGAAGCCCAATAACTTTAGTATATGCAATATCTTGTAAAACAGTTGTTTCTTATTTATTTCCTGGTGTAGCATGTCACCACGTCTTAGCAGTTATGAGTATGAGGTTGTTGATCTTGTAAGACTCAGCTGGCACATCAAAACGCTTGCCTTGCCGCCTGTCTCAGCCAGCTGTGCCACGTGCCGGCCCACTTGAATGGTCACAGCGAGCGACACGGCTCCCTGGAGCAGGGAGCGCTCCGCAGCTCACAACGGAGCCGACGAGCTGGAACAGCCTGGTATGGAGAGATGATCACTGAATTCTTCCTACCTGAAGAAATGTAGTTTCAGCAGGCTGGAGTTACAGATCACACGGCAAGATTGACTATGGAAGTAATTAAGACTGTTTTTTCTGGTAGAGTTATTTCCCAGCTCGGGGACATTCATTGGCCACCTCATTCCCCTGACCTGTCCATGTGTGACTACTTTTTGTGGGGTTACCTCAATTCACATGTGTACATGCATAAACCATGTACACATGAAGAACTGAATGAAGCTTTTTTTTGTGGAAATTGCCCAAATAGACAGAGGCATGTTGCAGAGTGTTGATGCCAACTTTAGAGAGCGTCTTGAGAAGTGCATAGCTGAAAACGGCCGTCTTCTGGGAGATGTTGTTTTCAAGCATTAATTTTGTTAAATGGCAGCATTATTTGAGTGTTATTCTGTAATTAAAATTTTTTTGAAGCATTCCTAACGATTCATTGAGCATTTGAAAATTGTTCATCCTTTCTCACCCTGTACTATACATTGGTTATAGAATATTAATTATATGGCAAGAATACATTACTATCACGAGGAAACGTGATAGTGAGAGCAGGCTACATAGATATGTTACAAAAATGAAAAGAACAAATGAACAATTGAGAACTATCGTACAACAAAGAAATTTTAGCCACAACTTCCAAAACAGAAAACAGCTTCATAAGCATTAAAAACATATGTTTTAATAGAGCACATGGAAAGTTGTGAGATTGTGAAATTGTTGCATTTAATTGTTTCATCTTATGTGTCAAACTATTACAATTTTCATCATTTCTTTGGGAGTGATCACATTCTCACCCATACAAGCACCTAACTTGGGCAAGGAGGTGTCTCTTTCCAGGTGTACAAGTTAGGTCAAAATTTTGTGAAGAAAACTATACATACATATGGCTTGAGGGAGCTTTCATCAAAGCTTGGCTGCTTTGTAGTCCACCACAATGCCATGGCTCTTCCACTTTCCTTGATCATGTACTTCTTAAGCTTGGACCATTTACTGGTGGTTTTTTCCCCCACTGTTCAGTACACCACCTCCTTGTTTTCATGATTGATCTGTGTTCAGTTTTTGACAGGTTGTCCACTGGGCTCTCTTACCACTAAATCTGAGGGGGCTGCAATGAGGAAGTTCCCTTATGAGAATAAAGTAAGATTTAAATGAAAGTGTGTGGGGGGGAGGGGGCGGGCGGGTGGGCGAGCGACTGACTGCATTGTTCCTGATACCAGAACAATAGCAGTTGGGTTCCCTGTGACATTGTTGCATGATTACAGTTATTCATTGAGTGGTGTCAATATCTTCAGTGTACTAGACTGTGCGGAAGCATATATATGCAGATACTGTCCGGGCACTGAATATCTCGGACTACTATGACCACAATTACTCCTTTTGGACTGTTTGGAAGTGTGCCACACAAACCACAGCTCAGAGCTGTTGCAGGACGAATTGATTCACGGATCCAGTTATATGGCTCCTTCCGTGTATAGCGATTTTGCGACTATGATGAGTGGGGCCCTGAAGATGGCATCAATATAATGCCGAAACTGGTAGCACATAGAAGTTCATAAATTAAAATAAATTTCTACAATACATATGGCTGTTGGTAAATTATTGCATCAAGAAGGACTACTGGAAAAGGTGGAACTATCTCAACATCACGTGGCTGAGTGCTGCCAAGGAATTGGACAGATTTCTGGACATGTTGAATTTCTACTGCTGCCACCTGCTACATTTGGCTGAGTTACAAGAGCTGTTAACAGCAGCCCTCTCTGGACTGAAGAGTAAGATCAACTCGCTCATAATGTGGACTGATAGTATGAACTCGGCATTTCAAGCTGCTAAAAAGGGCACTGCAGACACTGCATTGCTCGTGCACCATAAACATATGTGCCTTTGACACTGCTGGTGGATGCTAATCAATTGGCAATTGGTAAAGTGCTACAGCAATGGTGTGATGATGTGCGGTGACCACTAGTATTCTTCTCACAATTTAGTACCAATGTTCAACACATCTCTGGTATTAACACTGTGGTGTCTGATTCTCTCTTGGGTTTGCAACACCTCCAGCACGATTGCGTACACTAGGCTTGCCGAAACAGAACAAATAGATGATGAACTACTAATAGCTGTATCAGCAGCATTAGACCTGCAGCTAATTGTAAATCCTATAACTGAAAAACTATATTATGCCATGCCCACCTCAAAGCTGCATCCTTTCCTATGACACGTCCAGAAGAGATGTATTTGTGACTTTGCATGAACTGAGTCCCCTGGCATATGATTAATGACCCGTCTGGGGACACATTGTTATGTGATAGGGGATGTAAAAAGACGGTTGTGAATATGTGAGGAGTTGTGTTAAATGTCAGCGCAGCAAGATTAACTTGACAAGTTCATGTACCTGTAGGGAACTTTCCAAACAAGACCGCCAATATTCACATTGACGTCAGTGGGTCATTACCACCATCTAATGGTCAATGCTATCTACTCATGATGATACATCGTTTCACACACTGGCCAGAAGCTGAAGTGGTAGACAGCATTTCAGCGGAAACATTAGCCTTTGCTTTTGTCACTCTGGCTATCCCAGTTTGGTTTCTGCTACCCATCACAATGGATGATGGACGGCAGTTTGAGTCCAATCTGTTTGCTCTACTAACTAAATTTTGTGGCACAGTCCACCACAAAACGACGTGCTACAACCTGTACAGATGGCACCATTCACTTAAAGCAGTACTTACGTGCCTTGACATTCTGCATACGAAGGCCCTTCCTATGTTGTTACTGGGCCTCTGGAACATTATCTCGACTCAGATACTTCATTGGCTGAAACAGTGTACCACAAGCTGTTGCGTCTACCAGGTGAATTTGTGGACACACCCTACCACTGCTGGATCAAGATCAACTCTACCTTGTACATCAATTCAGAGACCATGAAGCCCAGCTCTACTCCACCAGGCTTCCAGACACAGAACACCCGCTACACTTTTGCATCAGGACCTAAATACCTGTTTCCATGTCATGCTAAATACAGAGGGCATCAAATTGTGTCTACACTCTCCATACATATGCCTACTTTGTGTACTTGCAAGGGAAGAAAACATGCTTGACATTCCAATTAATGACAGATTAAATCACCGCATTTACTCATGATCTAAGGGGACATCCCAAGCTGAAGCTTGGTGATTCTCCTCAACTTGTTAAGTACTAACAGCCTAGTTTCTGCACATATGTTCAGTGTACAGGAGAGTTATCACAGTTTGGTCTCAAAGTAGCTCATAAAGATTGTCACAACAATTTTGGTTCATTTTTTGGCAGCTTGTATCGTGATGTTTATTTTTTCCTCACTTGCAGCCAGCCAGCCAGCATGTCAAGGCTGTATAAGTAGCATCTTGATTACTCAAATAATTGTTGAGTTGCCTAAGATTAAAATCGATGCAAAAAATTTATTCATTAAGTTTGTCAGGTTTAAAAAAGCTAAAAGGGTAATCTCTGATTTGATTTCTCTTTGGACCATTGAAAAGAGCTCATTTTGTTTAGGATGGTTAAGTCCATTTTATATTTTAAACAAACCAGTTCAGAGGTAATTAAGAAGATCAAAAATATGCTTTGACTGCTATGAAGAGTGAAGACTGTGTGGATTTTTTGAATATATACATTTTGAAATTATGTAAATATCTGTGGAAACTGTTAGTACTGCATTTGATTTTGTTAAAATAAAAATTAGTTTGCTCAGACTTTGATTTTTAAAATGTTTATCTTTTCTTTTAGGTTGTTTCTATTTCCATTTAACAGTTCAAAGCAAAGCAGTGTACCATTGGTTTTTTGCAGATAACACTGCATATCACTTGAGTTTTGCATCTCAAAAGGGTTTCAAAGAATAAAATAATTTTCAGCATGACAGCAACAATTACTGAATCCAAGATGTAAATTAAATCTTGCCGAAAAGGTCCAAGTATGTTTTTGTCACAATACAAACTTCTGTAGATGTTTTGCTGCAATCCTTTCAGTTTAAGCGCCCATTCATGAAAAATGACTTACGAATTGCTTCTTTGGAAACAGCTGGTCAACTGAAAGTTAAGGCAAAGAGGAATATTTAATCTGGTCATGAAATGTGTTCCACATGTCGAAAGTAGTTTGCAAGAGGAAAAAAGGCATTGCAATAGAAATCCGCTTCATCAGTCAGAAGATGAAGTAGTAGTAGTACACCAATCGAAATCACTCAACCCAAGTGTAACTGCTATTGGGAACTCTCCCCTGAAATTTGAGTAGGTTATGCAAAAAGAAAAGTGAAATTCAAGTAACAACTGCACATAACATCGCTGCCGGAGTCTTTGATGCAACAGATTTTCAGACTCTTCCTACAAGCAGGGCATGTCCTGAATGCTTAGATTGTGGGCTGTTGGTTCAGTAACTGAAAGAAAAGTTGCAATTTTCAAAGTAATCAGAAAATCTACAGTTTCGTCTCAGAGTTGGACTATAACAGAAGTGATGCTGGAGTTTGGTGCTAGAAAGAATGGTCAAAAGTCAGGCGGCATGCTGAATGATCTACAAAACCAATGCTACACTTCATTGAAAAGTTGACCTGAGCATTCGTCAAATTACAGTTTGATTCTGACTTCCACTTCACTTTGTTTTCAAATGTTATGTGTAAAAATGCTGTGTATTTCCACTTAAGAAAAGATAGCGTTTTCATAGATGTAATGTATTGACCATATTCAGTGAAAATAAAATATCAGAGTGGAAGTGAGTCGTTACAGAGCCAACCACATGTGGGTGAGAACTTTATGCATTTGCTAAGAAAAACATAGCAGACTGGCATTGTGATGTGGATCCAGCTGGAAGTGGTATAGCAAAAACTGACACTGCAATATGTTAGTGGAAGAGTGGAAGCTCTTCCTCACTTTCCATTGTGGAAGTGTTTTAGAGTACGTTCCTTAAACACTAAACATAGTGTAGAATGTATAATTACTCAACCATTCATGTTGTAAATGATTCTCATGTCAGCGTCACAGCTTACACCACGAGCCTGTGACACCCGGAGCAACATTCTAGAATGCAGCTCGGGGTCTGCTGTTTGATGACATGGCAGGGCCACCTGCTCAGAGTCATACTCACTGGAGTAAGCTTATAGCCGTCACCAGCTGCATGCTGTCTAAGCTGGAGATGTTGGCTGACAGTGACATGCGTGTGTTGCCACGTTCGGGTCTGCTCTTTGTGCTGTCAGCAGTGTTAAATGTCTATTGCTTGTCATGAGAGGCAACTGAACACCTCCAACAAGCTGATCCTGATGAACTACGGCTGAGGGCCTCAGTAAGGAAATTAATTGAACAAATCTACTATTGCCCTGATGTCTCATTTTGCTCTCCATGGGTGACAATCTAAGTGTCATTTAACACTGGCGTCAGAACATTGACATTTTGTAAAATACATTTTGTTGCAAGTAGGAGTTTTAGGTGTAATGGAAGTCGTGATTGGTTAGTGTCAGATGTGCACAGTGTCACCATGAGGGTGGTATCAGCACCATGTACGAAAGCAGTTCCAATGAAATGTTATGCGTGTAACCATTGGGGCATATGGCTAGGCAATGCTGCGAGTTGAGATGACTTGCGATTAGATGTAAAAATTAAGTTAATGTATTTTATTTTCTTGTCTTGTGAATGTTAGATCCCAAAATGAGTGTTTTCGAGGACATAGCTTTACAGAACCAGAGACACAAGGTGTCCAGACCAGAACCAGTTCACATACTGTTAAAAACAATTACCAGTGAATAATACAAAATAGTGTGGGTTGGTAGAATCAGGATTGTCGCAACAGGGTGTAGATTTGTCAGTTTTGAGTTTAATTGCTTCTTTTTCTGTTAAGGCAACTGAGGATGTGGAGGCCTTTGTGAGAGACCTTGGAAATCTGTCTCAGCTGGAAGACTAACAGGGGAAGTGAAAACTTATGTAGGGTATGCAGAAGCTCTTAAGGGAGCCACAACATTTGAAGAATTTAAAGAAGGGTTAATTCAGAGACATGCAAAATTAAATAATGCCAGACATGATAGGGAACAGTTAGGGGTAACACTAAAAAAAATGTGAAAACTGTGGAATGATATGATGATAGGATAAAGAAAAGAATGGTTTTATCTATGAATTAGAATGAGATACTGCAGTTAATGAAATTATTTTGCAAAAAGCTGAACAGAGGGCACTTGATGCCTTTTAAGAGGGTTAGATGCAGAAATGTCAAGACTTGTGGACAGGGGCTGACAAATTTGCACAGAACAGTGCGATTAAGTATACAGTGCGAGGAGATTGATTTGTCAACTAGAATGCAGGGTAAACGGACAGTGTTTGCAGCTCATATAAAACGTTTCAGGTGTGGATGAATGAGGCACTTAAGGAAGCAGTGTCACCAACTTCAGGGCGATGAGAGTGAAGTAAAAGGACGTAATTGTTACAGAAGTAGAGGAACGGGGAAGAATAAGGTGTCAAACACGAACGTGAATCCCAGGTCCACTTATGGTCATTCTTAGGAAGATAGGATGCTGCAAAATCAGTTGTAGAGGTGGATTATGTGATAAGAGCAGTACTAGGAAAAAAGGCCTGCAAGATATTATTGGACACACAGGCGCATGTGTTGGTTGCCGTTAGTGATATTGTGAAATGTAAGCAATGGGATGCACTAGGGTACATATTGCATGGAGTGGGGGATAAAGATGTCACACCTTTAGGCTCGGTGGACATAGACTTTCTCCTGGACACGGTTCAATTTAAAAAATGTATAGAGATTGTGCCACATGTGAGTGAGGGCTATTGCATGATTGTGGGATTAGATTTCTTATGTCAGGATCATGCCGTAATCTATTTTCGGCAACATATGATGGAAAAAAAGTCTGTTAGGTGAAGCCATTGCCAGTGTAATGGTGTCATGAGGGGAGCCTGTCTTGACATACGAAACCATTAAACCATGAATGACCACTCTAAGACTTCATATGCTCAAGTGTGTTCCTAAGGGTACTGGGAAGTCATTTTGGGCCAGTGTTGAGTCTAGCTTGCCACTAGGAATTTTGTGTGTCGTGGAACCATTTGAAGAGAATGAAGAATTAGATCAGGTGGTTTGCTTAGTTAGGAGGTATTATACACATACAATAAATAAAGGGTGGAAAGAAGGTACCTGTTTCTATAGATAATTTTAGCGCAGTGGACATAGGATTAACAAACTGATTGTTCCTTGCTGATAAGGATGCCCTGGAGGAAGAAGAATGGAACACGAGGGGTGTCTGCCACAAACGATTGCTGGATGCCACTGAAACTGCATCACGAGAAAAAGTGAATCATCTAAAGGCAAGCAATAGGGGACAGATGGAAAAATTCCTTTTGGAATTTAAGGATTTATATTTTCCAAAAGGACCATTACCAGCTAGGCTATTACACAGCACCACATATCAACAGGAAACCAGTCTACTGTAAACCATACAAAATACCTAGGTCTTCAGAGCAAATTTTGGAAGAATTTATGCATAAACATCTGCAAAATGGAATAACTGAAGACAATAATAGTCCGTTGTTTTTTTTTTTGGGGGGGGGGGGGGGGGAAGACATACAGTTCGTATCAACTCGTGTTCATGAATTTGTCTGGGAAAAGTATATATTAGACTGCTATATCATAAGTGTAAATAAGAAATAATTTATTTTCTTTTTATTGTAATTTTTGTAAATGGTATGACCTTTTGACAAATATATATTTTGTAAATAACTCTTATGACAGTAGAGTAAAAAAAGACCTGGCACTCTTATAAGCTTCCTTTAACTTTCAAATTTAATACGAAAGTGAAGTTAATTTTTCTATGAAATGAAATTTTTCTTTCTAATTTGGAAAGTTGTAGAATGTTATTTCTTCTGTCATATTACCAGATTACTGATGAAATTATAAACAGTATCTTACCTGCTACAGCTATCTGTATTATTTAAATATTTATTAATAAAAATGTAAAGAATTCCATTTTTAGAAGTTTTTGCAAATCATTTACTCCGAAACACCCAGCTGAAAACTTCTGGGAATTACACAAAATATTGTTTGGCTAATATATTAGTAGTCAGTGCAAACACAGTGGGCAATATTTTTTTGTGCAAACTGTTAAAAATTTTTCGAAAGTTCTGCATATTTCTCATAGCTGAGTTTCTAGTGTAAAATATGCATTTTGGCAACACTATTTCCAGTGCTCTTCTGCTTATAACAAACGATTGAGAACTTGCACATAAATCATTGTGCATCGAGTTTTGTGTTTGGTTTTAATGTTTCGCTAGATACAGTAGTGAAAGGATAGGTCCCTTATCATTTAGCTACAAAATAGCAGGTCAGCAACTGGAAGCAGTTAATTCCATAAATTATCTGGGAGTACTCATTAGGAGTGATTTAAAATGGAATGATCATATAAAGATGATCGTCGGTAAAGCAGATGCCAGACTGAGATTCATTGGAAGAATCCTAAGGAAATGCAATCCGACAACAAAGGAAGTAGGTTACAGTACGCTTGTTCGCCCAATGCTTGAATACTGCTCAGCAGTGTGGGATCCGCACCAGGTAGGGTTGATAGAAGAGATAGAGAAGATCCAACGGAGAGCAGCGCGCTTCGTTACAGGATCATTTAGTAATTGCGAAAGCGTTACGGAGATGATAGATAAACTCCAGTGGAAGACTCTGCAGGAGAGACGCTCAGTAGCTCGGTACGGGCTTTTGTTAAAGTTTAGAGAACATACCTTCACCGAAGAGTCAAGCAGTATATTGCTCCCTCCTACGTATATCTCGCGAAGAGACCATGAGGATAAAATCAGAGAGATTAGAGCCCACACAGAAGCATACCGACAATCCTTCTTTCCACGTACAATACGAGACTGGAATAGAAGGGAGAACCGATAGAGGTACTCAGGGTACCCTCCGCCACACACCGTCAGGTGGCTTGCGGAGTATGGATGTAGATGTAGATGTAGATGAGATGTATGGACTATGAAAGGTGGTGTTTATGAAAAGTGAAAAACACTTCACAGTTTTTGGAAATTTGTCAAGAGGTATTGCAGAAATATTTTGGTCCTCGAGTAAGTGTATTAGCATCTGCTGCACTCACTACAAGAAGAATCTCGGAGACAAACCACCTGAAGGATCACCATCACCCTAATGTGAAATTGAAGAAGACAGTTGCCGATGTTCATATTCCTGAGTGTGAAGTTGTTGATGTGTTGATTGTTAGCTTTTTTGCTGTACTATATCCCCCCTAACTGTCCAGGAAAGGCAAGAAGCACTAAAGAAAAGACTTTGTAAAAAGAGAAGTGGAAGAAATTGAAAAAGTTTTACACAACCAAGATCTTCAAAATTTTGTGAATTGTATGCACTTTGTGCAGATTGTGAAGATGGTGATATGTGCTCAAATTGTGATGTGTGGTTTCAATAGGGTATGAGGTCTCTGTGAACATCTTGCAACAAGATTTAATCTCCAGTATGAAGCTGTTGATGCTATGAGAGATTCTACTGGATTTGTACACACCATATCAACATTAGTAACAACCAAGAAACCCTTCATTCTAAATGAAAGTACATTAAGAGAATTCCATTTAAAAAAGAGAGAAGAATGATCTGCTATGAAGCCTGTGGTAGGAATTCAATCAAGTTGCTACATTGCAAGAACAGTTCTTGACGAAATGCAGCCTGTTACTGAGTGTGAAATGGAGAGACCACATTGTATGTTAGAGGACTTTGTACTAAGTCAGTTCATTTCTTGTTTGTATGACAATCAGTTGTGGTTGGGACAGATAATAAGTGTCTCTCATGAGATGCCAGATATAACCAACTCCTTTGACACCTCATGATCCTGCTAATGCTTTCAAATGACCCATCATCAAAAGATCACTGCAGTTCTCGTTTCCTAAGTAGTTCTCTTGTTAGACCATCCTTGTCCATGTGGAGACTCAGCAAGGCTATACAATTTCAATGAGAAGCAGAAGAAAAAGAAATGAAAATGAGGTCTTTTCAACAGTTACATTGTAGGCAATTTTAATTCATGAAGTAAAATCATGACACAAGACAATAACAATTTGTGAATAATACAATTAAAAGAAAACTGGGGATAGATATTATGTGTTTCAATTTTGCTATAAAATGCTTCCAAACAAAACTATGAATTGTTTTCCCACTCAATTATACTATTGTCAGGTAGTTATTTTGATTCATAAATGCCAGTTTTGCATGACATTTATGTAAAATTGGTGCTCAATTTAAATATTTAACTGTCCATGATTTGTTGAACTTGAGAGTAGAGCTAGGTGTACCTAAAAAGTCCTCACATTTTGTACAGACAAGTATCGCCCACTCTTATTGTACGTACCCAAAGTACAATGACCAATTAATGTACCATGAAATTTTTAGAAGATTTAGGTCCTAATTAACCAAAAAAATTCAGATTCTTTCATCTTTGTGTACAAATATTTTGACAATTTAAGAATTTCATGCATTGATGTCATAGCTAACATTCAGCAGTCCTTCCACTTTATCATTTTTCAAGACAGTTAACATCCTATGATTATTCGTATTTTCTAAACATAATTTTGAAATTTACGAAAAGTTTACAAATTTTCATAGTTTATTTTTTTTAAGTGCTCAGATGTAGTTCATAGAATTGGGAACAAAGTATTTATAGAAAATAAATGCAGATCTCTATCGTTCTTGGTTTCTTTATTACAATTTTTCAATTTTCCCTTTTTGTTATATTTTCCCAGCTACTCTCGTCTAGAGAGGTGTGTAGTGTTTAACAAATCATCAGAAAATCAAAATCTTGTAGTTTTGGAGGGGTTTCATGTGGAACTTAAACATAATTTTTTTTTCAGCATACTTTGAAATAATGATGTGTGACATTCACTCGACCTGTATGATTTGAGGTGAAATCGCCCACCTACCCTGTGCCAAACATCACAGAGACCTCGGATCACATTGCAAATATTTTTTAACAATGGATTTGAAGAGTGGTTATCACCAGACAGAAGTTGCACTGCAGGACCGACACAAAACAGAGTTTTTGGTACCCTTTGGACACTATCAATTGAGAAGCATGCAATTTGTATTAAAAATGCATCTGCAGCATTGCAGATATTGTTGGACAGAGTACTCAGATGTTTGAAATAATGGCAATGCTTAGTGTATCTCCATGATATAATCATCTATGGGAGTGACATTGAACAGCATATACAATGATTAAGGAAACTTTTCATAAGGATAAAAGCAGTGAAGTTAACAATGAGTATGGAAAAGTGTAGTTTTGTGATGCAATACGTAGCATGCCTAGGTCATATCATAAATAAAGAGAGGGATAAGAAAGACACAAGATTAATTTGAATGCACATGAATTTCCTGTACAATAATAATCTGTAAAGGAGTTGCAATTGTCCATCCTGCTGGTTTGTAAGAGGATTTGCTGATGTTGTCAGACTGCTGACATAGCTGTTAAAAAATGTTACTAAATTTGTGTGTTCAGCAGAAATCCAGCATGATTTTGAGGAGTTAAGAGGAACATACATGATTCATCAAACAGTCCACTTGGCTGTGTTTTGTCAGAACAGGTAGAAGGCATAGAACATCCAGTAGCTTACACATCAAGGCAACGAAATTGGAGAGAGAGATTATGTGAGGCCTTATTATGGAATCACATACTATAAATACTATCTGTATGATAAAAAGTGTAGAGTAATAACAGATTATGTGGTATTAAAATGTTTGTTGTGGTTAAGGAATCCTTCCTGTAGGTTGACAACATGGCCAGTAAGCCTAAGTGAATTTGATTTAGAAGTTATGCATAAACCTGGGAAGAAGCACAGAAATACGGATGGCTGAAGTAGGAAAATATCAGTATTACATATTGGGGTAATGAGTGTAAGGAATGGCAAGCTGCACAAAGAGCTGATCTGGAATGTATGGGGTAATGAGTGTAAGGAATGGCAAGCTGCACAAAGAGCTGATCTGGAATGTAAGCAGTACTTCATGCAATCACAGTTTTGTAAGCAGAATGGGTCGCTATGCAAAGAAATCATGTTGGGACTGATGGTAGTGGTACAAGTGGAGCTAAGGAATAGAGTGCTACACGCACTGAGCATGATGAGATATTAGTCGGTCATGGAGGTTGCAGATCTACCAACAGAAGAGTAGCGGAAAGATATCAGTGGAGGAAAAGGCAGACAGATGTGAACCAGTTTGTGTGGAATTGCATACAGTGTGTACAGTGAATGGATTTGTGTTGAACAAGAGCACCATTGCAGAGGTTACCTGAAGCATTAGCACCATTAGAATTTTTAGAGACTTATGTTTTAGGTGCAATCAATAAAACACCTTCAGGCAATAAGTACATACAATCATAGGTCATTTTTCATGATACATAGAAACTGTAGGAAATCCAAAACAACAGGCAGAAACAGTTGCACAAGCACTTGTGATTGATTGGATATTGAAGTTTGGAGAACAGGGAATGGGGCTTCATGTCAGATCTATTCAAGGAATTGTACAAAGCGTGTTCAAAAAGTTTTGCAGTCTTCTCTAATTTTATAATTTTTTGCAGGAGGAGAATGAAATTTTTTGTGAACATACTCGGAACATTTAGCTATACATTGAGTGTACTCAGTGTAGCCTCCATCAGCTGTGATGCATTTGGCCCAGTGTTCTTTCCATGATGTAAATGCCCTTTTGTAAAATTCTGGGGATTGACTTTTACACCATTGCTTGATACAGGAAATAAGGTCTTCCTCACAATCAAATGTTTTACCTTTCTGGTGGGCCTTCAGACGACCAAAGAGGTAAATATCAGACAGCCAAGTCTGGACTGTAGGGAGGATGAGGAACAATTTTCCAACCCATTTTCCTGATTCTCTCCTGCATCGTAAGGTCTGTATGAGGTTTGGCATTGTCATGATGCAGTCTGATGAGCTGACTCTGACGCTGTGATCTGTGGGTCTTGATGGCGTGTCGCAGCATGTCCATTGACAAACACTAACAGTCCCAATTAATTGTGGAGCCAGTTTCCAGAAAGTCAATGAAAATGACACCACACTGATCCCAGAAGAAAGAGCCCATCACCTTTCAGCCTGCTGTTTCTTCCGAGGGGAATCCGAATGACACCACTCCAGGGATTGGGCTTTGCTCTCAGGTTCAGACAAAAACAACCATGTTCCATTCTTGGTAATGATGCCGGCAAAAAACTGTTTCCAATATTCAGTGCATGTCTTCATGAGACCCTCACACACGTTCTTCCTCATTTCTCTTGTCAATAATAATAATAATAATAGTAATAATAGGCACCCAAAGTGCACAAATGTTCTGTATCCTAATGACTGTTCCAGTGATACCACACTACCCAATGAGAAACAAGTCATTTCAGAAAGCTGTTGTGTCGTCATACATCTGTTATTTTGCATGGTTTGCTCAATAGTCTCCTTATTCACATCACTCTCTGCTGTTGATGGTCTACCACATTGTGGATTGTCGAGTAGAGAGAAATCATCTTTAAACATCTGCAACCACCACTGGATACTGCTGCGATCCACTGTGTCCTCCCCATAAACAGGGAGCAACTTCCTGTGCATCAATGTGGCAGAGGCATCACTGGTCTTGATGAGGAACTCCATCACCAACCATAGTCCCCACCTGACATCTAGTTCACGGTCCATTATGGCTCACCTGTAAATAAAAGAAAATACTTTTATGTACCAACCTATAGCTAAATGTTCCGAGTATGTCCACAAAAAATTTCACTCTCCTCCTGCAAAAAATAAAAAAAAATAGAGTTGACTGTCTAAAACTTTTTGAACACCCACTGTAATAGCTATTAAATGTGAAGAAGTTAAGGACGAGTCCTCTCCATCCATAAGCCAATGGAAGAACTGAAAAGAATGCATAAGACAATCGGGAAGATGCCTTGATATTACATTGACTCATATCACACCAACTGGGATGTCTGTTTGAAGTATGTCGTCACGGCCTACAGCTCAGAGCAGCGTACGAGTAGAGGATTATCGCCATTCGAAGTAGCATATAGTCGTAAAATGCCATCATCAATATTCTGAAAGGAAAGATTGGAGACTGCTGAAGAATTTGCCAGAGTAATGAGGGAAATCTGGAGTAGACAACGGAAGACAAATACACGAGCACTGGCGAAACAGGAAGAATCAGAGGGCCGTACGGCAAGAATGCCGCAGTGTAAAGTTGTCCAGTGGGTGATACTATCAACTTTGTCCAAGCCAAAGGGAAAGGTAAAAAAGTTTTTTGCGTAGTAACAGAGTCATAGGCGCCGAGTTTTGAAAATCTTGGATGTAGGGCGGCTGAAACCTTTTCAAGGTGTTCACTCTAGATGTGGACCAGAAAAGGAGTGAGAAGAAAGATATCGGAAGATAAACAAGAGGTTTTGAATGAAATACACTCCTGGAAATGGAAAAAAGAACACATTGACACCGGTGTGTCAGACCCACCATACTTACTCCGGACACTGCGAAAGGGCTGTACAAGCAATGATCACACGCACGGCACAGCGGACACACCAGGAACCGCGGTGTTGGCCGTCGAATGGCGCTAGCTGCGCAGCATTTGTGCATTGCCGCCGTCAGTGTCAGCCAGTTTGCCGTGGCATACGGAGCTCCATCGCAGTCTTTAACACTGGTAGCATGCCGTGACAGTGTGGACGTGAACCGTATGTGCAGTTGACGGACTTTGAGCAAGGGCGTATAGTGGGCATGTGGGAGGCCGGGTGGACGTACCGCCGAATTGCTCAACTCGTGGGGCATGAGGTCTCCACAGTACATCGATGTTGTTGCCAGCGGTTGGCGGAAGGTGCACGTGCCCGTCGACCTGGGACCGGACCACAGCGACGCACGGATGCACGCCAAGACCGTAGGATCCTATGCAGTGCCGTAGGGGACCGCACTGCCACTTCCCAGCAAATTAGAGACACTGTTGCTCCTGGGGTATCGGCGAGGACCATTCGCAACCCTCTCCATGAAGCTGGGCTACGGTCCCGCACACCGCTAGGCCGTCTTCCGCTCACGCCCCAACATCGTGCAGCCCGCCTCCAGTGGTGTCGCGACAGGCGTGAATGGAGGGACGAATGGAGACGTGTCATCTTCAGCGATGAGAGTTGCTTCTGCCTTGGCGCCAATGATGGTCGTATGCGTGTTTGGCGCTGTGCAGGTGAGCGCCACAATCAGGACTGCATACGACCGAGGCACACAGGGCCAACACCCGGCATCATGGTGTGGGGAGCGATCTCCTACACTGGCCGTACACCTCTGGTGATCGTCGAGGGGACACTGAATAGTGCACGGTACATCCCATCCAAACCGTCATCGAACCCATCGTTCTACCATTCCTAGACCGGCAAGGGAACTTGCTGTTCCAACAGGACAATTCACGTCCGCATGTATTACGTGCCACCCAACGTGCTCTAGAAGGTGTAAGTCAACTACCCTGGCCAGCAAGATCTCCGGATCTGTCCCCCATTGAGCATGTTTGGAACTGAATGAAGCGTCGTCTCACGCGGTCTGCACGTCCAGTACGAACGCTGGTCCAACTGAGGCGCCAGGTGGAAATGGCATGGCAAGCCGTTCCACAGGACTACATCCAGCATCTCTACGATCGTCTCCATGGGAGAATAGCAGCCTGCATTGCTGCGAAAGGTGGATATACACTGTACTAGTGCCGACATTGTGCATGCTCTGTTGCCTGTGTCTTATGTGCCTGTGGTTCTGTCAGTGTGATCATGTGATGTATCTGACCCCAGGAATGTGTCAATAAAGTTTCCGCTTCCTGGGACAATGAATTCACGGTGTTCTTATTTCAATTTCCAGGAGTGTAGTAGTGAGGAGCACATTTGGGTTAAGACTTAGTAACTAGTCATCTATTTTATTTCTTTTTTTTCCAGTTGGGTATACACTTAGTGTACTTAGTACAAGCAGCTGCAGAGCAGCAGTGATTTTAAGAGGGAAGAATGTAATAGGTATTCCTGCATGTAGGTGAGGTTTAGGGAAGGATGTACTGAATTACAAACAACTACTCTGTCAGCTGATTGGAGAAGTAATGAGGCATGCCAGAGCTGCAGAAGAGGCAGTTACTCAGAATATCAGGGAACTACAAACTGAAGACGAAGTCTTGGACAGGGAAGAAGTAATGAAAAATGGTCACAGTCCATTGGACATAATGTATGGGAAGCATGAGGGAAAGTAAAACTGCAGTTGGTTATGCAGCATGCTGTAAGAGGTCAGCTAAGGGTAAACTTGTCGTCTCCAGAGCAGTATTTAGTGGGTCTAAGGAAAATACAGAAGGAACTACTCCCGTAGTTTAGATTGGCTTTAGAACCTGAGCACAAAAGTTTACCTTTTTCTTTCAAGGTAGCCAAGGTGTTGGTGAGCACTGATGAAGTGGAAGATTGAATTTCCGTTCCTAGACAAGTAGCAGGAAAACAAGCACATCACAAATGCTAAATAGTTCATGTGTATCCTATCAAGTGGGGCATACTGAAGAAATATATAGGAGTAAAAATGCAGTGACTGCTTTTAACTGCAAAAGACAAGGGAAGATATGTAGAAATGGAAGAAGCAAAGTTACAGAAATGCCACCGAGGGCAAATCACCGACTGTCCGAATATGGTAATAAGACAGGGGCAGGATTAGTGCGCAGTGACGTTGCTAATGGTATAAAACGAGGTAAGAGAGTGCATTAATTAAGTGATCAAGCTTGAATTGGACTTTCAGTAGGTCGAGATGCATTGGTTGTACTCTGCCTTTGATAGTATGGTAGTAGTGGCTAGTTGATTTGAGCAACAGAATCTTACATCAGCAAAGGGGCTATAATTAAACGTGAGTGATTTGTTATTAAATGCAACAGCGTGCAAGATAATGGGGCCTACTTTTCGTCTGCCTGCCACGGTTTCAGAGATAACTAACCTGAATATTTCGCATCCTCGTTTGCACTGGACAGAGGCGCCAATGCAAGTGCTACCTACCACAAATCTAACCAGCTTAAATCCAGAGTTAATGCAGCCTATAAATACGCTTCTGAACCAGCAGGAGGGATGAGTCTCCCTGGAAAACTTATTGCAGCATTTAAATTCATATCGGGAAAACGAAAAATCAATACTGGAAAGAGACAACATTGACTATTGTTATACCAACCCTTGCAGCATCACTTGTTTTGCTGAGCATAGTCCTTGTTTTTGTACGTAGAAGACAGAGCACAAGTCTGTGCTTGGACCCAAGTGATCAAGACTGTGCTTGGACCAAAGTGATGTTCAGATTCCAATGGTTTAGATAGCCCAAGCATAAAAGCAGAAGATGAAGACGTCATATTCGACCCCACTCTTTGTGCCATCAGCAGTGCTGGACATCTATTGTTTCGCATGTGGCAACCGGACGCCTCCACCAAGCTGTTCCTTACGTACTATGACCGAGAGAGCCTGAATAAAGAAATTAATTAAACAAATCTACTGTCATCCTGACGTCTCATTGTGCTTTCCGTGGGTGGCAATCGATGGGTCATTTAACAACAGAAACAACATAAATGAATAGATAAACATATTTAAAAGTCAAAGGCTCAGCAAACGAATTTTTGTTTTAAGAAAAACAAAGACAACTGGCAACAGATTTCGCAGATTTTACATCATTTTCAAATATGCATGTTCAACAAGTCCACAGATTCTTTGCTCATAATAGCAAAGTCATATATTTTAATTTGTTTGTCATCTGTGAAATGGTTTGTCTAAAAATGAAACAAACGTAACCTGATGAAACAAAAGTAGCTCTTTCCGATGCTTCAGAGAAAGACCAAACCTCAGATGACCCTTCTGAGTTAGGCTTTTTGAAAGTCTGACACTCTTGTTGAATAATTTTTTTAAATAGATTTTAATCTGGGATAGCTCAATAATTCTTTGATTGACGATGACCCCACTTTTACAGCATTATGACTTGCTGGCTGGCTGCAGATGAGGAAAAAATGAGCATCAGAAAGTGATTGTACAGTAGAGTCTTGATTATCCGACCTAAACAGTCCGCGGCAAGGTCGGATATGCGGGAAGGACGAACAACACGGAAAATAATACAAAAAGAAACAAAAAATAAAAATAAAATAGGCCAAATGAGTTAAACATTTAATACAATACAAATCGAATTAGACTGAATAGATATTTACTGTGCGAAGAAGTTAGATATTGTCTATTGTTTGCCTGCTGTTTGCCGCTAAATCACGTAGTCTCTTAAGAAGTAAAACATAGTAGACGATGTTTACTCCAGATGGTCTACATATTTTAAAGCAGTTTCTAAGGTCTTGTGTCCTTCGTTGTGAGAATTCTTGGGCGCACTTTCCTCCACTGTACCTGCTTCTTCGTCTTCTTCTTTTTCGTTTACCATGTTGACTGTTCCTTCATCTGTCACTTCAAATTCTTCATCTTGGACAATCCATTCATTTATGTCATCTTCTGTTCGTCAGCACATCCCGGAACTTTTCGTAACAATGAAAGCTGGGTAGTATTTTCTGGTTCGGTCTGCTGCTGTAGATTTTCATCATCTGGAGAATTTTCTTGATTTTCCTGTATCAAAATTTTCCAGGATTTTGCAATTGTATTTGCTCCAACACTCTCCCAAGTTTGGGCCACATCTTAAGCTACGTCTTTCAAATTAATACGGCGCAAGTGCTCTAGCATGTCTTCTCCCTTGTCCATGGCATTAGTTAAAGAGGAACGGAAGTTTCTGCGGTAGTTTCTCTTCAGTGTCTCTAAGGTCCCTTGGTCCATAGGCTGACATAAGGATGTGACATTTGGAGGCAAAAACATGGCCTTTATATCTTGATCTTGAAGTTCATTAGGATGTGTGTGTGCGCTAGTATATACCTTTCCGCTCCCGGGATTGGAATGTCTCCTTACCCTCTCCCTTAAAACCCACAGCCTTTCATCTTTCCTTTTCCTTCCCTCTTTCCTGACGAAGCAGCCGCCGGTTGCAAAAGCTCGAAATTCTGTGTGTGTGTTTGTGTGTTTTATTCATTGTGCCTATCTACCGGCGCTTTCCCGCTTGGTAAGATATATATATATATATATATATATATATATATATACATACAGCGAGCGCCAATACTGCCAGCTAAATAAAACATTCTAACTACAGAAGTCACTAACTACTGATAGGCATAGTTAGCAAATGAAAGATTTTGATAAAGAACAAACAATGTATTTACCTTAATAGTGTTCAAAAGTCATTATATAGTGACTTCTGTAGTTAGAATGTTTTATTTAGCTGGCAGTATTGGCGCTCGCTGTATTGCAGTAGTTCGAGTAACGGCGATTTTTGTGAGGTAAGTGATTCATCAAAGATATAGGTGATTGTTAGTCAAGGCCATTCTTTTGTAGGGATTATTGAAAGTCAGATTGTGTTGAGCTAAAAAAAAAAATGTGTGTCAGTTTAGTGATGATCAGAGTAAGTAAAGAGAGGAATGTCTGAGTATGTTCAGTTTTGCTCAGCTGTTTGAAAATCAAATAATGTAAGAGGTTTATCAGCACAGTCATTCATAAATTTTTCTAAGGGGACGTTACACCATCACCACAGATTTTTACAATAAACAAAGTGCAACACGTCTGCTCCACAACAGATCTAAGTTAGCACTGAGGAGTGAGGCGTGAGGAGTGAGGAGTAGCAGACGGCGGCAGTGAACTGAGTATCAACAAACAACACGTTAGTCACTGACCTGTCGTCGGCTGGCGTACGGCCGGCGCGGTGAAAGGGTCAGATAACACAGAAGGTCGGATAACCGAAGATCGGATAATCGAGACTCTACTGTATCATTATATATTAGCTGCCAAAATGTCATCTAAATTTGTCACAACAAGATTGAGTGATTGTGACAGCAAATTGTGATAAATCCGGTTTATACTGAGCATGTGTTCAGCAACTGCACTGTTGCTCCCAAAATTTTAAACAGAATCACCAAGTTTCAGCACTGTAGTAGCCTTAAATCATGAGCAACAGTAAAGCAAACTTGGTGATATATGCACATCTGTTGCAATACTGAAATGATGGTACATTTATCCATATCATCATTGGAATACTTATTGCAAGCACCATGCTTCTTCTCCTTTCGCCTAGAAACTTGAATTTCACTCTGCTTGACTTCTGTAATTTGCAAACTATTTTCTTGTCTCAAATTTAATATTTTGGCTGTACGTTCCATTGCCTCCTCTACCAGCATGATAAACTACTTCTCTATCTCATAGCCAACAAATTTCATAACGTTAACTTCAAGCCATTGTGCCCGCCTGCAAAGACCTTTTCTACACTTGTCTTCCATGTTTGCAGTTTGATATACCAATGTGCACAATTTTAATTGTATTGTGACTGTTTTTAATTATGTGACCACTTTGCATTGCTGGGTAATACAAGACATCATAATATTATACAGAATTATATGACAACTGTAAACATTAAGTGCTGGAATAGATTCATAATTACTATAAAAGTATGAAGTATCTTCATGCACAGATAACATACTGAAAAAGAAACAGTTGATTAGTATGTTAATTTAGTAACAATGAAAGAAGAGAAAATGATGATTATATTAGACATTAGATTGGTTTAATACCCTCTTCTATTTTATACAGTTAATTTCAAGTTGGTTTTCACAATAATAGCTTCAAAGATGTACTGAAACAGTATCAAAAATACTATGTGCTTATGTACATGTAGTATGAATAAACTAAAACATCTTTAAAACTGGATTTTCACTAAATCTGTAGTCTATAAAATGCCATTTTTATTGTGACAGAAAATTTTTGTTGGAGAGGACTCATAAGACATCTCATAGTCAATAAGAAGAAAAGTTTGGTGCCTCATGTGAAAACTAGAAACATAGATAGAACCTGTGCAGCACACTGGTTGAAGAGAATAAAAGCAGGACAGGATAAAATAAAACCCAAAAACTAAGATGACTAGTGACCAAAGCAAAGCACCTGAGTGGCCTTTAGATTGTCCCACACAGCAGTAGTAACATGAAACTGCAGTCCTCAAAAAATCACTGCAGTGAGCTCAAGGACATCGAATAACTAACATAGACAACATAGTAGATGAAATTTGCAGTAAGAAGTGCAACATTATATAGCATATAGTTAAAAGAATGAAAGTCTGAAAATGTATAAACTCCACTAGTTTGTAGATAGCATATGTGTGCCATAATTTTTCATTGCACCACACAACTGATAGTGGTAGTTAATTTATTTATTTAATTACATGTCAAGCTCTGTAGGATCAAATTAAGGAGCAAATCTCCAAGGTCATGAAACGTGTCAGTACATGAAATTGCAACATAAAAGTAATAACAGACAAAAAATAAAATGTTTATGAACCTGAAAAAAGTCAATCCTTACATTTAAGTAAACACAATCAACAATACAACAAGAATCAGCTTAATTTTTCAAGTAACTTCTTGACAGAATAGTAGGACTGACCCATGATGAAACCCTTCAGTTTGGATTTGAAAGTGCATGGATTACTGCTAAGGTTTTTAAATTCGAGTGGTAACTTATTGAAAATGGATGAAGCAGTATACTGCACACCTTTCTGTGTTACCCCAAAATATAATACCATATGATATATGCAAATGAAAATAAGCAAAGTAGACTAATTTTCGTGTCAAATGATCACTCACTTAAGATACCGTTAGAGTAGTAAAAATTGCAGAATTAAGTCTTTGAACAAAATCCTGCACATTGGCTTTCCATGACAGTTTACTATGTATCTGAAAACCTAGAAACTTGAACTATTCAGTTTCCCTAACCATATGCCCATTCTGTGAAATTAAAATGTCAGGTTCTGTTGAATTTTGTGTTAGAAACTGTAAAAACTGCGCCTGTGAATTGCACTATTTGAAACTGAGCCAGTTATCACACAACAGCCTGTACTACCAAGTTAGTGTCACCAGCAAACAGAAATATTTTAGGGTTACCCATAATACTAGAGGACATATCATTTATATACATAAGGAGCAGGAGTGGCCACAACACTAATCCCTGGGGCAGCCCCCCTCTCCCCCCCCACTTGACTGTACCCCACTCAGACCCCACATCACAGCTATTCTCAACATCGTGAATAATGACCTTTTGCTGTCTGTTACCAAAGTAAGAGGTGATCCAGTTGTGAGCTACTCCCTGTATTCTATAATGGTCCAACTCCTGGAGCAGTATTTTGTGATCCACACAATCAAATGCCTTAGATAATCAAAAAAATATGCCTAGTGTTTGAATCATTTAGTTCAACTCATGCAGTATCTACAAGAGAAAAGAGAATACAGAATTTTCACTTGTTAAAAAAGTCTAAATCTGAACTGTGCATTTGATAGCAAATCGTGTGATATAAAATGATCAATTATCCTTACATACACAGCATTTCCAGCAACTTTAGTAAACACTGATGGCATAGAACTAGGTCTAAATTTGTCTGCATTATCCCTTCCTCCCTTTTTATAAAGCGGCTTTACTACTGAGTACTTTAATCGTCGAGGAAACTGGCCATTCCTAAAAGAAAAATTAAAAATATAGCTAAATACAGGGCTAACATGTGCAGCACAGTACTTAATATTGTGCTAGGCATTCCATCATAACCACGAGAGTCCTTAGTCTTCAGTGATTTAATTATTGACTCAATCTCCCTCTGGTCGGTTTCACAGAGGAGTAATTCAGACATCAATCTCGGAAAGGCATTTGCCAAGAAAGTTATATGATTTCCTGTTAAATACTGTACATATATCTGATTTAACAGTAGCAGAAATATTTTTACTATGAACTGACATTTACATTGCCGACCTTGTGCTGCTGACCAGAGACTTCCTTCAGAACTGACCATATGGTTGCACTATCACAGGGGTGTTCTGCTGAGATGGGTCGTATGTTGGTGACCAGTATTGTTCTCAATCTTTATGTTGTTTAGGACCACTAGCAGCATTTGATGTGTTGGGGGCAGATCGCGTGTCTTCATCACACTAATCGATGAGTGGGATGGAGAACAGCAGCTCCTTGTCCTGTTCCAGCAAGTGGGCTATGTGTGTTACAGGATACCACATGGTCGCTACAGGTTCAGACGTGCTGGAGGTTGTTGCTGTCATACGTCTAGAGGTCGCTGAAGGTCTCGACAAGATGGCAGCCGAGATTGCTAAAGGTCCAGACGTGGCAGAGATTGGCATGTTGGCACTCAATCCTGCTGGCTTGGATGCGTCGAGGGCCGCTTCAGCGACTGTTTTTCATGTGTTTCTCCATAGCTGTAGTACTTCCATCAGTTCTACAGCAACAGCAACATCTTCTGGCCATTTTAGACCATCCTGTGGCTACGTTGACAGCATGTTTTTCATCCACCATCCATTGACTGTCCTGCAGACTGGCAAGATTCTGGCCAACAGCTCCGAAGTCACTCGGATGCATGCCAGGTAACGAACACAGACGCTGCACTCGAAAGGCTTTGTTTTTGTCACGGATTTCTCCTCACCCATACTAGTTGCCTCATTTGGATCCCTTTTTAGAGCTCGGCCTTCCCCTCTAAGTTGCTGTGTCAGTTGGCCCCTTTTGCAGGAATTGGTCTCTCTTTCGATGTCATGTGTAGTTTGTTGTCTCCTTATACTCACACATGCACCCAGGTCATTGCTCAATGTTTCAGGATGTGATTCTCTGCCTAGCGCTCGACAAAATAGTTCCTCAGTGCAACCTTCCCTTTTAGGATCCGTCCTCGACTCGGACTGTGGTCCACCGTATCAGAGTGGGGGAGGGGGGAGGGAATGGCACCGTCGGTGTCAGTGAATGGCACCAGACACATAGCAACGGACAAGCTGAGTGGAGAGGAAGCTGCTGTTGTTCACACAGGGACACATTACTGCAGCGGACAAGCCAGTCGGCAGCAATGATGAGTGCACTGTGCAGCACTCCCATCTTGCCTTTTTTGCTTTCTGCAACATGTAACTGTTACCGCTACATGTGGGCATTGGAGCAGCTGTTTCACTCCTCAACACTCAAACGTGTGCATGTCTGTGATTCTCACTCTTAACTTCTACCAAACGCCATCTGGTAAGCTACAATAAACAGCATATTCCTCTTCTTGGTCAATTTACTGCTACTATGGCTTACAAATCTGTAATCCATCCCAGCACTTTTTGGTTAATAACGATCATCATACTGAGAATTTGTTTGTGTTTGCTGCTTTTGTTGCTTTTGAATTTTCTGTTATTGCAACATACTTCTTGTCTTTATGCTAATACATTGTCTTGGCTGCCCATGGTACCCAATCTGTTGTTTGCTCTGGATGAATCATTATATTTTCTTATCTTAGAATGATTGAGTGACCGAAATCACGAACAGCCCGTCTCCGTCTCGATGACCCCACTATCACAGGTAAAACAACACTGCAGATCTACTCTCGCTCCATTGCAGCACATACCTCTTTCTGCAGACTGTCTGATTACATCATTTGGTTGCTTTACAAAAACATTCTGTGACGACCCTCGAGCAGCTAACTTTTACATAACAGTACCAAGGAGAATCAGAATTGATTAATTAAAACCGCTGCTGTCGAGGTCGGGAATGCACACTCACTTTCGATTAACTGATACATTCTGGTGAACAGTAATATCGAATCGATAGCTCGACACAACATAGTCGCTGTCTACCAGTCCTGTGAGCCCTTATGTGTTCGTGTTGTGTGACTGATCCGCGAGGCAAAAGTATCATCCGGATGCTGCTAGGATCGTGCAGGTAGGCGATCTCCATTCGACTATCTGATGGAAAAGGATCTTTGGGAGAGATGTCAAATTTCTCCCAGAAACGTAGGAGTGGATTAGGGTACGTATTGAAGTACATAGGCAATTTTTTCCTTGATCAGTGTATGAGATTGGGACAGAAGGGTAACTGATAATACTGGCGCGATGTACCCTCCACCATTCAATCTACAGCCGCATGTGTTGTATTTGTTTTAGATGTGGGATGTTTGTAGGTGATGGAGTTGTCTACAAGCAGACAGGAAAACTTGTGGTGGAATTGGTAGTCTGCCTGCACATTAATAGGACTAGAAATCCCATACACTGTCGTCAGAAGTGTTAAATGCCCAGCAGTAAGCATCCGTTGTGAGCTGAAGAACAATGCATATGTCAGGGTCAAATTCATTTGCTGGATTCTTAAGGGAAGCACCCAAACACTGCGGACTGACAGATTGGTGAGCTAAAGTAGAGTATGTCAGGCTCAAATTCATTTACATGGATTTTTAGGTGGGTGTAATCCAACCGGCTGCAGTTCCCGTTGGATTGTCACCTGGACACTATGGCACTAAAATTCCGAATGAAGTGTAGGAGCCGGCCGCGGTGGTCTCGCGGTTAAGGCGCTCAGTCCGGAACCGCGTGACTGCTACGGTCGCAGGTTCGAATCCTGCCTCGGGCATGGATGTGTGTGATGTCCTTAGGTTAGTTAGGTTTAAGTAGTTCTAAGTTCTAGGGGACTGATGACCTCAGATGTTTAGTCCCATAGTGCTCAGAGCCATTTTTTTTAAAGTGTAGGAGGCAGTAAGATCATTGCTGTTGCTGGAGCAAATACTGATACTGATTTGGTCTGGCTTGTTCTTGTTGGTTAATTGGCTCTCAACGTCCTATAGTCAGTTGAGTGCTTAGTTACTGGATTTACTTCTAAAAAATAACTACATTATGCATATGTGTACTACCATGGTCATACACTCTGTCCTAGATGGAATACAGTATTGTGGAAAGTCCACTCCTGAATAGCGTGTTTTGGAAAAACGAACAATGCTATGATAAAACTCCGGATCTTACCCTACTCTTGCAGTAGCTCTGTATTGCATGTAGAGGTGTGAGTAGTGGAACACACAGAGAGAGAGAGAGCGCATTTCGTTGGGGTGGATTGATTACATCAGGGGCAGGTATGCACTCAGCAGCAAACCTACTGTTCTCCTTTGATTGACAGGTCAATAACATATTATTCTCCTTTCATTGACAAGTCCTTCCTTTTGATTGACAGGTCCTTAACCTGTTGTAGGAGACGAGGTACTGGCGGAAGTAAAGCTCTGAGGATGGGTCGTGAGTCATGCTTGGGTAGATCAGATGGTAGAGCACTTCCCCGCAAAAGGCAAAGATCCCGAATTCAAGTCTCGGTCGGGCACACAGTTTTAATCTGCCAGGAAATTTCATATCACTGCACACTCCGCTGCAGAGTGAAAATCTTATTCTGGAAACATTCCCCAGGCTGTGGCTAAGCCATGCCTCCGCAATATCCTTTCTTCCAGGAGTGCTAGTTCTGCAAGGTTTGCAGGAGAGCTTCTGTGAAATTTGGAAAGTAGGAGACGAGATACTGCCGGAAGTAAAGCTGTGAAGACGGGTCGTGAGTCGTGCTTGGGTAGCTCAGATGGTAGAGCACTTGTTTGCGACAGGCAAAGGTCCCGAGTTCGAGTCTCGGTCCGGCACACAGTTTTAATCTTACAGGAAGTTTCAGAATTGTTTTCTGTAAGTAAATGTAAATGCAGAACTTAATAAAGATTTGGTACTAGTATATTTGCTTGTCTTACACATTAACCTACCATAAGTCCTAAGACATTTCCTATATACAGTGATCCATTTGCATATATTTCGTTTGTGGAAAGTGGGTGGACTGATGACCTTGAAAAGTAGCTGAATGTATAGTGACCCCCTTTTTGTACCTATATGAGAAGCAATGGGTCAGAACGTGCTAATGTCAGTTTAGAACCTGACATGGACCTCGAAGTCGTGGTGGAAAAACAAAATGTATGGCAGTGTACAAAGCGTGTTACAGCAGAAAAAGCAATGTTTCAAACAACAACACAGTGTCTCAGCATGCGTCTCTTCCGACTTATTCTATAGCTTGAGTGATACGGTCATCCTCCTACAGTACAAGCGATGCATCTTTACACTGGTCTGTGCAATGGATCAATACCTTTATATTTAATAGGATCGTCACGTGTGCTCAATGCCGGCACGCAGACGGTATTTGTTTTTGGTATATAGGAGGAGAGAGATGCAGTAAAAATCTTGTGGAGTTTTCTATCAGGTGAAGTCAGTGTAGCTTTTATAGTTTGTAATTTTTCTCTGTTGGATGGTACAGAATAACAATGATATTATGTTAAGGTGATAGACGTGAATGAGACCTGAGGGACACAGATCTGCTTCAGACTGCAGTGTCTGTATGAAGTTTGGGGACACATCACAATGCAGTAGTTGTAAGAGGCATAGGGACTATCTAAATTTTTAATGTACCACATAGCTTCATAAAAGGTGACTTGTTTTGAGATATCAGAGTGCTAGAAATATGATTCACTAGTGGCTGTAATCATTAAAGGACTCCTCCATAGGAGAGAATGCAGGTATGTGGTTGAATGGAAAGACTTGATTGCAAATCATAGACATCATTTCTACTGGAAAGCATAGCACTAGAGATCTGGAAAGCTAGTGTACATTTCTTACGACCTCAATCGGCATGCCATCTACTGTTTGTGATACTTCCCAATCAACCATCACCTATAATCCACTCGATATATCACCAAACCTCTGACCTGGCATCAAGACAGAATGCATTACAAATAGTGGAGAAATATCTAATGGCAGTGTGAGAGAGTTGCAAATACCGGTTTCATACCACATTCCTTAACCGAATCACTTTCTAAATTCGTTAATTTTATTACGAGGTTGCACAGTCGATGAGGTGTAACCGCACTGTTGGTCTGATAATATACAGTCTGGCAATCACTGTCTGTGTTCGGTGTCACAGTATTTGTCTGGAAAAACCACTTCATTTGGAGGTAATGCTATTCCTCGATTTATAAAGCCAGTTTAACATTTAACATGGATACTCGTGTGCACCTGTAGAACCAAGAGCGCTTGTGACAGTAACGTACAGTAGTTGTTCTGATCGTGTTTTTTACCATGCGGTTTGTAAGACGATTAGCCTCTCTTTCTAAGACACAGTGGTACCATTCACAAGAAAAACGTATGAGAATTGTCAACCCATCTCTTATTTTTGGTCACTATTATTACGTATCGCAAGCAATCACTTATTGGCATGTATTATACTTAGTAGTAGTATGGGATGCGTAATAGGTTTGCCTCGAGTATCAGGCTTATAAAGCTGTGTGTGTGTGTGTGTGTGTGTGTGTGTGTGTTCTGACATGTGCAAAGGAAATGACTATGCCCAGTCATAAGGATGGTGTGGATTTGACGTGGCATACTGTGACAGCAAATGAAGAGTGTGTCAAGTCATAATAATGGTACTGATATTTGTATTTCCAGAGCCACAGCAGCCAGCAGATTCTATTTCCACTACTTCACTCACTGTCGACTTCTGTTCAACTGAGACCACAATTGTAGCATTTAACTGTAAGTACAGCGATCAAATATATATGTGACCGATTTCGTAGGACGATTCTGTCTATGTGTGCTTGGCATGCAGCGCCGGTAGCCTGTGACAGGAATGATTCACGTTTCCGGCTAACGGTAGGAGCTGCTTGAATGGAGAGGCGTGTTGGGATGCAGGAATGTAGCTGAGTTTACCATGTTATCCTCTAGATGGCTGAATAGCGAACAAATACTTAATATGTGTTGGTCGGCTTCCGTGGTCACGTGGAAATTTGAGAAGACTCAATATGGATGTGTGTTTGCACTGGACCATTATTCCCCCCATGTAAGCTGTTCGCTTGACTGCTTCTGCACATTTTGAAAGCATGCAAGTCGGGGTCAGAAACAGTACTCCCTTTGGGCGGAGGGGAACCGACCCAGCCTTTGTACAACAGTTCAACAACTCTGAGAAAGCTTCTGGCTTATGACAATTTGGCTCACTTGGGTGACTGAATAATGAGCTAATAAGCGGTTTACATTGAGTTGCTTGAGGACCTCGTGTGTTGTGTGTATACTCTGCAGAAATTTGAGAAGATTCAACATGACGACCGTTTGCAGTGAGAGTATTGATAGCATTCGAATTCCTACCACTTACGTCCTCCCAGGGTGGGCGCTAGTCCACAGCGGGCTTGCCTCTCTCTGACTGACATGCACTTCTGTGGCTGTAGTCATGGGCTGTGATCAAGGTGGCAGTCTCCTCCGTTGGCGCTGCACTGCGGCATGGTGAGTACATTGGATGTATCTGACGATCTGTGGACCACTTTTTGCAGGGTTTAATTGTCAGTGCAATATAGCAATCTGTACAAAATAGTTTAATGCCACTGAAAGTGTCGCCTGCAGAAAAAAATATGGACAGTGCTTCCCTTCCAGGAAGGGTAACATGTGATGGATGGGGTGTCATGTTGGGACCATAATGGGGATTGCATTCGACATTATTCTGGGCTATTTTCGTAAACAGGTTCTGTTAGGACAAGGATTTCCATGTGGACTAGCTGAGACATCATGAAAGCTCCTACAAAAGCGAGTGTTAACTATTTCTGCAGCACTATACCAATTTCCAAGAGGTCGACTGGGCTCTTATTTACGTAGCCACGTGACATCAGTACAACACTGAGAACCTTTTAAAGGGTGAGCCGTCATGCAAACATTTCACGGTGACTCATCAGCTGTGCTGAGGAGGTAAACGTGTGCGCCGCTAGACACAGCTCGCATGCCCCGTTAGTATCGCTAGGAACAATGCACCCCGTGCTATTCTGGGAAGCATTGCAACATATTTCTATAGCGCCAGAGCCACAGCTCTGCCACCAACGGTGCCTAGGTGAACACGTATTTCGACAGGTATTTTCAGGTGTCATGTATCAAAGAGACACCACTGCCTCATCCTTGAAGGACACGAGCTGACACCTGCGCGTGGTTCGGCAGCTGACGGCTGCGTCGTCACTTCGTGGGGGCCGCTGAGAGCATCCTGTGCGGTCCAGTGATCAGGGAACGGCGGGCAGCGCATGCCTCGGATTCGAAAGATTTTTAACTGTGTGTAATTACGTTGCATGTGTGTTTCATAACGGTATCCCATGCAGAATCGGAATAAAAAAAGAAATGCGATCAATGTAATTACTTCTCACAAGACCTTTCCAAACAGCAGAGAATGATGAGCAAGTGAAATCCTATCCCCGCAAACTGATTTATTTTTATAAAAAATCAATATACCCTTGAATTTCCCTTCGTGAGATACTTCCTCTCCACTGAAAAGCCGCCAATTTCCAGGTAGAGGAGGGGAGGGGGGCATGGGGTGGCAGTGGTGGTGATCGATTTCCTAAAAAAATTCTTTAAATAGATAAATGAGTAAACTATATTCCATAAGCTACCTTAAATCCCCTACATTGTTTAAATAAACAATATTCCACACATTGTCTAAATTGTATAAACAATATTCCATACAAAGTGATCCATTTCTAGACAAATTCTTTAACTTATTAAATAAACTATATTCTGTACACTGCAATAAATAACTAAACAATATTCTACACATTGTCTAGATTGTTTAAACAATGTTTCATACACTATAATCGAACTCCCTCCAAATGACCGATCAACTGAGTCTTTTTTCCGCACAATTTCGTGGAGGGAGGAGCGGGTTGGACAGGTTGTACAAGAGGAGGATAGGTTAATTAATCGATAAATTTAATTAAGTAGTTAATCAATTTGATAAAAGTGAGATGGGCTATTCCAATAACTCAGACCTGAGTGGTGGTGGGGTTTCCTTAGGGGAGGGGGGGGAGGGGAGGGGGCGGGGCGGGGGAACAATAGGTTAAGGACCTGTCAATCAAAATGAAGGATCCTTTTATCAGAACAATAAGTTAAGGACCTGTCAATCAAAGGAGAGCAATAGGTTAATGACCTGTTAACAAAGGAGAACAATAGGTTTGCTCCTGAGTGTCTACCGCCCCTGATGTAGGCAACCTGCACTAAAAAAACTGCTCACTCTCTCTCTGTTCCACTACTGGTGTGAGGCTGTTGCACCAGTATAACGATTCAGTGGATAGCATGCACTCTGGAGCTCCATGATAGTGTTATAATTGTATTATACTAGTATATCCCAAATGAAAAACTGGTGATGTGTTTCTTGTGAAACACTATGCTGTCAATGAAGACTCTGATACCATTATGGTGTTGCATATCTAGTCTAGTGATCACTGGAATGCGGTAAAGGAGATGTAAAGAAACATATTTATAGACAATCATTCAATATAGACGAATTGCAGATGTATCAGTTTTTCTTTATGTAGGCCCTGTACAGTAAAGGTTCAGCGATAAGTCATCCTTGGCCATTAAAAAAAAACCTATATCTGGCATAGCGATCATAGAGAAGATTAGGGTACGTGCAGAGGCATATAGATATTAATTTTTACTCACTCATTACGCAGGTGATTGGAGAAGCAACAAAGAGATCGATAATACTGCTACAACATAGTCCACACCATACAGTGGTTTGTGGAAACTCATTTGGATGTAATTTCGTGTCCACAGCAGGGTTCCGATTTTCAGAGGACTGGGGATTGGCGGCTGTTCCAGATGAATATCGATAAATGTCATTATTGAATCTATAACAGCCAAGGAAAACTGCTACCGGTCTATTGTATCATTAACTAAAAATCGTTAGAATCAGTTCCAATCGTAAAGAATATCTGGACGCGAACATCTGCATTGTGGTGAATTTCTACTTGAACGTTAGTGTGCTGTTTGTCTTTTTTTTTTTTTTTTTTTCGTCTTCACAGCTATCTACACGGCGAAGGACTAGACATAGCAGGCTTGTAAATAATGGAACAGTGTGCCGTAGCGCTATGGGATTTCGAGAGAATTAGCTTCGTATCAGAGACTGCTCCCAGTGGGAATATGGAGGGTAAGCTATACCCTGACGAAAGGAGGTTGAGAGGTGGTCTCTTTTTTGGCTGTAATGAGGAAATTATCTTCTGTACCTCAACTGATTGACGAATTGAGTGAGGAAGGTTAAAACCGTTCACGGAAAGTCGGTGATACAGCTATAGAAATACCTTTAGAATGAGATAAATTCAAAGCGCAGGGCAGCCACAGCGATATGCTTGCAAGAAAAAAATATAATGTACTATTTTTCTCATTGAGATAGTTCTCTATGTAGACAGGTGGAGGACTAGACAGCCTTCTAACTAATGGAACAGAGCTGACGGAATGTGGTGGGATTTCGAGAAGTCTATACTACTTCTTCTAAGAGTTGTGGGCAAAAATATTACAGTCTGTCACACATGTCTCATGTTGTGACTTCTGTGAGAAAATTAGAAGGTAATACGAAGGTTTTTACTGCAAAACAATTGGCGGTAGACGTTCTGTCTTTTGGTTTCTCGATAAATAAGAGACAACATTCTCCCATGAGTTCTTTGTGCCTAGAAATAGATGGACTGCCGTCTTATTGGTCGCCTAAATTTACATGTATGCTTTTTTTTCCTCTGCCCTTCAAACTGCTACTCTTTGTTCAACTTTCGATTCAATCTTTCACCAGATGAGCACGTATTAATGGTTAATCTTAACCAGATGTATGTAGATATGACAGTACCACATCCTGTGAGATCTCACTTTAGTGAAAACTAACACTTATGCAGAGATGGAAGCAGGCCTGTTTTGTTGGCCATCATGTCAATGTGGCCGTTGAGAGTCTCCACATGTAATAATGAAAAAAGCAGTAGTTGAACAATCTGAGCAAACCTAACAATTTTGCATCTATTTGTCTGACATTCTCTTTGCTGATGATGACTCACATGTTAATTACTGCACATGAATGTGCATAAATCACTGTTCCACCCCTGACTCTCAGCTTTCAGTACTTGGACAACATACTGCAAACACAATTAAATTCATGAATGATGGCAAGCAACATAAAATAAACGCTCCACGAAAAACCACCACTTCCCCAGTCATGACTGCATTACTTGTCGACACCTCAAAAAATGCAACCCCTCCTTTCTCATCACCCCTGTAAGCCTTTACGCTACTATTCTCTCATCAGATAACTATCCTAAACAATGGAAAACATCCAAAATACTACTTTTGCTCCAATATCTCCTCCTACTGCTCCAGCTGCCTCAGTTTAGTGTTTAGCAATGTCTACAAATCCATCCTCTCCCAACACATCCATCAACACTTGAACCAACACCACTTTCTTCTGATTAAGGAGTGTGGCTTCCATCCGAATTTCTCCTCTGATGAACAGCTTCTGCACCCTACCCATCTCCTATCCCATCAACTCAACTGTTGTAAATCCACTACTTTTGCCTCACTCGACCTTGTATGGTGTTCTGGTCTCAGTTTCAAACTTCGACAGACACACTTCCAATTAACTATATCCATCTTATTGTATCCTTCCTATGTGTTGGTCCCTCATTTGTCACTATTACCAATAACAATTCCCATACCTTTTCTCTTGTTGGAGATTGTCCCAAGACTCTGTTCTGTTTCCTCTCCTTTATCTTTTTCACACTTCTGATATGCCCAAACCATTCTCACCAGTCCACCTCCTTCAGTATACTGATGCCACCGCTTTCCTCTCCCTCTGCCCTACACTCCAGAAATCTCAACGATCCATCCAAATCCATCTCAGTCAGTTTACCTCCCAGTGCAACCAATGGCTCCCTCCAAAACCCAGGTGATAATTGTTGTACAAACCACCCACATCTTCTACCCCCTTGACTTCTACCTTATCATTTACAACTGTCCTGTCAGCTAAATAATACAGTTAAATATCTTGGACTAACCCTCAACTGGCAACTAATGTGGAAGAAACTTCAGAAAACCCACAATAGACTAAAACTCCTAAAACCACTAACAGGCCGAACTTGGAGATTATACCCCGCCACTATTCTCTACACCCACAAAACCGTGCTCTGACCCATCATCTCTTACACAAATGTTGCATGGATGTCTGGTACACCAAAGTGCTGTAAGTCTCTCCAAATCCTTAAACGCCATCCATTCTGCCTCGCTTTCTGCATCTATTTACATTCCCTCACCTGTATCCTCTACCATCTCATCAAATTCCACTCCTCTTCACCCACATCTAACATCTCTCCATCTTCTGTACTGTCTGCAAACTACACACATCAAACAAAGTTTTTCATCACCTTGGTTCCAAGAACTCCTGAAGATAGATGTTGGCTATGGATATTGTATCATTGACACCGTCGCTTTGACTGCTCAGAGATGTAACTAAACCCATCTAAAGATGTAAATAACCATAATGAGCTGCACCTATTAAATGGAGGGGGTCCAACAGCCAATCAGTTCCAATCATTCCACCAGGAAGGAGGTACACAGATCTAGTTCAACCATGCCTAGATGGTCAATACCGCAGCTCGATCATGTCCGCATTGTTACTTTGTGCCAGGAAGGGCGCTCAGCAAGGGAAGTGTCCAGGCATCTCAGAGTGAACCAAAGTGATGTTATTCGGACGTGAAGGAGATACAGAGAGAGAGAGAAATTGTCGATGTGAACATGCCTCCTCAGGCCACCCAATGGTACTACTGCAGTGGGTGACAGCTACCTATGGATTATGCTCACAGCAACCCTGACAGCAATGCCACCGTGTTGAATAATGCTTTTCATGCAGCCACAGGACATCATACTACGTCTCAAACTGTGTGCAATAGGCTGCATGATGCGCAACTTCACTCCCAACATCCATAGTGAGGTCCACCTTTGCAACCACAACACCATGCAGAACGGTACAAGTGGGCCCAACAACATGCCGAATGGACTGCTCAGCATGGGCATCACTTCTCTTCACCGATTAGTGTCGCATATGCCTTCAACCAGACAATCGTCAGAGACCACAATGAACACAGGTATGCATCAATGCAAGAGGATGTGCTACTGCGTATTAGAGGTACCAAAGTGTACAGCAATATAGACAACCACCTCTGAGGGTCTCACTGTATGGTGGTACAACATGCAATGTGTGTTTTTCATTAGCAATAAAAACTGCAGGTATGTTGTTTATGTTGACCTCTATTCCAATTTTCCCTACAGGCTCCGGAACTCTCGGAACTGAGGGGATTAAAAACTTTTTTTATGTGTGGATATTCTAATTACCTTATTGTCTCCCCTCTGATCACCAACCCTGGTATGCTGCTGTGCCTTTACAAACACATTCTTCTGTCCCTGCACCTACACACACACTATATCCTCTCCCAATGCAACTTCAACCAAGTCCCCCTCCCAGACAATGAGATCCACCCTGAATTTTATACCTCCTACCAACTTTAACTCTTCCCCGCCCATCCCACTCCACGTCAGAGCTCCTCTTTCCTTTTTTATCTCCACCCATTCCTCTCGCAATCACAGGTCTACCCATATGAGTCACTACTACCCATCCTCTGCCTTACCCATTGACTGTATTTCCCACTGTTCACCTCAGCTTCTACCTCTCATCTCCATAGTTATCCCATCTCGCAGACCCCTACCTACCTTTCCACACCCCTCATCCCTACAGAATGTACTTTTTTCTCTGACAACACCTCTCACCATAGTGCAAGTCTTTCAGTTTTTCAAGTGAAAATACAGTGCTTTGGTGTTTTTATCAGAACTTCATGTATATATTTCTCTATTTTAAACTCTCAATCTCCGATTTTTAATTTAAAATAGACAAAAACAACTTTTGTTTTTGTATCTCATTCCATTTTTTTAATTTGCTTGGCTGAAGAGCAGAGAATTGTGCTGCTGACAGCTCACCCCCATCTCTCTGGGGCAAAGGGAATGAAATAACAATAAAGGGAAAAATAGCAGTACAGGGAAAGTGGGTTGCTGTCCTAATATTATTACTCAACCTTATGTCTGTCCCAACAGCTATTCACTTGTAGATCAGCAGGAGGCTACTCCCCTCCACTTCAGTGATAGTTTGCTGTCCTATTGTTAGTAACCTTCCTTCCCAAATAGGGTCTTTGGCTTGACTGGCTAGAGGAACAATACAGGGAGTGTTCCACCATGTTGCATAAATTAAAACTTTCCCAGAACTCTCTTTACTCCACTACTGAACACCACTCATGCAAGGAAGAAACTGACAACACGTATAAGCAAATTGTAAACCTGATATGCCACTTTTACTAAAAGACGAAGAAATGTGGAGGTGGCGAAGAGAATCGGGAATAGGTAATTACAAACTTTTTAGTAGAGTCAATTTTCTTTTCCTTGATCAAGAGTTATTGCTCGCTGGGAGACCGTTCTGATGGCTCATTGCTTCTTAGAGATGCATATTTATGGCCTTTCAGAGCTCCTATGGAGGAAGACTGCTGATGAATGGACGCCTGGCAAACATTCCCCCACAGCTCTTAGCCAATGAGAGAGTGGGAGGATGATCGTGCAAAGCTTCAGCAGGCTCACTGTCTCTTCAAGCAAAGACAGTTAATACCAAGATGCCCAACCTCTCTACACTTTCAATGTCTGTAGTTTGCATCATTTGAAAACATGCATTTGAGATTGGTGTTGCATGAATGGGTGGAAACAAATTGTACTGCTTCCTCTTAGTGTAGCACAAATCTGGCTGTTTCATGTAAAGAGAACGCCGATGACACATTGAATTCAACGCCAGTTCGTGGATAGATATCATGAACAAATACTTCCCCTGAGTGGGCTTCTGCTATCTCTAGCAGTACATCGCTACATGTTTTGATCCTCTCGCAGTCTTTTCTAGAGTGTGAGTTATTTATCGTGATAATAACTAACTCCCTTTTGATCTGAGAACCACTCTTCTAACCCCGTGTCAAGTTTTCAAACCTTTTGCCGTTCTTTATTGTGTCGGTTGATTCAGTGTAAGTATGCTCTTCACTGTGTAACATGAAACTGCCGTATTCAACGTAAACCATATGGTCACGAGTAAATGCGACCGACATCACCAACGTATTGCAATAAATTGGATATGGTTGGGCAGTTTCAGACCCAAAACATTACATTTGGCATTAAGTTTTGTCTTTTTTATATAATAAGGGGAGACTCAGGTATGCCAATTTTGATGCGTGTCACTTTGGCATGCTTGAGTAATATTTTATTACATTATTGCATTCAGGATTCTGAAATGTTCCAAAGAGTACAAAAAAGGAAAATAATCAATTGCTCTTTACTAAACAAATAATAAGTTTTGAAGATTTATGTGTTTACAGTTTTACACTTGCAGCCACATTACATTTTTGTACACCAGAAGATTTGGGTAATGTTATATGTCTGACGTACAAAACTTTGTCGACAGAGACAAAAGAAAATGTTAGAACAATATATATTGTTTAACGTTAGAGTTTTGCATGTTATGTTATGGTATCAGTCAAGATTTTTCTCAAGTGTGTCACATATTAAATTGCCAATACCATCTTCAGCCTGCTCATATAGTCCATGCTACTTTTGGTGGCTGTGAACAGATTCATACATAATGATGTACATTTACAATATATTGTGCAAGATAAATTATAAGATTTGCAAGTGTAGTTACTTCGCTCACATACCATACATCAATATGTTACTAATTTCATTACTTCAGGAGGACCTACAGGATTCATTTGAGATAAGGGCACGCATGAGTCATTTTCCACTTTCCAGCCATAGGAGGCGGCAACTGCTCTGCTCTTCTGATTTCCAGTACTATGTTAAGGCGAGTTAGGTTATGCTATTGTATCACTTTCTGCGCCACTTGCAGAGACATTTGATGAACATATAAAAAGACTGAGGGCCGTTCATAAGTGTCTCCAACAAGACGGACTGAAATTTAATCCAAGAGTGTCTCTCTGGACATGTTGTGTCAAATGAAGGTGTGTTACCAGACCCAGAAAAGGTGAGATCTATAACGGAATTTCCGAATACTAAAAGTATTAGAGATGTGAGAAGCTTCCTCAGATTGTGTTCTTATTACCGTCGTTTTATCAAAGACTTTTTTATCAGAGCCAGGCCGCTCCAAGGGTTGTTAAAAGCTGATGCTAAATATACCTCGGGTGGTGCTCAGCAAGATTCTTTCGATGTGCTGCCAAAAGCTCAGACGACTGACCCTGTACTTGGTCTGTATGATGAGACAGCACCTACACAACTACACACAGGTGCCAGTGGGTGGTGTTCTGGTGCAAATTTCGAATGGAAAAGAGAAAGTTTTAGCCTATGCTTCTAGGACACTTACAAAAGCCGAGAGGAACCACTCAACTACAGAAACAGAATGTCTTGCTGTGATCTGGGCCATGTGCAAATTTTGACAGTATTTAAGGAAGGCCATTCACAGTTGTTACAGACCATCATTTACTTTGTTGGTTGACAGGTCTTAAGGATCCAACAGGACGACTCGTCAGGTGAGCACTACGTCTTCAAGAGTGTGACATTACCGTAGTTCACAAAAGTGGAAGAAATTCGCCAAGATGCCGACTGTCTCTCAAGAAACCCTGTGCAAGACCAGCACTCCAGGATCTTTTTGCTGAGCAGAAGAAGGACGCCAAGATATCTCAAATTATGCTTGCCTTAAATCGGTCAGAGGATGTGAAAGGACAATTTAAGGTAGTTAATGGGTTACTTTGCAAGAAAAACTTTGATCCGTTTGGAAAGAGGTGGCTACCAGTGATTCGTAAACACATGCGCTTAGATGTTCTACAGAAATTCCGTGACACCCCTGAGGCCGGACATTAAGGATTTATTAATACATACGATAGAATCCGCAATAGATTTTTCTGTCCAGGCTTATTCAGGAGTGTCCGTCACTACGTGTCACACTGTCGAGAGTGCCAGAGGAGAAAGGCAGTTCTCAGAAACCACCTGACAGACTCGTACCAATTCTACCAACCGAAACGCCTTTCCAGTGTGTTGGGATTGATCTCCTCGAACGATTTCCAACGTCTGCTAGTGGCAATAGATGTATTATTGTTTGCACTGATTATCTGATGATCTATGCCATTACAAAAGCGTGAAAATAGGCGAAGCATTGGAGAAGCCAAATTCATCGTAGAAGACAAGGTCGTTAATTATGGATCAAGGGGAAACGGTCGGCGAAGGTACGACGCGAGCCACCGCCCTGTTGTCTACCAGCCTGGATCTTCACTCCTGTTCGGAAGGCTGGTTTCTCTGAGAAGCTCCTCAGGCGCTACTTTGGACTGTATAGGATTGCAAGACAGTTGTCTGATGCTACTTATGAAGTTGAAGATTTCGAACTCGACACAAGACGACGAAAGATCAGAGATACGATCCTCGTCCTTCGAATGAAGCCCTACAAGAATCCTGCAACCCAGGGTAAATTCGAAGCTCCAGCGACAGGAAACAAGCGGAAAGGTAGCGAAGAGCGTAGCGACAAAAGAAGTTCTAAGAAGATCACCGCCAGGTGGAGAATCAGTCGGACGTAACACCGAGACGCTGTTCTCTTAAGGAGGGAGCAATGTCGCAGATGGGGTTGAGTAGCACCTTGGTGTATTGGTTATGATGCTAAAAAGTTGCATGGAAGGTCGTTAATTCAAAACTCACGTGCACTGTTCGATTTTAATTTCTATATTCGGTTCGAGTACATTCTAGAAGTATCTACAAATGTCAAGAATCAGGTACTGGAAAAATTGCATGCGTTCTGGCCAGAGGCAGTTCGCTCCGCGCTCTTGTATCTGCAAGTGCTGAATAAACCTTCGTTAAGTGAAGTTAGTGTTCATCATTCATCTAAAAGGGTCACTCCAAAAGAAATGCACACTATTTTTTTGAAAATCCATCTTTTATTCTACATCTTTGAAAGTTTTACAGTGTGTAGATACATCCTTTAGGAACAATATTTTCATTTCTCCACATAGTTCCCATCCCTCTCAACTGCCTTACGCCTTCTTGGAACCAGCGCCTGTATACCCACACAGTAAAATTCTGGACCAAGCTGTTGGAGCCACTGTTTGGCAGCATGCACAAGGGAGTCATCATCTTCAACCTTTGATCCACAAAGAGAGTCTTTCAGTTTCCGGACTGATGACGATAGATGTTAAGTCCCATAGTGCTCAGAGCCATTTTTTTCAGTTTCCCAAGGAGATGATAGTCACATGGAGCCAGGTCAGGACTGTAAGGCGGGTGTTTCAGTGTTGTCCATCCGAGTTTTGTGATCGCTTCCATGGTTTTTTGGCTGATATGTGGCCGTGCATTGTCGTGCAACAGCAAAACGTGCTGCTTTTGGCGATGTGGTCGAACACGACTCAGTCGAGTTTGGAGTTTCTTCAGTGTCGTCACATATGCATCAAAATTTATGGTGGCTCCACTTGGCATGACGTCCACAAGCAAGAATCCTTCGGAATCGAAAAACACTGTAGCCATAACTTTTCCAGCAGAAGGTGTGGTTCTGAATTTTTTTTTCCTTGGGTGAATTTGCATGATGCCACTCCATTGATTGCCTCTTCGTCTCTGGTGAAAAATGGTGGAGCCATGTTTCATCACCTGTCACAATTCTTCGAAGAAATTCATCTCCACCATTCTCGTACTGTTCCAAAAGTTCGCTGCATACCGTTTTTCTTGTTTCTTTGTGAGTCACTGTCAACATCCTGGGCACCCACCTGGCACAAACCTTTTTAACGCCAACACTTTCAGTATTCTGCAAACAGTTCCTTCCCCTATCCCAACGTAACGTGACAATTCGTTCACTGTGATGCATGTGTCAGCAGTAACCAATTCGTTAACTCTCTGCAAATTGTCTGGAGTTTGTGCAGTACGAGGCCTGCCGCTGCGAGGACAATCCTCAATATTGCCGTGCCCCCTTTCATCACGTAACCTGCTTACCCACCGACTAACTGTACTGCGATCGAGGGCAGCATCTCCATACACCTTTTTCAACATCTTGTGGATGTTTCCCACTGTCTCGTTTTCACAGCACAGGAATTCTAGGACAGCACGTTGCTTCTGACGAACGTCGAGTGTAGCAGCCATCTTGAAGACATGCTCTGACGGCGCCACTCACGGGAACAGGTTGAACTGAGTTTGAAACAAGTGGGAAGGATGTATCTACACACTATAAAACTTTCACACATGCAGAATGAAAACTGTATTTTTACAAAAATAGTGTGCATTTCTTTCGGAGTGACCCTGGTAATTACACCTTCTTCTACGTGACATGTTGGAGTTCTATTGAATGTTTCCTATTTACACTGAAGAGCCATAGAAACTGGTATAGGCACGAATACAGAGATATGTAAACAGACAGAATACAACGCTGCCGTCGGCAACGCCTATATAAGACAACAAGTGTCCGACGCAGTTGTCAGATCGGTTACTGCCGCTACAATAGCAGATTATCGATCTTTAAGAAGGTTGAACGTGGTGTTACAGATGGCGTACCAGCGATGGGACACAGCCTCTCCAAGGTAGCGATGAAGTGTGGAATGTCAGGAATCGTGAAACACCAAATCTCCGATATGGCTACGGCCAAAAAAAGATTCTGCAAGAACGGGACCAACGACGACTGAAGAGAATCGTTCGACTCGACAGATTGCAAATTGCTGCAGATTTCAGTGCTGGGCCATAAATGTCAGCTTGCGAAACATTCAACGAAATATCATCGATATGGGCTTTAGGAGCGGAAGGATCACTGAAATACCCTTGGTGACTGCACGACACAAAGCTTTACGCCTCGCCTGGGCCTTCAGCACCGACATTGGACTGTTGATAACTGGAAAAATGTTGCCTGGTCGCACGAGTCTAGTTTCAAATTGTATCGAGCGGATGGACGTGTACGGATAGAGGTAACCTCATGAATTCAGGGACCCTGAATGTCAGCAGAGGACTGTTCAAGCTGATGGAGGCCCTGTAACGGCGTAGGGGACCCTGATACGTCTAGATACGACTCTGACAGGTGATGCGTACATAAGCAGCCTGCCTGATCACGTGCATCCATTCACGTCCATTGTGCATTCCAGCTTACTTGGGCAATTCCAGCAGGACAATGGGACACCCCACACGTCCCAAATTGCTACAGAGTGGCTCCAGGAACACTCTTCTGAGTTTAAGCATTTCCGCTGGCCACCAAACTCACCAGCCATGAACGTTTTTGAGCATATCTGGGATGCCTTGCAATGTGCTGTTCGGAAGAGATTTCCACCCCCTCGTACTCTTACGGATTTATGGACAGCACTGCTGGATTCATGGTTTCAATTCCCTCCCAGCACTACTTCGGACATTAATCGAATCCGTGCCACGTCGGGTTACGGCACTCCTGCGCGCTCGCAGGGGCCCTTCACCATATTAGGCAGGCGTACCAGTTTCTTTGGTTCTTCAGTGTAGAGTCACTGTGAATAAATCAATACGTACTTGAGGAAACAGTCTCATTTCAATGTGGATCGGTACAAGTGAGAAGCTGACACGAATTAGTACGACCTTTTGCTTTCATGCAACTGTTGGCTTATTCACTCCAGTCTATACTGAGATATGCAGGCTCTTTTAACCACTGCGTTACTTACATGAAAGTGTGTAGCCTAAGACTGCTTTAGGTGTATTATTACGAATCAGATCAGCATTAGAAATCTCTTCACGACCATTAAATACTTCATTTGCTTATCGATATAATATCAGGGCTTGCACATCACTGCCTGTGAGCCTCATTGACGATTTGGCAAGAAACGTACACATATTTCAATTTGACATACGGTGAGAGCCATTCTCCAGGTCATAGTGATTACCATCACCTCTGACACTACTTGGAGGCTACGGTGATCAGTTGACATTGTGGCTAACCCTACCCTGACTGCGTAGTTTTATTCACAATCAGAAAACTAATGTGCAGAGGGTTGTGTGCTGGTGCAACCGGCCAGTCGCTGCAGGTAAGGATCTGTACCCGGCCTCCCACACAGTGGGACGGCCGCACGAGGCCGGAAGCAGGAGAGCAGTGGGCGCAGGCTGTGTCTCTCAGCGTAGTGTTAAGAATGCAGTCTTCTTCTACCGACCACGTGCTTTGATTCCGAACACTCTTCTCCCTGCAACCAGTGTGTGCACTCGTCTAGACTGCGTGGCACCACTGATTTACCGCACTTTTTGCGGTGCGAATAAAAGTATTCGAAAATGTCTAAGCACTAACATGACGTCCTTTGTATGAAAATAGTAACTGTTCTCGAAAGAACAGATACCATTGATGACCCTGAAGCTTCTCTAGAAAAAATGATAAATTAAGTGAAACCCTCACCTGCCGACAGGTGTTGTTGATATACCTCAATGGGGACAGCTGAAAATGTGTGCCCCGACAGGGACTCGAATCCGGGATCTCCTGCTTACATGCGTGGATGGGCAAATATCTATTGGGAACATTACGTTTGTAGATTGTGGACAGTTGGAAATGTGGGTCTCACGGGAAGCGTGCAAGGGATAAGTCCCTGCAATCGCGCTATTCATCTGCGTCCTCGCTGGCTCAGACGCACAGAGTGTCTGCCATGTAAGCAGGAGATCCCGGGTCTCGTCCCGGTCGGGGCACACATTTTCAGCTGTCCCCATAGAGGTATATCAACAACACCTGCCCGCAGCTGAGGGTTTCAATTAATTATCATTTATTCACGTGCTTTGAGATGTACGTACCGCGAATTACGGTTGCTGTGGCTATTTGTGTGACTCTTCAAGATTAGTGTGCGTTGCATCCCATGCATCAACAGCGAAGAAAGTCAGCAACAAAGCACTGTCTTCATCCACGCATCAAATTTGCTATAGAAATTGAAAAAGGTGGCAAATTACCTTTTTTGCATATTCTAGTACACAAAAACTAGCTCTCGCAGCTCTTTTGCGGAGTTCGCAACAATTGCAGCGTCAGCATACAGGAGTTCACGAGCGACTGTCTCGTAGCGCTTTGTCTTACTCATCAGCATCGTTTTGTATGCATCGGAAACATGGACTACCTGTGCCAAACAAGAACGTCGCCTTAATGCTCTCCACATGCGGTGCCTGAGACCTGTCCTCGGAGTAACGTGGAAGGACCGAGTGACCAACGAAGCAGTGCTATCTAAAACTAACTACAACAGTATTTCAGCTATCTTGAAGCAGAGACGACTCCGCTGGCTGGGACACGTCCACCGTATGGATCCTGGCAGATTACCACGTGAGGTGATGCTTGGAGAGCTCTCTATAGCCAAAAGACCTGTAGGACGTCCTGTATTGAGGTTCAAGGACTCCTGTAAACGAGATATGAAGAGCTTTGGAATCGACACAGAACGAGGCACGGGCTAGCATCAGACCAGAGTGGCGTGATGATATATCATCTGGAATGTCGAAGAGCGATGAAGGCTTGTTTAGACAGATTAAGGCAGAAAAAGCTTCCCAATGCTACCACTGCTCTTGGCTCAGGAGCCAGATACACTTGTGACAATTGCGGCAAGAGATGCCGTGCTGCCATTGGCTTGACGAGTCATATGAAAAAATGCAACCCATAAACACGCAGACACTGCAACAATCATCTACCAAGATGTCGTGGCCAATAAAGTACACAAAAAAGAATATGGTACTTTGGGACACGGCGGATACTATAAACACACACATACGGACCGCTATCTTCATTCTACGATATGTCATCCACCACATCAGCGCATATGACTTCTACGTCAAGAGAGCTTATGACATTTCTGATTCCGAAAATTTGACACAGGAACTCTATCATCTTTAGGATGTCTTCAATGCACCGGTTATACCGGTTATACCGATTTCAAATTAATCGTGCTTTTCAGTTTGGATCATCAAGTGAACCAGCACGGGATACTAGTAAATCAGTTGCTTTTCTACCCTTTGCTAGAAATATTTCTTCAAAAATTTCTAGAACCCTCAGGAAAATTCATTTCCCTTCTGCCTTTAGCGATTGAGAAAGCCTGGAGTTTATAAAATTCCCTGTCATTGTGGAAAGGCCTTCATTGGACAGACTGTTCCTACTGTTCATCAGCGATGTGTGGAACATCAGCGTCACATACGTTTTTGCTCCAGCCTGAAACATCTGCCTTCTCCGAACATTGTCGTAGTGAAGGGCATAACATGTCGTTTAAAGAGACACAAATCATTGCATCGGCTTCTCGTTACTGGGATTGTGTGCTCGAGGAATCCATCGAAATAAGATTATCTGATGACATTATTAATAGAGATAAATGTTTTCCTTTGAGCAATATATGGAACCCTATTTTATATGATATAAAACAACAACGGTCTGGTTTTCGACCCACTACATCTTAATTTGCGATTTATCACTTTCGCCGGCGGCGCTGCAACTCTTCGCTTCGCAGGGGGCAGCTCTTCCGCTTCTCGCGCAGGCGCATTGGTTTGGATTGGGGGTACAAAGGAGACGTCGTTTCTAATGTCACATATAAAGTGAGATTGAGTACTAGGCAAACTTACTGGTAGATGTTGAGCCAGAGGGCTCACTCCAATTTCGTTTAGTGAATTCGATCTGAACCGACAGTGTACCCGTGATAGGTATAAACATACAGCACGCTAGGAAAATCTACGGAATTACTGCGGAGCACCCCAGTACCGCGATAATCGTGTGGTGAAGTGCATCCCAAGCTGACAGACGCCGTGACTCGGCCCCGCAGCTCCGACAACAGGCTGCCGCCGATCAGCGCCAAACGCCGCCAGCAGCTGCAGCGTCGGTCCCTAGGCTTAGACACTGCTTAATCCAATCTACACCGAGGTGCACGAGGGAGGACTCGAACCTCTGCCGGGGGGAGTCGCGAGAGCCGTGGCAAGGCGCCCGAGACCACGGCCACAGCAGCCGCTGTGGCGCTCTGCCGGCAGTCTGGCTCTGTTTACACAATCTGTGTGCAAACGTCCTTAATCACGAATCCTGTCAAAATTAATTATTACCTTAGCATTTTTGTTTTGCATGTTGGTATTCCGTTAGCTTTGGGTTTATTTATCGACTGTCATTTTTTATTTGTAGTTAGCTGATGCTTCGTGTCTTAATATATTTTCATTTGGAGATGATAAGTGTAGCTAACGACACAACAAAATGGAGTGGCAAACGGAGAAATCGGAGCCTTACCGTCATATTCCTCTGTTCAGTAGAGGGGTGACAGTAGCGGAGGTAGCCGGAACTATCTGCTCCATGTATGAGGTGGTGGTAAGTTCCTATGGGACCGAACTGCTGAGGGGAACGGTCCCTACGCTTACACAACAACTTAACCTAACTTCAACTGACTTACGCTAGGGGCAACACACACACACACACACACACACACACACACACACACACACACACACACACCCATGCCCGAGGGAGGAACCTCCGACGGGGAGAGCCGCGCGAACCGTGACAAGGAGCCTTAGGGCGCGCGGTTTTATTACTTGTTGCCATATGTGTCTGGTGAACCTCATAACCTGCTTGGAAACTTAATGGTTACACAGAGTAACATTAAGATTCCATAGTGTCGCGTATTCCATTGTTAAGGGAGGAAATGCGACATTACACTGCAGTTGTAGCTAGGAGCTGTCCAGAAAAGAAGGCGGAAGTGTTGGCGCGATCGGTTTTTCAAACAGCGACAGGCTGCCGTCTGACGGAACATAGACTACACACACTGCGAGGCGGATTACGGTCAGCCACTGCGTGACGCAGCTCACGTACAGCAGCGCGTCGCAGTGACACAATTGCATCAGAAGGGGCCCCGAATATGGTAATGTACACTCCCTTACCGGCGATTCGCATCAGAAGGAATGCTCCAGCAACTCGGTGAGCGCTCTAAAGAGGGACTCGCCACGAACCAAAGGAGAGCACAATAGGTAGTCACGTGGGACTCTGGCCCTGTTCCTGTCGTCGCCAGACTGAGGAGAGGCTTGTCGGGAACGAGACGGTACTGAGAAGATAGTCTCAGGACCGCGGTATAGCATCCAGCTGGTTGTCAGAGCTGAGTGAGCCGCGTACAGTAGTATCTTGCTCTGAACATTTGAGTTAAAGTCAGGAGTTCCAGAAGTGAATTGTCTTTGAACTTTGTCATTCGAAGTTTTATTCAACCTGAGATTTACACCGAGTTCTGTGTCTCTGAACACCCTCTTAGCTTGTAGGTTCTTTAGAGGGTGGAGTTATACCAGCTGCCCACACAAAGCCGCCCTTCGATGCCACCGGTCGAGTAAAGCCCTTGTCCCTCTCTGGACAGGACACTAGGATCTGAGTGTTCAAAGCCACAACAATCCCAAGTTAATTAATGATTTGCACACAAAAGAACTCCTGCATACACCCAACGTCAAAATGAATCTGCTAAGGACTTTCGGATGTTCATTAATCAGCTAATGAGAACTATGGACGCGACTGACGTCATGCAGATCGGCATTTCATTGAGTGAGGTATTAATGTCACACATTTTGCTGGATCACACTAATGTGAAACAGAGAAAACACAGGAAATCTAAAATAGGTGACGCCACATTTCCTCGTATGAAATATCTGGTGACTTTTCTCAAAAATGGTTCAAATGGCTCTGAGTACTATGGGACTTAACTTCTGAGGTCATCAGTCCCCTAGAACTTAGAACTACTTAAACCTAACTAACCTAAGGACATCACACACATCCATGCCCGAGGCAGGATTCGAACGTGCGACCGTAGCGGACGCGCGGTTATAGGCTGTAGCGCCTAGACCCGCTCGGCCACTCTGGCCGGCGGTGACTTTTCTCGAAAGCGGCTGTCAGACGTTAGAGATTATTTATTCAGACAAAATTCTGCTACAGTCCCAGCAGCCGGCTGCGAAGTTGTGCCGCGAATTCTATAATTCAGCGCACAAATTAAGTCGATGTCCAGAGTTGAAAGTGAGTGATACAGCGAGGAGAACGGACTTTATTAAGAGACGAAAACTACTTTTCATTTGTTTGGGCACAAATTATATCCGAAAGAATGCATTACTGGCAGCAGCAGCAGTAACAAAAAGCACCATAGTACGCTACTGCACAAGCAACAAGCCAGTTATACTGTCGATAGTAAACAACAAACGGGTATACCACAAAAGCAAACATACTGCACACTGAAAGGAAACCACCAACGTGTAGAAGTAGTTACTGTTATCAACTGCCCTTATAAATATAACCAACAACAACTGGAACCAGAGCACTTCTTGACAGTGCTTACAAATGAAATTCATGTCTAAGAGTTTAACAAAGTTGCAGTGTGTACTTTTCCTCGGGAGTTGCTAACTATTGCCCACTACCATGCATAACTAAGCCATTCCAAACAGCATCCCTTGAAGTCCCCGCATAAGTTTCCTAAGCAAATGAGGTTAGCAGACCCATCATTTAATGAAACTGGCGAGCTTGATCTTCTGCTTGGAGTTTCGATATTTTTTGACGTATTGAAACCTGGTCAGCTTAAGAGAGAGAACCAACACTACAGAACACATCGTTCGGTTGGATTCCGTCAGGAAAAAAACCTCATCTCTCATTCAAGTCCGACACGCAAAGAGTATTGTCATTCGTCACACACAACAACAACTTCAACATTCAGATTGAACGCTTGTGCCAGCAAGAAGAAACGAAGTGTACACAGAAGAATAGCGATTATGTGAGAAGCTTTTTTCACAAACCATTCAGAGGAATGCAAATTGTTGAATCGTGGTGAAGCTACCAGCGAAAATTAATCGTGCAGGACTGGGAGATTCCACAAAAACTGATACGTGCTGCTTACAGCACATAGAGACAAGGCTACCACAACAGCCAGAATTAAGGACACAGAATGTTAGTTTTATGAGGGAGTATGAAGATCTGCGTCATATGAAACTGGCAACCAGAAACACGGAGATCTGAACATATTACACGCCACATCACGAATTGTTTAAAGAATCAAGCAGTGCTATTAAATTTTGAGCAGTGTTCAATGCCTCAGCGAAGTCACCATTGAATACTTCTCTCAATGACATCTTGACGGCTGGAACAACAGTATAATATTACTTATACTCAGTTGTGCTGCGGTTTTGCTTATATTAAAAACTGTATAGACAGATCGAGGTCTGAAAGGCAGATCGAGACCTACAAAAAATTCTGTGGCTTATAGTTTGACAACCGTCACCTACGGTAAGGCAGCTGCGCCATTTTTAGCTACAAGATGCCCGTTACATCTAGCTGTAGATGAAAGGACAGCATATCCTAGGGCTAAAAATGTATCAGATACAGATTTTTATGTAGACGATGTTTTGAGCGGAGCGAATACCATGGTTTGCAGGAAGAGCTGATGATATTACTTCAAACTGCAGGATTTCTCCTTCGTAAATGTTGTGCAAACGTTTCATGATTGCTGGAAAACATCTGACCTGAACATCATGAACCGCAAATGCCATGCAGTATGGGCACTAAACAGCAAGTCAACACTTTGGGTCCGTTTTGGTATTCTCATAATGATACCTTCCAGTCGGTTCCGATGCAGAGGACAGTACCGCATAAAGGACTAAATGGCGTGTACTTTCTCGAACTGCCTCTGTATTCGATCCACTGGGACTTCTAGGACCAGTGTTAAGGACTTGCAAGATGTTCCTGCGAGAACTTTGGCAAAGATAAATACAGGGTGTTTCAAAATGGACTTTACAACTTTGAAAATTGATATAAATTTGTTCATAGTACCTACATAGATGATTGTAGAGTCAATTTGTATGGAAATACGTCAAGTTTTCTCTTGCGTAGTTTGATAGTGCTGAATCGCACCGTAAGGAGCGCTACCGGCAGTTGCGTTAAAGATAGCTCCTTCACTGGACCTGATCGTACTAGCTGCGTGTTTTGGTTTGAAGAATCGAAGTAGGCGACAACACTTCAGCGTAATTTCGGTATCGAATAAGCTAAAGATCCTCCTTGTAGGATTACAATTTATGGGTGGCATAAATGTTTTGTGGGCGCAGGGTGCTCGGTAAGACATAGTTGAGCGAGTGAGACAACGTTTTGCAAATAGCCCTACAAAATTGACCCTGCTTGCATCTCGCGAACTGCAGATCCCACGTACGACTGTTTGGCGTGTGTTGTGAAACAGTTTGGATTTGAAACCGTATAGATTGACGATTGTACAAGCAATAAAAGACACTGATAACATTTGCCGCAAGAACTTCTGTGCGAATATGTTAAACTGGTTACATGAGGATCAATCCACATCAAACATTGCAACATGTTCGTGATAGCCCTAAAGTGAACTTTTTTGTGCATTGAGCAAGAACAAAGTGCACGTCCCCTTTTTTTCCATGAGAGAACCTTCAACAGGATAGTGTACCTGGATATGTTACAACAATTTTTCATACCTCAGATCGATGAGGATGACCAAGAACGAAATGTTTACTTCACGCAAGATGGCGCACCACCTCACTGCCTGGCTGATGTCCGGGACAGCTTTCCAGGCCAACTGACTGGCCGTGATTCCCCAATTGCATGGCCCCGCGTTCCCCAGACCTGACACCACTCCATTTTTTTTAATGGGGATTCGTCAAGGATATCATGTTTGTATCTCCTGTGCCGGCTTCTCTACCTGAACTTAGAGCAATAATTTAAGCTGACACTGAGCAAGTTACACCTGCAATGCTACAGCAAGTTTGGGAAGAAATAGACTTCCGATGGGATGTGTGCAGGGTAACCAACGGAAGCCACGTACATCTATAGTTTAAGGTAAAAAAAGGTGATGTGTTTCCCTATAAAATAACACTAAACCCAGCTCTATATCTTCTTCCAATAAATTTATTTGAGGTTTTAAAGCTGTAAAGTCCTTTTTGAAACACCCTGAAGAATGGGATAGGACGATTCCAGACGATGTGAAGAAACACTGGGAGCAAGTGAAGAATAATCGCCCACCGTCATAGAACAGTATTCACATCGAACGCAGAGTGATCAACAGTGGAGTAAAGTGGTTGCAGCTACACGTGTTTCAGATGCCTCCGAGCGAGTGAATGGAGCCCGTAGTCATCTTAGAAGTGTCTGCGAAGAAAGTAATTTTTCAGTGTTGCTTTTTAAGCCCAAAATCCAGAGTCGCACCAATCAAGTAAATGTAACTGGCAAGGCTTGAATTGTGTGCAGACCTATTACTAGCTAGTTTAATGGAGAGGATTAAAACTGAGCTACCCTTAATCCTTTCATCTACCCTTATTAGGAGAAAGAAAACTGGCGTTCTACGGATCGGAGCGTGGAATGTCAGATCCCTTAATCGGGCAGGTAGGTTAGAAAATTTAAAAAGGGAAATGGATAGGTTAAAGTTACATATAGTGGGAATTAGTGAAGTTCGGTGGCAGGAGGAACAAGACTTTTGGTCAGGTGAATACAGGGTTATAAATACACTATCAAATAGGGGTAATGCAGGAGTAGGTTTAATAATGAATAAAAAAATAGGAGTGTGGGTAAGCTACTACAAACAGCATAGTGAACGGATTATTGTGGCCAAGATACACACAAAGCCCATGCCTACTACAGTAGTACAAGTTTATATGCCAACTAGCTCTGCAGATGATGAAGAAATTGATGAAATGTATGATGAAATAAAAGAAATTATTCAAGTAGTGAAGGGAGACGAAAATTTAATAGTCATGGGTGACTGGAATTCGTCAGTAGGAAAAGGGAGAGAAGAAAACATAGTAGGTGATTATGGATTATGGCTAAGAAATGAAAGAGGAAGCCGCCTGGTAGAATTTTGCACAGAGCATAACTTAATCATAGCTAACACTTGGTTCAAGAATCATAAAAGAAGGTTGTATACATGGAAGAATCCTGGAGATACTAGAAGGTATCAGATAGATTATATAATGGTAAGACAGAGATTTAGGAATCAGGTTTTAAATTGTAAGACATTTCCAGGGGCAGATGTGGACTCTGACCACAATCTATTGGTTATGACCTGTAGGTTAAAACTGAAGAATCTGCAAAAAGGTGGGAATTTAAGGAAATGGGATCTGGATAAGCTGAAAGAACCAGAGGTTGTACAGAGTTTCAAGGAGAGTATAAGGGAACAATTGACAGGAATGGGGGAAAGAAACACAGTAGACGAAGAATTGGTAGCTCTGAGGGATGAAGTAGTGAAGGCAGCAGAGGATCATGTAGGTAAAAAGACGAGGGCTGCTAGAAATCCTTGTGTAACAGAAGAAATATTGAATTTAATTGATAAAAGGAGAAAATATAAAAATGAAGTAAATGAAGCAGGCAAAAAGGAATACAAACGTCTTAAAAATGAGATCGAGAGCAAGTGCAAAAGCAGGGATGGCTAGAGGACAAATGTAAGGATGTAGAAGCTTATCTCACTAGGGGTAAGATAGATACTGCCTACAGGAAAATTAAAGAGACCTTTGGAGAGAAGAGAACCACGTGTATGAATATCGAGAGCTCAGATGGCAACCCAATTCTAAGCAAAGAAGGGAAGGCAGAAAGGTGGAAGGAGTATATAGAAGGTTTATACAAGGGCGACATACTTGAGGACAATATTATGGAAATGGAAGAGGATGTAGATGAAGACGAAATGGGAGATACGATACTGCGTGAAGAGTTTGACAGAGCACTGAAAGACCTGAGTCGAAACAAGGCTCCGGGAATAGACAACATTCCATTAGAACTACTGACGGCCTTGGGAGAGCCAGTCATGACAAAACTCTACCAGCTGGCGAGCAAGATGTATGAGACAGGCGAAATTCCATCAGACTTCAAGAAGAATATAATAATTCCAATCCCAAAGAAAGCAGGTGTTGACAGATGTGAAAATTACCGTACTATCAGTTTAATAAGTCACAGCTGCAAAATACTAACACGAATTCTTTACAGACGAATGGAAAAACTGGTAGATGCGGACCTCGGGGAGGATCAGTTTGGATTCCGTAGAAATCTTGGAACACGTGAGGCAATACTGACCTTACGACTTATCTTAGAAGCTAGATTAAGGAAAGGCAAACCTACGTTTCTAGGACATGTTGACTTAGAGAAAGCTTTTGACAATGTTGACTGGAATACTCTCTTTCAAGTTCTGAAGGTGGAAGGGGTAAAATACAGGGAGCGAAAAGCTATTTACAATTTGTACAGAAACCAAATGGCAGTCATAAGAGTCGAGGGGCATGAAAGGGAAGCAGTGGTTGGGAAAGGAGTGAGACAGGGTTGTAGCCTCTCCCCGATGTTATTCAATCTGTATATTGAGCAAGCAGTAAAGGAAACAAAAGAAAAATTTGGAGTAGGTATTAAAATTCATGGAGAAGAAGTAAAAACTTTGAGATTCGCCGATGACATTGTAATTCTGTCAGAGACGGCAAAGGACTTGGAAGAGCAGTTGAACGGAATGGACAGTGTCTTGAAAGGAGGATATAAGATGAACATCAACAAAAGCAAAACGAGGATAATGGAATGTGGTCAAATTAAATCGGGTGATGCTGAGGGAATTAGATTAGGAAATGAGACACTTAAAGTAGTGAAGGAGTTTTGCTATTTGTGGAGCAAAATAACTGATGATGGTCGAAGTAGAGAGGATATAAAATGTAGACTGGCAATGGCAAGGAAAGCGTTTCTGAAGAAGAGAAATTTGTTAACATCGAGTATTGATTTAAGTGTCAGGAAGTCATATCTGAAAGTATTTGTATGGAGTGTAGACATATATGGAAGTGAAACATGGACGATAAATAGTTTGGACAAGAAGAGAATAGAAGCTTTTGAAATGTGGTGCTACAGAAGAATGCTGAAGATAAGATGGATAGATCACGTAACTAATGAGGAAGTATTGAATAGGATTGGGGAGAAGAGAAGTTTGTGGCACAATTTGACTAGAAGAAGGGATCGGTTGGTAGGACATGTTTTGAGGCATCAAGGGATCACAAATTTAGCATTGGAGGGCAGCGTGGAGGGTGAAAATCGTAGAGGGAGACCAAGAGATGAATACACTAAGCAGATTCAGAAGGATGTAGGTTGCAGTAGGTACTGGGAGATGAAGAAGCTTGCACAGGATAGAGTAGCATGGAGAGCTGCATCAAACCAGTCTCAGGACTGAAGACAACAACAACAACAACCCTTAAATTTCGCCGAAACTTAAATCTGGACGGATCCTACTGTTGTCTTAGCACTGTTGGCAAAAGATCCGACGTCATATAAAACGTTTATTGAAAATGTTGTCTCTGAAATCGATCAATGCAGCAGACGACTGGAACGAAGAAACGGATAATCCTGCTGACATCTCCAGAGGAATACCGCCGCAATATCTTGGAGACAGTAGGTTGCGGGGAAAAGACCTTGCTGGTTTCATCACCCATCAACAGCGTGGTCTCTTAGCACCATTAATTACTCAGGTGAATCAGCAGACAGACCAGAGAAACGTAATCAACATATCTGCTTAGTCGCCGCGGACTGGATTCTGAATGAAATAGCCCAACATTATTCGTCATGGTCAATATTGCAAAGAGCGTATTTGTTGAGATAAACAAAGAAACGCAGGCGGCATCCTACCGAGAGACACAGTGGAAACTTGGTCGCAGGAGGCTGGAGTAGATTAGGTTAGTACTTATTCCATAGATCGTGAATACGACACTTCCTGACGATGTGGAATGTGTCAGGTTAATAAAAGGTATCTATACAAGATATTACATTACACAAAATATTACATGACACTTAATATTTTTATTTTTTTAATTTTTTGTGGGGTTGGGGAAAGTACCCACTTACTATACCCAAAAATTCATCTAATGAGTAGAAGGAGCTGCCATTAAGAAATTCTTTTAATTTCCTTTTAAATGCTATATGGCAATCTGTCAGACTTTTGATGCTATTAAGTAAGTGACTTTTGTGGCTGCATAATTTACCCCCTTGTGAGCCAAAGTTAGATTTAACCTTGAGTAGTGAAGATCATTCTTTCTCCTAGTGCTGTAGCCATGTACACTGCTATTACTTTTGAATTTGTTCGGATTGTTAATAATAAATTTCGTAAGTCAATATATATATTGTGAGGCTACAGTGAAGATCTCTAGCTCTTTAAATAAGTGTCTGCAGGATGATCTTGGATGAGCTCCAGCAATTATTCTGATTACACGCTTTTGTGCAATGAACACTCTTTTACTCAATGATGAGTTACCCCAGAGTATGATGACATACGAAAGCAGAGAATGAAAACAGGCGTGGTAAGCTAATTTACTGAGATGTATATCACCAAAATTTGCATTGACCCTAATAGCGTAAGTAGCTGAACTCAAACGTTTCAGCAGATCTTCAGTGTGTTTTTTCCAGTTCAACCCCTCATCAATGCATACACCTAGAAATTTTGAATATTTTATTTTAGCTACCGATTTCTGATCGAAGTCTATAATTATTAATGGTGTCCTTCCATTTACTGTGTGGAACTGTATATACTATGCTTTTTTCAAAGTTTAATGAGAGCCCATTTGCAAAGAACCACTTAATGATTTTCTGAAAAACATCGTTTACTATTTCACCAGTTAATTCTTGTCTGTTGGGTGTGATAGCTACACTTGTATCATCGGCAAAAAGTACCATCTTTGCATCTTCGTGAATATAGAATGGCAAGTCATTAATATGTATTAAGAACAGCAGAAGACCAAAGACCGAAGTTTGAGGCACCCTGTTCTTCATTGTTCCCCAGTTTGAGAAATCACCAGTTTTTTGCGTATTATGTGAACTGCTTATTTCAACTTTCTGCACTCTTCCAGTTCGGTATGATTTAAACCATTTGAGCGCTGTCCCATTAATACCACAGTATTTGAGCTTATCTAGAAGCAGTCCATGATTTACACAATCAAAAGCCTTTGAGAGATCGTAAAAAATCCTAGTGGGTGACTTCCGGTTACTCAGAGCATTTAATATTTCATTAGTGAAAGTATATATAACATTTTTCGTTGAAAAACCTTTCTGGAAACCAAAGTGACATTTTGTTAAAACTTTATTTTTACAGAGGTGTGAAGCTACTCTACAATACATTACTTTTTCAAGAATTTTGGATAAGGCAGTCAGAAGGGAGATTGGAACTTCACACAACATCAAAGGCAGTAATTCGCATGGTGCAGGAACAGGACTGTTATATGGATATAAAAGAACTCAGTATGGCTGAACAATGTCCAAGAAAAGCGAACTGAACTACTTCACCCCATTGTGGATGAGGATCAGTTGTTAAGGGTGTGCGGCAGATTGGAACAGTCTAAGGCTGCCTACAACAAGAAGCACTCCACGAGTCTTCTTCCTAAGCATCACGTCACTTAATTGATGGTCATGGGCGGGCATCTTCGTCTGCTGTACGCAGTACCTCAACTCCTGTAAGCAAGCTTTAGACAGTGGTCTGAATACCCAAAGGAAGATATGTAATTATACAACTAATCCGCATGCGCCTTTTCTTGTTACTGCGTGAAGGCAGCCAATGCAACCTTGCTCATTGCACAACTTTCTTCAGTCCAAGTAGAACAACGAAAATCTTTCCTTAATTGCAGAGTTGACTGTGGTGGGCCATTGTACGTCAGGAACGGAGGAGGCATAGGTCCACATTGCCTTGTTCGTTTGCATTGCAAAAAAGACAGTATACATCAAACTTTTCACTGATCTGACCACTCACTCTTTCATTAGTGCTCTTCGTAGATTTATTTCATGACGAGGCGTTCGCAAGTACGTGTACAGTGACAATGGGAAGACATTAGTGGAAGCAGGGAATGAGCTACGTGAAATGGACAAACTGTCCAGCTCTAAGTTCTACGCAAGACATATCTAGAACTAAGCGCCGCTGAATGGGATAGAATGACATTTTATCTCGCCTCACGCACCGCATTGGTTGGTCTGTCGGGAGCAGGTGTAAAATCCGTGGAGAGAGAGTCGTGGGAAGCCAAATGCTGACGTTCAAAGTAGAAGACACACTTCTAGGTCAGGCTGCAGCCTGTTTGAATTCCTGGCCCATTACGCAACTCCCTGATGAACAAGGTGAGTTCTTATACTTTAACCGCGCTGTCTCAGGCGCCTTGCCACGGTTCGTGCGGCAACCCTCGTCGGAGATTCGAGTCCTCCCTCGGGCATGGGTGTGTGTGTGTTGTCCTTAGCGTAAACTAGTTTAAGTCAGATTAAGTAGTGGGTAAGCCAAGGGACCGATGACCTCAGCAGTTTGTTCTAATAGTAAATTACCACAAATTTCCAGTTTGTTATACTTTAAAAATTATACTTTACTCCTAGCCATTTCATCGTCGGTGAACCCTTGACAACAGTCCTGGAGCCCGGCTTGCTTTCAGAGCCATTATATAGATAGACGGCAGCTCATCCAACCGTGCAAGCAACATGTGTGCAAGCAGTGGTCAAAGGACTACCTGTCACAGCTGCAGCAGAGAATTAAGTAGTCCTCAACAGAAGACGATCTACAGCGGGGTGGGAAGAACTCGCCACCCTCGTGTGGCGATGCGGGGTCACTGCTTGCACATAGCACGGTCCTCATGGTTTGGCGCGAATTGTGTCACTGAACTCAGCAACAGCAACTTAGGAACTTATAAACGACTGCCGTCGAAGATCTGTGTTTCTCCACAGCAAACACAAACTTCATGACTTCTTCAGATGTTTTATGTCCTTGTTTGTTTAACCTAAACTGCACTGATTACAATTATTTGTAGTTGTGTAATTTATGTAAATTAGGTGAGCGGAATGTTCGGTGTAGGTGCAAGGTCTCCTTAAGACCGGACAGTCGCTGCAGGTAAGGATTTGTATCTGGCCTTCGACACAACATCCGGATGGGATGTTGCAGACTGTGTCTCAAAGTGTAATGTTAAGAACATAGTCCGCTTTTAACAACAACCGCCTTCGCTTCGTAGCGAGTGTGAACTACGGAAAGAGCGAGGCAGCGCAGAATTACGACACTTTTGTGCCGTTGCCTACACTGACAGCGCGTGTCTTCTATTCTATCACAAGGAGCTGACAGAGTATATTTGATTTAACCTGTCAGCTACCGGATATTATAAGCTGTACTCTAAGACCAGAAGTTGAGACTGTAATTTGAGAGTGCATATCACCTACTGGATCTCAGATAGAATTCCAAACATTAAACAAAATTATAACATATCTTCCTATACATCACCATTTCTACACGAAATTGTAACGAATACCCAATACATCACAGCTGTTATATGAGATTGTAAGAAATTATTACGTATACTATCACTGTTGGACATAATTGCAACCAACTGCACCATCTGTCCCTGACTAAGTAGGATGTGACTTGTTGTGGTATACTGTGACTTGTTTCAACAAGCAGAAGCTGACAGCAAGATGAGACTTTTCAATGCCAACAGGGTAAGACTTTTTCCAACAAACAAAACAGTTCGTCACATTCATGAAGTCATGTACTCAAGTCAGTACCCTATGCACGATGTCACACACCATGTCCTCTCTATAGCTACTGTACTCTGGAAAGATCATTGGGACACGCCTGCAGTTGTAGAAAATGTGGGAATAGGTGTTGCTTATTGTTGTGTACCCTCCCCCCCCCCCCCCCCCTATGAACCATGGACCTTGCCGTTGGTGGGGAGGCTTGCGTGCCTCAGCGATACAGAGAGCCGTACCGTAGGTACAACCACAACGGAGGGATATGTGTTGAGAGGCCAGACAAACGTGTGGTTCCTGAAAAGGGGCAGCAGCCTTTTCAGTAGTTGCAAGGGCAACAGTCTGGATGATTGACTGATCTGGCCTTGTAACAATAACCAAAACGGCCTTGCTCTGCTGGTACTGCGAACGGCTGAAAGCAAGGGGAAACTACGGCCGTCATTTTTCCCGAGGGCATGCAGCTTTACTGTGTGATTAAATGATGATGGCGTCCTTTTGGGTAAAATATTCTGGAGGTAAAATAGCCCCCCATTCGGATCTCCGGGCGGGGCCTACTCAAGAGGATGTCGTTATCAGGAGAAAGAAAACTGGGGTTCTACGGATCGGAGCGTGGAATATCAAATCCCTTAATCGGGCAGGTAGGTTAGAAAATTTAAAAAGGGAAATGGATAGGTTAAAGTTAGATATAGTGGGAATTAGAGAAGTTGGGTGGCAGGAGGAACAAGACTTTTGGTCAGGCGAATACAGGGTTATAAATACAAAATCAAATAGGGGTAATGCGGGAGTAGGTTTAATAATGAATAGGAAAATAGGAATGCGGGTAAGCTACTACAACAGCATAGTGAACGCATTATTGTGGCCAAGATAGATACGAAGCCCACACCTACTACAGTAGTACAAGTTTATATGCCAACTAGCTCTGCAGAAGGCGAAGAAACTGAAGAAATGTATAATGAAATAAAAGAAATTATTCAGGTAGTGAAGGGAGACGAAAATTTAATAGTCATGGGTGACTGGAATTCGAGTGTAGGAAAAGGGAGAGAAGGAAACGTATTAGGTGAATATGGATTGGGGCTAAGAAATGAAAGAGGAAGCCGCCTGGTAGAATTTTGCACAGAGCACAACTTAATCATAGCTAACACTTGGTTTAAGAATCATAAAAGAAGGTTGTATACATGGAAGAACCCTGGAGATACTAAAAGGTATCAGATAGATTATATAATGGTAAGACAGAGATTTAGGAACCAGGTTTTAAATTGTAAGACATTTCCAGGGCCAGATGTGGACTCTGACCACAACTTATTGGTTATGACCTGTAGATAAAAACTGAAGAAACTGCAAAAAGGTGGGAATTTAAAGAGATGAGACCTGGGTAAACTGAAAGTACCAGAAGTTGTACAGAGTTTCAGGCAGAGCATAAGGGAACAATTAACAGGAATGGGGAAAGGAAAAAGAATAGAAGAAGAATGGGTAGATTTGAGGGATGAAGTAGTGAAGGCTGCAGAGGATCATGTAGGTAAAAAGACGAGGGCTACTAGAAATCCTTGGCTAACAGAAGAAATATTGAATTTAATTGATGAAAGGAGAAAATATAAAAATGCAGTAAATGAAGCAGGCAAAAAGGAATACAAACGTCTCAAAAATGAGATCAACAGGAAGTGCAAAATGGCTAAGCAGGGATGGCTAGAGGACACATGTAAGGATGTAGAGGCTTATCTCACTAGGAGTAAGATAGATACTGCCTACAGGAAAATTAAAGAGACCTTTGGAGAAAAGAGAACCACTTGTATGAACATCAAGAGCTCAAATGGAAACCCAGTTCTAAGCAATGAAGAGAAAGCAGAAGGGAATAGAGGGTCTATACAAGGGCGATGTACTTGAGGACAATATTATGGAAATGGAAGAGGATGTAGATGAAGATGAAATGGGAGATACGATACTGCGTGAAGAATTTGACAGAGCACTGAAAGACCTGAGTCGAAACAAGGCCCCCGGAGTAGACAACATTCCATTGGAACTACTGACGGCCTTGGGAGATCCAGTCCTGACAGAACTCTACCATCTGGTAAGGAAGATGTATGTATCAGGCGAAATGCCCTCAGACTTCAAGAAGAATATAATAATTCCAATCGCAAAGAAAGCAGACGTTGACAGATGTTAAAATTACGAACAATCAGTTTAATAAGCCACAGCTGCAAAATACTAACACGAATTCTTTACAGACGAATGGAAAGACTAGTAGAAGCTGACTTCGGGGAAGATCAGTTTGGATTCCGTAGAAATACTGGAACACGTGAGGCAATACTGACCTTACGACTTATCTTAGAAGAAAGATTAAGGAAAGGCAAACCCACATTTCTAGCATTTGTAGACTTAGAGAAAATTTTGACAATGTTGACTGGAATACTCTCGTTTAAATTCTAAAGATAACAGGGGTAAAATACAGGAAGCGAAAGGCTATTTACAATTTGTACAGAAACCAGATGGCAGGTATAAGAGTCGAGGGGCATGAGAGGGAGGCAGTGGTTGGGAAGGGAGTGAGACAGGGTTGTTGCCTATCCCCGATGTTATTCAATCTGTATATTGAGCAAGCAGTAAAGGAAACAAAAGAAAAATTCGGAGTAGGTATTAAAGTCCATGGAGAAGAAATAAAAACTTTGAGGTTTGCCGATGATATTGTAATTCTGTCAGAGACAGCAAAGTACTTGGAAGAGCAGATGAACGGAATGTACCGTGTCTTGAAAGGAGGATATAAGATGAACATCAACAAAAGCAAAACGAGGATAATGGAATGTAGTCGAATGAAGTCAGGTGATGCTGAGGGTATTAGATTAGGAAATGAGACACTTAAAGTAGTAAAGGAGTTTTGCTATTTGGGGAGCAAAATAACTTGTGATGGTCGAAGTAGGGAGGATATAAAATGTAGACTGGCAATGGCAAGGAAAGCGTTTCTGAAGAAGAGAAATTTGTTAACATCGAGTATTGATTTAAGTGTCAGGAAGTCATTTCTGAAGGTATTTGTATGGAGTGTAGCCATGTATGGAAATGAAACATGGACGATAAATAGTTTGGACAAGAAGAGAATAGAAGCTATCGAAATGTGGTGCTACAGAAGAATGCTGAAGATCAGATGGGTAGATCACATAACTAATGAGGAAGTATTGAATAGGATTGGGGAGAAGAGAAGTTTGTGGCACAACCTGACCAGAAGAAGGGATCGGTTGGTAGGACATGTTCTGAGTCATCAAGGGATCACCAATTTAGTATTGGAGGGCAGCGTGGAGGGTAAAAATCGTAGAGGGAGACCAAGAGATAAATGCACTAAGCAGATTCAGTAGGATGTAGGTTGCGGTAGGTACTGGGAGATGAAGAAGCTTGCACAGGATATAGTAGTATGGAGAGCTGCATCAAACCAGTCTCAGGACTGAAGACCTCAACAACAACATTGTTGTGTTAAATGTAAGATGTTTGGAAACGATGCAGTTAAGTGAATGAAGTTCACCATTGGGGGTTTTCAGTGTCTAGAGTAGGAAGAAGAAATATCGACGTGTGATGCGTTGCTGGTGTAGGAGGCTGACTAGGGGTGTGGAGTGATGATAAGTGGAAGGTGCAGTGAGTGATGGAGAGAGGAAGATGCTGTACACGGTGTACGTGGCTGTGTTTGGAGGTGACCGACCATGACCTTACTGAAGATTAAAGTAAGGCACATTCGTCAGTAGGAAGAATGGCTTAGTGGTCGGTAGGAATAATTCCACTAGGCCTCTTTTTTGCTAGAAAGGAGAGTAGAATTTTTGTGACCTTCCAATGTCCAGAGTAGACACTGATATAGTGCATTGTATCACTCTCACGCTGACTAAGAGGTGAAAGGCTGTAAAACTAAAGTCTTAAAAGAGAGTGTGTGGAGAATGTAGCTCTTCCATCTGGCTTGTATGAACTGATGGTCTGCAAGCCGTTCCGGCACACATGGTGCGTTTGTCCACAGCAGTCTCCCTATTACTCGGGTTAATGCGGAGCGCAGACTGCACAGGTCGCGCCAGGCGTTCTGTGGAGCGGGGTCTCGCCGAATGATGTACACACAATAAGTTCAAATATGTATTAACGAAACATACAATTGATTCACATAATAGTTTTTCGAAATAAGGTGTAGCTGCCTAAGAAATCAGGCCAAAAATTTGCAATTAAAACATACACCTAATGAAATGATTTTACGAAACCAGGCTCATCTGCTAAAGAAATTAGCACAGAATTTGTACAAATAACAAATGCAAGAAGCTGCGATGGAAGCTACTTAGATGCAAGACTTAGAGTGCATCTGCAGGACACAATCGTCAATGGTAAATTTCCGTACTGTTTATTGCAAGAGATTACATGAAGACGATAATTTAGTCTTTAATTTGATTTAATAGTCATGTACAAAGATTGTGAACGTCAAGAGGCGTGGAGGCACTGCAAAGTTTCAGATTGATTACGTTATGGTAACGCAGAGATTCCGAAACTAGATTTTTGCCTGCCAATATTTCCAGAAGCAAATGTGGACTCTGACCGTAATTATTTGGTTACGAGCTGTAGACAAAAGCTGAAGAAATTTCCAAAAGATAGGAAATTACGTATATGGGACCTGGATAAGCTGAAAGTACCAGATGTTGGTGAGAGTTTCAAAGGGAGCATTAGGCACCGATTGACTTAAATGGAAAGTAATTCAGTAAAAGTTGAAACGGGTAGTTTAGAGAGATAATGTAGTGAAGACAGCACAGGGTCGAGCGCGTAGAGAGACAACGCTTGTGGAAATCATTATGTATCACAGGTGACACAAGGAAAACATATAAAAATGCAACAATTGAAGCAGGCAAAAGGGAATACAAACGTCTTAAAAATCAGATTGACAGTAAGTGCGAAATTGCTAAGCGAGAAAGGTTAAAGGAGAAATTTAAGGATATAGAAACGTATACAACTAAGCGGAAGAGAGATACCGGCGACAGGAAAATTTAACATGTCTTTGTAGAAAACAGAGGTAGCTGTATGAAGATAAAAAGTTCAGATGGGAAAGCAGTACTAGGCAAAGAAAGCTGAAAGGAATATGTATAGAGGGATTAAACATGGGAAATGAACTTGAAGACAGTATTACAGAAAGGGAAGAGGAAGTAGGCGAAGACAGAGCAGCGAAAAACCTAAGTCGAAACAAGGTCCCTGGGGTAGACATCATTCCCTAAAAATTATTTACATAATGTGCAAGATATATGTGACAGGCGAAATACCCTCAGACTTCATGAAGAATGTAGTAAACCCTGTTTCAGAGAAAGCAGGTGCTGAGTGGTATGAATAGTACTGAAGTGTCAGTTTAGTAATTAATGGCTGCGAATTACTGATTCGAATTATTTAAAGAGGAATGGAAAAACTGGTAGAAGGTAGCTACTGGGAGAATCAGTTTGTATTCCATAGAAATATATCTACCCGCTAGGAGCCGTAGCACCATTGAGTCAGTAGACTGTACTGTTTGCCGATATATATATATATATATATACATGTATGGGGTTCGCTGGCCCGAGAGAGGGAGGCACGAAGTTTGGGGATTGGCGGTAGCGTCGCGACAAGAGGTGGAGGTCCGAGCGGCCGAAGGCTCGAGCTGCGCAAGGAGGGTCTGTGCAGAGCGAGGATACCGGACTACGTCACTGGGGGAGCGTCCAGCGTCGGCTACAAGCAGCAGGCCGACGTCCCATCAGTTGGTTGGCGACACTCGTGTCGGACGACCGCTGGTGGCCTGGCTGCCCCCTTCTACCTGGCTCTCTCCGGCACCACTCAGTAACCGCTGCGACGCACCACGGATCCACGAAACTGCTTGCTGACAAAGGGGAGTAACAATCTGTAATCGTCGTGGTGATTTGTGTCATTGTCTATCTGCCCTCCTTATTGTTTCTGGCTTGTACCCGACCCTCAGAGTTTTACTCTGTCGGCTCTTTGGCCGTAAATATAGGCCGTAGTATTTTACTAAGAGAGAATTGAGAATTCGTCCCGCTATTATATTGACTTTCCTTTCTGGTTTGTACCCGACCATTAATGTTCTAATGAATCAGTTCCTGGTCGTAAATACAGCCGGAACATTTACACTAAGGCACTGGTTGCAGTTAAACAAAGAGGGACCTTGTGGTTAGTTTTAGATGTTAACCGGTTCAATTCTTTGATTGTAATTGCATTTCCTAGTCATTAGTCATAATCTGAACAACCTGTTGTACTGAGTTGTTGGTTGCTGTCATTGTTGGTGTATCTTAGCTGGATCTTGTGGTTTCGCCGAGTGAGGTCTCTTGTAATAAGTGTTCACAAGTAATGTTTTAAGACGTTCCTTCAGAGCGGTCTTAATAACTGACAATCAGTTTAACTTTGAAAATATTAACAGCCAACTGTCACCAGGGCTTTAGTCAAAATTCGACTGTCAGAAGGGACGGGTTGGGACCCAGTCACACTTCGGTTGCCTTTTGAAATTAAGAGGTTGGTTGCTTTGAAGTGAGCCTTGCCATTGTCATATTGTTGTATAACGTTTAAGCACAGGTGCGCATTTTAACTTCTAACCTTTCGACATATAGTTTTCAAATTAAAAGTTACATCATACGTTTTGAGTAACTGAATCACTGGTAGAAATGGAGCCCCTTCACCCCCACACAGGCATGATGGCCAACTCGAAAGGTCTACTGCCATGTCTTTATAAGGGTTAGTTTTCTTTAGAGTGAGGTGCTGCAGGATGTGGGTACTGCGATGTTTGCGTACGTCTGGCTAAGGTTAACCATTAACACGCGCTCTTCTGGAGATACATTGGGTCGAAAGTCGAACGGAGGATAGCTGTTTGGAGGACAGAGGAAAAAAAAGTGCCAAGGCAAGAGCCAAGGGAAAACAATCTCTACGGTAGTTAGGTCGGTAGTAAGAGCAGCAGCGGATGTCTTGCTGCCTGCGACAGGCCATGCTAGGGTAGGTTTTGTATCATGCAGGTCGATACCTTTGACGTTGTGCAGTGCTGTTACTCGGCCGCTGCCGCTGGGTGGCGGTGTTGATCTCTCGGTCAGCGTCAGCAAACCCGTAACAGTTAGGTTCATCATCGTTTTGTGTCCGATAGGTCTTATATCAGATGCACAGTGTAGGGTGATGTTGGCGATTTGTTTGTGCGTCACTGGGCGAGCACGTCGGTTTCCCTGCTGTAGACAGTTGGTCGGCTTGAATAGCAGCTGGCATATCCAGTCAACGTTGCTGATATGCAGGGGTTTGCCGACGTTTGTCGCTTGTTGGTGAGTCACTCTTGTCATCGCTGGTGCTTATATAGTTTTCGTGGGTTGCAGAACGGCATTTAATAAGACAGGCTGTGTCCAGCGCGGTAGTAGACACCGCTGTTTCACCCGACAACGGGCGGGCTGCAGGTCCGGCCATCTTGTTGTCATTGCCATGTTGTTTGCTGTTTTGATTTCTTTTGCAAAAGCTTATTCAACTTAAGATTTAAGGCCAAAAGAATTTTGCAAATTTGTTTATTTTGTTAAAGAAAATTTTGTGGTTATATATCGTTAAATAAACACGATGCGTGAAAAGGAAGTTATATTGGTGGGTCCTCCCTTCCCCGTTTTCCTTAATTCCAGTAAGAATCATGTATCACGCTAAGCAATACTTATCCCGGGGCTTATCTTAGAAGATAGGCTCTATAGCATTACTACACTTTTACACAGTTTGTAGACTTAGAGGCAACTTTTGACAATGTTGACTGGAAGACACTCTTCGAAAATCTCAATGTCACAACATTGGAAGCGAAGATTATTTACAATTTGTACAGTAATCAGTCCACAAATTATAAGATACGAAGTACAAGAAAGGACAACAGTAGTTGAGCGAGAAAGATTTGTAGTCTATCCCCGAAGCTATTCAGTCAGTGTACTGAAGAAGCATTTAGGTAATTTGGTAATTTGTAGTAAGTTCCTATGGGCTGCTGAGGTTATGGTCCCTAGGCTTACAAACTGCTTTAATGTAACTTAAACAAATTTACGCTAAGGACAACACACACCCATGCCAGAGGGGGAAGTTGAACCTCGGACGGCGGAAGCCACGCAAACCGTGGCAAGGCGCCTCACACCGCGCAATCAGTAAAGTATAACAGAAAAAATTTTGATAGGGAATTGAAGTTCTCAAACAAGAAATAAAAGATCTGAGGTCTGCCGACGACATTGTAATTCAGTGAAAGACAGCAAAGGACTTGAAAGAGCAGTTGAACGGAATGGACAGTGTCCTGCAAGGAAGGTACAAGGTGAACATCAACAAACGTAAACGCAATGTAGTCGAATTAAATCAGGTGATATGAGGGAATTAAATTAGGAAATGAGACACTGAAAGTGGTAGACGAGTTTTGTTATTTGGGCAGTAAAATGACTGATGATGGCCGAAGTAGAGAGGATATAAAATGCAGATTGGTCATAGCAAAAAAAGACCACTTCTGAAACTGATGAATTTGTTAATATGTAATATCACTTGAATCTTTATGGTGTCTTTCCTGAAGGTATTTGTATGGAGCGTAGCCTTACGTTGATGATTAGCAGTTCAGGCAAGAAGTGAATAGAAGCGTTTGAAATGCTGCGTTAAATAAAAATGCTGACGATTAGATGGGTAAATCACGTTTGCAAATCGAATTGAGGAAAAGTAAATATATGGCACAAGTAGATTACAGAGACGGGCAGACTGACTGGGTGCATGCTGAGGTATCAATGAATCGTGAGATTGGTTACGAAGGAAAGTGTGTGAGGTAAGCGCGGGGGATACGGATTGTAGAAGGAGCCAAAGAGACGAATACAGTAAGCAGGTTCAAATGGATGTAGGTTCTAGTAGTTATTCGAAGATGGAGAGGCTTGGACTGAATGGACTAGCACGTAGAGCCGCGTCAGACCAGCAGCAACAACTCTGGCATCAAATCTTCTTATTGCAGTGCCTAGGAGTGAGTTATAATGGGAAACTCGATCATCTATCACAGCATAACTCTGTTAATATAAGTTATCCCCAACTAAAATGTCCTATGTAGCGGCACTGTATGGAATCCCGGCGGCGAATGTGTTAACCGAGAAAAGACGTGGTGGTTTTTCCAGTGGCATACACGGCTACGCGATACGTGTTCCAGGTGAGAAGTATGAAACCGGAATTTGGTTGCAATGACTACACGTCTGGTGTTTGAATTGATAAACAACATTTTATTCAAAAAAATCTCAATTGCTATTTACATATTTCTCCCAACTCCGCAGCAGGCTATGAATGCCACGGCAAAAAAAACTGTTCTTCTTTTGAAGCGAACCAGTCAGCGAGCAATTTTCGTACCTTTTCATACGAAATGAAGCGTTGTTCAGCGAGAGCGTGTCCTAGTGATGGAAATAGATGATAAACGGATGGAGCCAAGACTGAACGATAAGACGCATACCCTAGTATTTCCCAAAAGAATGCCTCGATCGTTCCCCTGACCCGTTTTGCTGCGTGTGAAGAGGCGTTATCATGGACAAATATTGACATTGTGTTGCCTTTTTCCATATTCCGACCGTTTTTCACGTAATGCTCAGTTTAAATCGATCATTTGCAGTTGGGAGCGATCAGTGTTAATGGTTTCACCAGGTTCTAGCAGCTCACAGTAGGCGACACCCTTCTGATCCCACCAAACGCAGAGCATTGTCTGCTTTCCAAAGCGATTTGTTTGTAGTCGATTTAAGACGAATGGCTCTGAGCACTATGGAACTTAACATCTGTGGTCATCAGTCCCCTAGAACTTAGAACTACTTAAACCTAACTAACCTAAGGACATCACACACAGCCATGCCCGAGGCAGGATTCGAACCTGCGACCGTAGCAGTCCCGCGGTTCCGGACTGAGCGCGTAGATTTAAGACGCTTAGGATTCTCAAAATATATCCATTTTTCATCACCTGTCACTATGCGAAGGAGAAAAGACTTTTTTTGTATCTGGCGAGCAGCATTTCACAAGTGGTCTTTCGATTTGCTTGCTGCCCTTAATTCAGTTCGAGCGGAACCCGTTTCCGCACTTTCCCATAGCTTTCAACCGATGAGAAACGACTTTGTCCGTCACGTTCAACTGTTTCGCGAGTTCTTGTTGACTTTGAATATCATCTTCATCCAAAGATGCCCGCAATTCGTTGTCTTTGGACTTTTTCGGTGGTTACTCGTCGTTTCTCACGTCAAAATCATCAATTTCGAATTTTTTTGAACTACTCGAAACAATGTGTTTTCCAGGAGCTTCGGCCAGCATTCGATATGATTCTGCATCAGTTTTCTTCAAACGATAACAGAAAACCACGATGACCGCAAATCGTAGTTCGTAGGCACGAAACTCGTCATGTTTACGGGTTTGAAACAGATATCGATGTATCGAACTTGGGTTACTGTGTGTTGACATTCGTCGTCAGCCGTTACGGGAAGGAGATGGCGCTGCAGATGCGGTCTCACTGCCCTTACACTGGCGGCTAGCACTATCTATAGCGAAATTCCGGTTTCATACTTGTATTATACCTGGTAAACATCGACGAGACGCGAAGCCCTGGGTAGGCGGACGTTATCAGCGCCAGTGCCACGATTTAGGCTTGGGAGGAGCTCATTCGGACCGACTGGTCGCCTTACATGACGCTGGGGGTCGAACTGTCGATAAACAATGAAACTGTGCATCCGACAATCCGCGAGAATTTTCGTTATGGCATAGTGAACGACCAAGCATCTTTCAGGAAATCAAACGGCGGCAAGAATGTGTGTTTACTTACCTTAAGGCCCACTCTTACATTTGACCAGCAACAACACATTCCAAAGATATTAAATAAAGCATCACAGGAATTATGTGTATGCTTATAATTGACATTAATAATAATAATGATAATAATAACTGACTTTAACAATGATACCAATAAATGATGTTACAATATTATTATTAAAATTTCCTTACATATAAACTGTAGTCTCCTTTTCATTTGGAGACACAACATACACTACGTGACCAAAAGGATCCGGAGGCCCCCAAAAACATTCGTTTTTCATATTAGGTGCATTGTGCTCCCACCTGCTGCCAGATACTCCTTATCAGGGACCCCAGTAGTCAGCAGACATCGTGAGAGAGCAGAATGGGGCGCTCCGCGGAACTCGCCAACTTCGAACGTGGTCAGGGGGTTGGGTGTACGCGAAATTTCCACATTCAGAAACATCCCTAGGTCCACGGTTTCCGATGTGATACTAAAGTGGAAACGTGAAGGGACACGTACAGCACAAAAGAGTACAGGCCGACCTCGTCTGTTGACTGACAGACCGCCGACAGTTGAGGAGAGTCGTAATGTGTAATAAGCAGACATCTATCCAGACCATCACACAGAAATTCCAGTCTGCATCAGGATCAACTGCAAGAACTATGACAGATAGTCGGGAGGTGAGAAAACATGGATTTCATGGTCGAGCGGCTGATGATTAGCCAAACATCTCGCCGGTTAATGCCAAACGACGCCTCGCTTGGTCTAAGGAGCATAAACATTGGACGATTGAAAATTGGAAAAACCTGTAGTGTAACGAATTACGGTACACAATGTGGCGATCCGGTGGCAGGGTGTGAATATGGCGATTGCCTGGTGAACGTCATCTGCCAACGTGTGGTACTGCCAACAGTAAAATTCGGAGGCGGTGGTGTTACGGTGTGGTCGTGTTTTTCATGGAGGGGGTTTGCACCCCTTGTTGTTTTGCATGGCACTATCACAGCACAGGCCTACATTGATGTTTTAAGCACTTTCTTGCTTCCCACTGTTGAAGAGCAATTCGGGGATGGCGATTGCATCTTTCAACACGATCGAGCACCTGTTCATAATGCACGGCCTGTGGCGGTGTGGTTACACGACAATAGCATCCCTGTTGAGCCGTGGTAAAAAATTGCTGTTTTGAAGGGCGCGCTGCAGCACGTAGTGTGAAGCAGTCGCCCTCCGTTTCTGGCTGTGGCGGCGCTGTGGCAATCGCCGCTTCGGTGTCTCCCTCTCGTGGGCAGGGGGAAAGGTTTCCTGTTCACGTGCATTTAAGGGAGGTCATGAGCTCGCCAGTGGGTCAGTCTGGGTGAGTCTGGAGTCAGTCTGGGGTCAGTCACTCGTCCTCAGCTTGCTTGTCTGTCTCTCGTCCGAATTCGTGGCGCAGTGAGAGAACTCTACGAGTGGTCGCCCAGTCGGGGGCTTAGTTCCTGCATCTGAGTCTGCGCGTTAGGCCGCCAGTCTTCTCGAGTTGCTCAGGCAACGGTCATTGGCTGTTGGATCGATCGGTCGGTCGGTCGCTCACTGAGACAGAAGATGACTTGTCCGCCTTGAGCGTCGGCACATGTGCTGTAACCACGTGAGTCCAGTGGGCCGCGCCGTATAGCGAGGGGTAGTGGCTTTGTCCCCCTCCCCCCCCCCCCTCCATGAACCATGGACCTTGCCGTTGGTGGGGAGGCTTGTGTGCCTCAGCGATACAGATGGCCGTACCGTAGGTGCAACCACAACGGAGGGGTATCTGTTGAGAGGCCAGACAAACGTGTGGTTCCTGAAGAGGGGCAGCAGCCTTTTTAGTAGTTGCAAGGGCAACAGTCTGGATGATTGACTGATCTGGCCTTGTAACACTAACCAAAACGGAGACAGAAAACTGGCGTTCTACGGATCGGAGTGTGGAATGTCAGATCCCTTAACCGGGCAGGTAGGTTAGAAAATTTAAAAAGGGAAATGGATAGGTTAAAGTTAGATATAGTGGGAATTAGAGAAGTTCGGTGGCAGGAGGAACAAGACTTCTGGCCAGGTGAATACAGGGTTACAAACACAAAATCAAATAGGGGTAATGCAGGAGTAGGTTTAATAATGAATAGGAAAATAGGAGTGCGGGTAAGCTACTTTACCTGTAATGGGCTGGGATGCACATAGTCCTGGCTTGAATCCTGTGGAACACGTTTGGGATGTTTCGGAACGCCGAGTTCGTGCCAGGCCTCACCGACCAGGCATCGATACCACTGCTCAGTGCAGCACTCCGTGAAGAATGGGCTGCCATTGCCCAGGAAACTTTCCAGCACCTGACTGAACGTATGCCTGCCAGAGTAGAAGCTGTCATCAACGCTAAGTGTGGGCGAACACCGTATTGAATTACAGCATTATCGACGGAGGGCGCCACTTGTAAGTCATATTCAGCCAGGTGGCGGGATGCTTTTGATCACACAGTGTATTTGCAACCATCTTGCCTCATTTGCTACTTCATTTATACTTTAACGTATAGACATGATCCTATATATTCTCTTAGATGAGAGGTACAGGAAAGGCAAACGTGGGTTTGTAGCATTTGTAAACTAAGAAAAAACTTTTGTCGATGTTGAGTGGACTTATCTCTTTGAAATTCTCAAACTAGCGGGGGTAAAACGCAGGGAGCGAAGTGACGTTTTGAAGTCGTACAGAAACCAGAGATCAGCTACAAGAGTTGAGGGGCACGAAGGGGAAACAGTGGTTGAGAAAGGAATGAGACAAGGCTGTAGTCTATCCCTGATGTTATGCCATCTGTATGTTGAACAAACAATAAAGGAAATCGAGGAAGACTTTGCAAAATGAACAGAAGTTCAGGGTGAAGAATATAAACTTTGCTTTTTGTAAATGACATTATAATTCTGTCAGAGACAGCAAAGGATATGGTAGAGGAGTTGAAAGGAATGGAAAGTCTCTTAAAAGGAGAACATCCACAAAGCCAAAAAAGGGCAATATAATGTAGTCGAATTGAATCGGGCGATGCAAAGGGACTTAGATTAGGGAACATGATACTAGAAGTATCAAATGAGATTTGTTATTTGAGCAATAAAATAACTGATGACAGCCGAAGGAGTAGGATATAAAATGTAGACTGGCAATGTGTTGTGTCCCGAGGGAAGGTACGAAAGAATGCTGGAAGCGCGACAGAAGAACTCACATCTTGCTGTGGGATTCGCTGAGGTCAAATGGTCGTGGACCAAGCGGTTTATCCCGGCCTCGGCTGAGTGGTGCAGAGTACGGAACTCGGTGGGACTAGTCAGGGAGAAGGGTAGAAGTGGCTACCTACCGATGTGATTCCAGTAAACGGAAGTAACCTGACACAATTCTCTGTCTACAAGTCCCCAACTACGATGTCCTAATTCGACAGTTCTCCAAGTCCAGTATACGTTCCATTTTACCCGAGGCTAGCGAAATAAATTACGTGTTAATGAGACTGACGAGACTCATGGGTACGGCACCATCTGCTCACAACTCGTACCGCTCTCTCCGGTAGTGCAGCATCGTCCTGCTGATATGGCTTCATTTGCACTCAGCACTGCTACTACAGGGCTGGCTGCTTCTGCTCTGTGCCCTGGGCATGGTTGACCTCGCGGTTATCACTTGATGCCCTCCTTATTCGGTACACTTGGAACTTTCTTGCGTTATATCTTTGGGCTCTGGGACGGAGAGGCCAGTCACATGCCGTTGTTACTCGTCCCAGGCTGGTTATCGCGGATTCACACATCGGCTCACCTCCTCCGAGTTAGAGCAAACGGGCTGCTGCCTCTCGGTCACGAACTTCTTCTTAAACTGAATTAATGGGTCGGTTGGAATATGTCTTACCTCAGTGACAAATGCCGAAAAAAATGTTTCTGAACAAGAAAAATTTGTTAACCCCGAATATAGATTTCATTGTCAAGAAGTCTTAGGACTGTAGTATTGCGTGGAATGTGGGCGATAAACCTGTCAAGAGGACAATTGAATAGTTCCGACTGTGACGTTACGGATGAATGCTGAAAGAGGGGTGGCGTAAATCAAGCAACTGATGTTGAGGTACTGAAAGTAACTGGGTTGAAAAGAAACTTGTGGTATGAGTTGACTAAAAGAAGGCGTCGGTTGATAGCACACTTTATGGGACATGAAGCGATCGCCAGTCATGTAACGGTGGGAAGTGTGAGGGTAAAAGCTGTGGACGCAGACCGAGGCTCGGGTACATTAGGCAGGCTCAGATGGGCGCAGTTTGCAGTGGTTATGCGGATATGGAGAGGCTCGCACGGGACAGAGTGGTGTGGAGAGCTGCATCGAAGCAATCTTCCTACCGAAGACCGCAACAGCAACATACAGGATATGCGTAGCGCGAATATGGGAAACATATGTGGTAGAAGCAAATAAAACATTCGGTTGGAAAAGACGGTATATTTTTGTCTGTATCGTGAAGCTTAATATAACAAAACCCGTAATTTTGGCTACGCTTACAATTTTTTTCAAAAATCGTCGAACCATTCACGGCTGATCCGCAAGCCGGATAATCCTCAACCGGGTAATGGGCACTTCGGTGCATTTAAAAACCCAAAGACATTTAATTAACTCAACGAGCCGAACGGGCACGCTACGAGCTGGCATTATGTAATTTCGTGTGAGGTCGGTCGCTGCGCCACGAGAGCGGCTCGGGTTGCAGCGGCGGCTGCTAGATGTCGGGGGCGGCGCGGCTGCCCGGCCGAGCGGCCACCCACCTGCTGCCGCCGCGTCCTTACGTAAGATCGGCCAGGCGCAGGCGCAGCCGCAGCCGCAGCCGCAGCGGCCTCGTGAGTCACGGCTTATCACCGGCCGGTTATCGCGCATCGCTCACTCGCACTCCCACCCCCACCCCACCCCCCTCTCCATCGCCGCCAACCGTCCCCGCGCTGTTCGTGGCTGCGGCCCGCTTTTGTGCCTCGCCCCTTTCGTTTCTGGCAGAGACGCGCCACAGCAGATAGAAATTCCGTGCCAGAGACGAGAAAGAGAAAGAGCGCGAGAGAAAGAGAGACGGATGACCTTGGGGCGCGAGTTATACCGATGGCGCGGGAGGTGAACAAACGCGGCGAGCGGCCGCGCTCGGCTGAGCTCGGCGTAGCTCGGCGGGACTCGGCCGCAGCCGTAATGCAGGCCCCGGGCGGGTCGCGTCCGCGGCCAGAGGAATGCGCCTGCGTGCCGCGGCGGCAGCCGCAGCCACGGCAGCGCTGGGAAACTGGCGGCGCTGCAGAGGCGCCGGCGCACAGCAGTGCAGTTTACTGTACCGTAACTTTGTCCAAGGTCTTTCGTAAGCGACGTTTCACAAAATATTTGGCGGTGTACTGTGCTGCTGCTCTCACAGGAAGAAGGCAGAGCTGTCACGAACTAGATGGTTGGCATGAACACTGGGCACGGTCGTACTGGACGTGCTATCTGCCTGCCTTCCTCCGACCTTTGAACTGACTTATCAGCCAACAACTTAGTGTTTCACATGGTCTCCGAACAACGATTCAGCGAGATATTTTTCACATTAACAAACGTTGCCAGAAATGAATCCAGGGGTAAGCAGCATATAAATGTCGTAGGACGTAGCAAGGATCCGGCATTCCACCATCGTGTCGCCGAATCGGGTTCCACTTAGTAAGGGATTCTGTTATTCAAAGTAACTCTTACCTTCGAGCGTAGCCATACCTTAGCTTCGCACGACTTTTACCTAGGCCCCCAGATTCAGATCAGCTACATAAAAAGAAGTTTGACATGTAAGAACTAATTTGTCTCAGCTAAAGACTGGCGAAATACTGCAATGGAAAGGCCAAACACGAAGGTCTGTCACGAATCTTACTGGAACTTGAATTTTAAAGAATAGACAATAAAAGAAAATTCAATGCAAATGATTTTGTAAAATCCGTAATATTTGCACATGACAGGTGTCCTAATTTAGACCTGTGGTTGATTTTGGTTGGCAGCCGCAGGACACATACACAATGCAAAATAAAAGGTAAAGTCCAAATACAATTTAAATAACAACAAAATCTGATGTATAATATTCCTTAACCTAAAAATAACCTGTAATATGTGTATTCCAGGAAAATAATAAAAATAACCATTGACGATGACACAAATGTGGAGAAACATGTTTGAGTGATAAAATAAAACAATAATTTGTGAACTTTCAAGAAGGTAGACCGATCCTTAATTCATTATTATCTTATAAAATATTCGTGAAAGATCTTTGAGAGTCTAATATGGGCCTTAGATTTCTCTTAAACAGAAGAAATTCGACACAAGGTGGCTTGCACTCCCGTTCCACCGCGTCACAACTACATTTGTCACATGTCCTTCACGCAAATAAAAACAAAAAGTGAGTAACAATAAAAACCTAAATGAAATATCAGACCGTGTCAAGGCAGTGGAACAAGTTACAGGACACATGACCGATTCCAAAGCATGGAGCGGAAACTAGGGAGGCCGTAAGGAAGCAAACGGAGCCGGATGTTCACTCTCGGAGCACAAAGCACGAGTCTGGGCCTAATCGCAAGTTCCCTGTGGATATCTCTGTAGTGACGGCGAAACTGGTTGGCGCTCTGGGGGCACTTCGGTTCACAGCAAACAGTGCAGGAGCCGAAGGCGAAATTCTTATCCTGACCGGCTCTCACTCAACAGTCGTGACACTGAAAAACCACTTTGCACCGCGACACAACACCGTCGCCTTTTCTGAAAATATGTAACAAATCAGCGATCTGAGGAATACACATAGCGAAACGTTATTACTTGAGTCAAATGTGTGAGCAGCATTCGCACCCACAACGAGGCCGACCCACTGTACAACCTGGTTTGGAGCCGAGTGGAAGGCTTAAACCAGAGGCTCAGACGATTCTGCGGAGAGCTGGGGTGCAAATTTCTCGACCTCCGCTTTCGGGTGGAGAAATGTAGGGTCCCCCTGAATAGGTCAGACGTGCACTACACGCCGGAAGCGGCTACAAGGGTAGCGGAGTACGTGTGGAGTGCACATGGGGGTTTTTTAGGTTAGAGAATTCCCTCCCTAGGCCCGACAAGACGCCTCCTGAGACGCGGCAAGGTAGGAGTAGGCAAAATGCAACAGGGAATGACAATATTAATGTGCTAATAGTAAACTCCTCCCCCCATGAACCATGGACCTTGCCGTTGGTGGGGAGGCTTGCGTGCCTCAGCGATACAGATGGCCGTACCGTAGGTGCAACCACAACGGAGGGGTATCTGTTGAGAGGCCAGACAAACGTGTGGTTCCTGAAGAGGGGCAGCAGCCTTTTCAGTAGTTGCAGGGGCAACAGTCTGGATGATTGACTGATCTGGCCTTGCAACATTAACCAAAACGGCCTTGCTGTGCTGGTACTGCGAACGGCTGAAAGCAAGGGGAAACTATGCAGCTTTACTGTATGATTAAATGATGATGGCATCCTCTTGGGTAAAATATTCCGGAGGTAAAATAGTCCCCCATTCGGATCTCCGGGCGGGGACTACTCAGGAGGATGTCGTTATCAGGAGAAAGAAAACTGGCGTTCTACGGATCGGAGCGTGGAATGTCAGATCCCTTAATCGGGCAGGTAGGTTAGAAAATTTAAAAAGGGAAATGGATAGGTTAAAGTTAGATATAGTGGGAATTAGTGAAGTTCGGTGGCAGGAGGAACAAGACTTCTGGACAGGTGACTACAGGGTTATAAACACAAAATCAAATAGGGGTAATGCAGGAGTAGGTTTAATAATGAATAGGAAAATAGGAATGCGGGTAAGCTACTACAAACAGCATAGTGAACGCATTATTGTGGCCAAGATAGATACGAAGCCCACGCCTACTACAGTAGTACAAGTTTATATGCCAACTAGCTCTGCAGATGATGAAGAAATTGAAGAAATGTACAATGAAATAAAAGAAATCATTCAGATAGTGAAGGGAGACGAAAATTTAATAGTAATGGGTGACTGGAATTCGAGTGTAGGAAAAGGGAGAGAAGGAAACATAGTAGGTGAATATGGATTGGGGCTAAGAAATGAAAGAGGAAGCCGCCTAGTAGAATTTTGCACAGAGCACAACTTAATAATAGCTAACACTTGGTTTAAGAATCATGAAAGAAGGTTGTATACGTGGAAGAACCCTGGAGATACTAAAAGGTATCAGATAGATTACATAATGGTAAGACAGAGATTTAGGAACCAGGTTTTAAGTTGTAAGACATTTCCAGGGGCAGATGTGGACTCTGACCACAATCTATTGGTTATGACCTGTAGAGTAAAACTGAAGAAACTGCAAAAATGTGGGAAATTAAGGAGATGGGACCTGGATAATCTGAAAGAACCAGAGGTTGTACAGAGTTTCAGAGAGAGCATAAGGGAACAATTGACAGGAATAGGGGAAAGAAATACAGTAGAAGAAGAATGGGTAGCTCTGAGGGATGTAGTAGTGAAGGCAGCAGAGGATAAAGTAGGTACAAAGACGAGGGCTGCTAGAAATCCTTGGGTAACAGAAGAAATATTGAATTTAATTGATGAAAGGAGAAAATATAAAAATGCAGTAAATGAAGCAGGCAAAAAGGAATACAAACGTCTCAAAAATGAGATCGACAGGAAGTGCAAAATGGCTAAACAGGGATGGCTAGAGGACAAATGTAAGGATGTAGAAGCTTATCTCACTAGGGGTAAGATAGATACTGCCTACAGGAAAATTAAAGAGACCTTTGGAGAGAAGAGAACCACATGTATGAATATCAAGAGCTCAGATGGCAGCCCAGTTCTAAGCAAAGAAGGGAAGGCAGAAAGGTGGAAGGAGTATATAGAAGGTTTATACAAGGGCGATGTACTTGAGGACAATATTATGGAAATAGAAGAGGATGTAGATGAAGACGAAATGGGAGATACGATACTGCGTGAAGAGTTTGACAGAGCACTGAAAGACCTGAGTCGAAACAAGGCCCCCGGAGTAGACAACATTCCATTAGAACTACTGACGGCCTTGGGAGAGCCAGTCATGACAAAACTCTACCAGCTGGTGAGCAAGATGTATGAGACAGGCGAAATACCCTCAGACTTCAAGAAGAATATAATAATTCCAATCCCAAAGAAAGCAGGTGCTGACAGATGTGAAAATTACCGAACTGTCAGTTTAATAAGCCACGGCTGCAAAATACTAACGCGAATTCTTTACAGACGAATGGAAAAACTGGTAGATGCAGACCTCGGGGAGGATCAGTTTGGATTCCGTCGAAATGTTGGAACACGTGAGGCAATACTGACCTTACGACTTATCTTAGAAGAAAGATTAAGAAAAGGCAAACCTACGTTTCTAGCATTTGTAGACTTAGAGAAAGCTTTTGACAATGTTGACTGGAATACTCTTTTTCAAATTCTAAAGGTGGCAGGGGTAAAATACAGGGAGCGAAAGGCTATTTATAATTTGTACAGAAACCAGATGGCAGTAATAAGAGTCGAGGGGCATGAAAGGGAAGCAGTGGTTGGGAAAGGAGTGAGACAGGGTTGTAGCCTCTCCCCGATGTTATTCAATCTGTATATTGAGCAAGCAGTAAAGGAAACAAAAGAAAAATTCGGAGTAGGTATTAAAATTCATGGAGACGAAGTAAAAACTTTGAGGTTCGCCGATGACATTGTAATTCTGTCAGAGACGGCAAAGGACTTGGAAGAGCAGTTGAACGGAATGGACAGTGTCTTGAAAGGAGGATATAAGATGAACATTAACAAAAGCAAAACGAGGATAATGGAATGTAGTCAAATTAAATCGGGTGATGCTGAGGGAATTAGATTAGGAAATGAGACACTTAAAGTAGTAAAGTAGTTTTGCTATTTAGGAAGTAAAATAACTGATGATGGTCGAAGTAGAGAGGATATAAAATGTAGACTGGCAATGGCAAGGAAAGCGTTTCTGAAGAAGAGAAATTTGTTAACATCGAATATAGATTTATGTATCAGGAAGTCGTTTCTGAAAGTATTTGTTTGGAGTGTAGCCATGTATGGAAGTGAAACATGGACGATAACTAGTTTGGACAAGAAGAGAATAGAAGCTTTCGAAATGTGGTGCTACAGAAGAATGCTGAAGATTAGATGGGTAGATCGCATAACTAATGAGGAAGTATTGAATAGGATTGGGGAGAAGAGAAGTCTGTGGCACAACTTGACCAGAAGAAGGGATCGGTTGGTAGGACATGTTCTGAGGCATCAAGGGATCACAAATTTAGCATTGGAGGGCAGCGTGGAGGGTAAAAATCGTAGAGGGAGACCGAGAGATGAGTACACTAAGCAGATTCAGAAGGATGTAGGTTGCAGTAGGTACTGGGAGATGAAGCAGCTTGCACAGGATAGAGTAGCATGGAGAGCTGCATCAAACCAGTCTCAGGACTGAAGACAACAACAACAACAATAGTAAACTGCAGGAGTGTCTATAGAAATGTTCCCGAACTGCTCTCATTAATAAACCGTCACAACGCCCATATAGTACTAGGGACAGAAAGTTTGCTGAAACCAGACGTAAACAGTAATGAAATCCTAAACTCAGATTGGAATTTATCCCGCAGAGATAGGCTGGACAGTGAAGGGGGAGGCGTGTTTATAGCGATAAGAAGTGTAATAGTATCGAAGGAAATTGACGGAGATCCGAATTGTGAAATGATTTGGGTGAAGGTCACGGTTAAAGCAGGCTCAGACATGGTAATTGGATGTCTCTATAGGCCCCCGTGCTCAGCAGTTGTTGTGGCTGAGCACCTGAAGAATAATTTGGAAAATATTTCGAGTAGATTTCCCCACCATGTTATAGTTCTGGGTGGAGATTTTAATTTGCCGAATATAGACTGGGAGATTCAAACGTTCATAACAGGCGGTAGGAAAAAGAATCCAGTGAAATTTTTTTAAGTGCTTTGTCTGAAAACTACCTTGAGCAGTTAAACAGAAAACCGACTCGTGGCGATAACATATTAGACCTTCTGGTGACAAACAGACCCGAACTATCTGAATCAGTTAATGCAGAACAGGGAATCAGCGATCATAAAGCGGTTACTGCATCGATTATTTCAGCCGTAAATAGAAATATTAAAAAAGGTAGGAAGATTTTTCAGTTTAGCAAAAGAGACAAAAAGCAGATTTCAGAGTACTTGATGGCTCAACACAAAAGTTTTGTCTCAAGTACAGATAGTGTTGAGGATCAGTGGACAAAGTTCAAAACCATCGTACAATATTTGTTAGATGAGTATGTGCGAAGCAAGATCGTAAGAGATGGAAAAGAGCCACCGTGGTACAACAACCGAGTTAGAAAACTGCTGCGGAAGCAAAGGGAACTTCACAGCAAACATAAACATAGCCAAAGCCTTGCAGACAAACAAAAATTACGCGAAGCGAAATGTAGTGTGAGGAGGACTATGCGAGAGGCGTTCAATGAATTCGAAAGTAAAGTTCTATGTACTGACTTGGCAGAAAATCCTACGAAATTTTGGTCCTATGTCAAAGCGGTAGGTGGATCAAAACAAAATGTCCAGACACTCTGTGACCAAAATGGTACTGAAACAGAGGATGACAGACTAAAGGCCGAAATACTAAATGTCTTCTTCCAAAGCTGTTTCACATAGGAAGACTGCACTATAGTTCCTTCTCTAGATTGTCGCACAGATGACAAAATGGTAGATATCGAAATAGACGACAGAGGGATAGAGAAACAATTAAAATCGCTCAAAAGAGGAAAGGCCGCTGGACCTGATGGGATACCAGTTCGATTTTACACAGAGTACGCGAAGGAACTTGCCCCCCTTCTTGCAGCGGTGTACCGTAGGTCTCTAGAAGAGCGAAGCGTTCCGAAGGATTGGAAAAGGGCACAGGTCATCCCCGTTTTCAAGAAGGGACGTCGAACAGATGTGCAGAACTATAGACCTATATCTCTAACGTCGATCAGTTGTAGAATTTTGGAACACGTATTATGTTCGAGTATAGTGACTTTTCTGGAGACTAGAAATCTACTCTGTAGGAATCAGCATGGGTTTCGAAAGAGACGGTCGTGTGAAACCCAGCTCGTGCTATTCGTCCACGAGACTCAGAGGGCCATAGACACGGGTTCACAGGTAGATGCCGTGTTTCTTGACTTCCGCAAGGCGTTTGACAAAGTTCCCCACAGTCGTTTAATGAACAAAGTAAGAGCATACGGACTATGAGACCAATTGTGTGAATGGATTGAGGAGTTCCTAGATAACAGAGCGCAGCATGTCATTCTCAATGGAGAGAAGTCTTCCGAAGTAAGAGTGATTTCAGGTGTGCCGCAGGGGAGTGTCATAGTACCGTTGCTATTCACAATATACATAAATGACTTGGTGGATGACATCGGAAGTTCACTGAGGCTTTTTGCAGATGATGCTGTGGTGTATCGAGAGGTTGCAACAATGAAAAATTGTACTGAAATGCAGGAGGATCTGCAGCGAATTGACGCATGGTGCAGGGAATGGCAATTGAATCTCAATGTAGACAAGTGTAATGTGCTGCGAATACATAGAAAGATAGATCCCTTATCATTTAGCTACAAAATGGCAGGTCAGCAACTGGAAGCAGTTAATTCCATAAATTATCTGGGAGTACGCATTCGGAGTGATTTAAAATGGAATGATCATATAAAGTTGATCGTCGGTAAAGCAGATGCCTGACTGAGATTCATTGGAAGAATCCTAAGGAAATGCAATACGAAAACAAAGGAAGTAGGTTACAGTACGCTTGTTCGACCACTGTTTGAATACTGCTCAACAGTGTGGGATCCGTACCAGATAGGGTTGATAGAAGAGATAGAGAAGATCCAACGGAGAGCAGCGCGCTTCGTTACAGGATCATTTAGTAATCGCGAAAGCGTTACGGAGATGATAGATAAACTCCAGTGGAAGACTGTGCAGGAGAGACGCTCAGTAGCTCGGTACGGGCTTTTGTTAAAGTTTCGAGAACATACCTTCACCGAAGAGTCAAGCAGTATATTGCTCCCTCCTACATATATCTCGCGAAGAGACCATGAGGATAAAATCAGAGAGATTTGAGCCCACACAGAAGCATACCGACAATCCTTCTTTCCACGAACAATACGAGACTGGAATAGAAGGGAGAACCGATAGAGGTACTCAGGGTACCCTCCGCAACACACCGTCAGGTGGCTTGCGGAGTATGGATGTAGATGTAGATGTAGAACCCGCAGGCATGCCACGGCGCCACGAGGGACGGAGCACTGCAGGCGTGGCTCACTCCGTGTCAGTTCAACCAGTTTGAGAAAATGTTCCAGCTGATAGTCTCAGATTTGACTGAAATTCAGTACACTAATTCTACCATGTGTGGAACACTCATGTACAAAGTATTAGTTTCCCCTGCCAATTAGTTCCAGAATTATGGCTTGTGAAAGGAGGTGGCGTGACCCGGAAATTGCAACCCGCATCTGGCAATCTATCTTCAGACCCAACTTCAGGTCTTAATAACTTTGGAACTATTCCGCACAGTCCAGTGAAATTTTTACAACCCAGTAACATCCACTTAGAGAACACACTCCATGACTCAAAACGCCAACAACATATTTCTGAGGGAAAATAAAAAATTCCAAAATGTGGTTAAAAAAAGTAACATAAAAGGTACATATTGTAGGTGCCCTCTATGCCAAATATAATTAATTCAAAAAGGGTATAAATTTTTTGTGGTAAGCTTAATGTGGCCTAAACACACACAAAACTCATCTTGTCCATATCAGTCACACATACAGAGTTACGTGTACACGAAAATACAAAAATTTAAAAAATTACCTGAAAAACATGGATTTTCTAAGAGTGGTAGCACAAAAGGGACAAGTGATATCCAAGCCAAATTTCAAACGCTGCATAAGTAGGTCATAATATAATATGTGGCAAAATTTTAACTTGCTATTGCTAGGCATTTGTGCACAATAAAAGTTGACAGAGATGTATTTGATTTACGTTTCTTTTAACACGATTTAACAAGTTCAAATGGTTCAAATGGCTCTGAGCACTATGGGACTCAACTGCTGTGGTCATCAGTCCCCTAGAACTTAGAACTACTTAAACCTAACTAACCCTAAGGACAACACACACATCCATGCCCGAGGCAGGATTCGAACCTGCGACCATTTAACAAGTAATAGTGATGATGCAGACAGCTTGTTTCAGAGAAAGCTGCAGCAATTCTTGGGAACCATTAGGCAACAGAAAGTTTTCAGGGACAGAATGAGTCATTGTGAGCCAGGAACAACAAGGGAAACAAGCAACAATTACAGGTTACTCATATTTTTAAGATTCTAGTTCAGACTGGTCAGTAGTGTTGTGGAAAGTCAGTATGGAGGCAGAAGAGTGTACTAGTGGTGCTTTTGTTCAAACAAGTTGCAGTATTGGTAGAGCAAAAGCATCTGAATGTCATAAAACAACATATGGAACAAAATGTGGCAGAATGATTTTTGAGCAGGCATCTATAGCGAATTCTGCCGTCAAACAGTGACAGATACGGAATGCTTACAGGTAATGCACTTTTTAAACTTATCTCTGTTCTACACCAGTATCTCGTCAGTTGAACATATTTCCCACCATAAAGAATAAATATAGTATCTTACACCATTGCCTTTTTCCCGTCAGCTTGTAGGTGTAGGGTAGAGTTTGAGTGTGTGTCACTGGTTTCGAATGGTATTGTGAAATATTTTCACAGAATTATAACACAAGTTGTATGGTACCGTCAGTTTTTGAGTTGTATTGCGCTTTTATGCCATCCTTCTGTAGTACTATGCATATAGTAGTGTAATTAGGCCAAATCTCCGTGATTAATTATGTAATTAGAGTCGATCTTTGCGTCAGTTTCCGAAACAAAATAAATAAAGTACACTAACCTAACCATTCTCTGCCGCAACTAAACAGTTTCTTGTGTTAGAGGGTGCACTTGGGTTTACTATCCAGTGGAATCAGGGTTCAAGTCCCAGAAACGACACAGCCATATTTAATTTCTCATTAATTCCAAGCACCTCTGGTGGTTTAATTGTTTTAGGGTGGTACACTTGGGCTTTCCGCCCAGGGGGACCAGGGTTCGAATCCCAGAAAGTGTACTGTCAGTTTTAAATTCCCATCAATTCTGTGGTGGGGGGAGGGGGTTAGGGTGGATCAGCACAGCCCTGGAACAAAGGAATTCCTGCCAAAACTCCAAATCCCATCAAAATTCGAAATGTCCGCCAAAATTCAAAACTTTCGCCGATACGTTAGGTTGGGGTCGAGGGAGGGAAGGGGGAGGGGTAGGGCCTGGGACTCATGTGCAGGCTGAGAAAAACATGTGACATCATCTGGGGGCGGCGGTGGGGGTCGACAGACATGGGTGGGGGCAGGAGTGATTAACTGAACAATTTAATTAATTTGCGTATCAATTTGATATCAAAATTACACCTGTGCCGCCCTTACCCTACTACTTACAGCTCACCTAACATAAATGTCATGCATTGCTTTCTTCGAGACAATTTTCAGCCTCATTCTGCAGGGGCAACGAAGATGGTCATCCAGCATTTTCGATGGAAAGTGTTTGATCACCTACAATACAGCTCTATAGGACTCCCTCCGTTGCTTACCTCTGCTCACATGAGTCGCTGGCCACGGAGACAACATTTTGGCACAGACAACGAAAGGCAGACCAGCTTAGAGAATTGGCGGAAAGCACAGGCGGCTGCTTTCTGTGACGAGGGTATTGAAAAGTTTGTACAAATCCACGATAAATGTGTAAGTTCCAGTGGCAGCTGTTTAGAGATGTAGCTGGAAAGTGTGGCTAAGTGTTGCGAATAAAAAAATTGATTTTCACTGTGGTTTTCTTCTCGTAACCAAAAAGACCTTACTTTCCGAACAGCCCTCGTATTTCCGCATGGACAGCGCGAGAATGACTATTTAAACGCCTCTGTGCATATCTCAGGTATGTCCAAACCTCCTCCGCCTGTTCACCTCCTCCGATGTGCTGACGACATTGCCTTCCTGGCACTCTATCCTGCCCATCAATGTTCAAGCCCGCCTCGACTACTTCACCACTTGATGCAACCAGTGGCTCCTTCGCATCAAGCCTTTTTAGACCCACACAATCATCATAGGTCCTACCACCCTCTCCTTTTGGCTCCACTATTTTTACCTGACCATTTATGTTTTCCTACCCAACTCACTCCTACCCTGAAATACCTTGGCCTCACCCTCGACTGTCAACTCACCTAGACTCCCGATCTCCTTAGATCTAACACAAAGCCTAAAATAGGTTCCGCTTCCGATAAACCTGCCTGGTTGGGTATGGGGACTGCATCCTCCTGCCATCCTTCACACCTACAAATCCTCGGTCTATCCTATCCTTTGCTGTGGCAGCATCACCAGGGTTTCCGCCCTCCAAATCCTCGAACACCACGCACTCTGCCACTCTTTCTGTACCTGCCTCCAGTCCCCTGCATGGATCCTATATGACCTCATCCCTTTCCCCACATTTTCTCATTTCCTATATGACCTCATCCCTTTCCCCACATCTTCTCATTTCCTATATGACCTCATCCCTTTCCCCACATCTTCTCATTTCCTATATGACCTCATCCCTTTCCCCACATCTTCTCATTTCCTATATGACCTCATCCCTTTCCCCACACCTTCTCATTTCCTATATGACCTCATCCCTTTCCCCACATCTTCTCATTTCCTATATGACCTCATCCCTTTCCCCACATCTTCTCATTTCCTATATGACCTCATCCCTTTCCCCACATCTTCTCATTTCCTATATGACCTCATCCCTTTCCCCACATCTTCTCATTTCCTATATGACCTCATCCCTTTCCCCACATCTTCTCATTTCCTATATGACCTGATCCCTTTCCCCACATCTTCTCATTTCCTATATGACCTCATCCCTTTCCCCACACCTTCTCATTTCCTATATGACCTCATCCCTTTCCCCACATCTTCTCATTTCCTATATGACCTCATCCCTTTCCCCACATCTTCTCATTTCCTATATGACCTCATCCCTTTCCCCACATCTTCTCATTTCCTATATGACCTCATCCCTTTCCCCACATCTTCTCATTTCCTATATGACCTCATCCCTTTCCCCACATCTTCTCATTTCCTATATGACCTCATCCCTTTCCCCACATCTTCTCATTTCCTATATGACCTCATCCCTTTCCCCACATCTTCTCATTTCCTATATGACCTCATCCCTTTCCCCACATCTTCTCATTTCCTATATGACCTCATCCCTTTCCCCACATCTTCTCGACTAACGTCAACTCATTAGTCCAATGTCAAACGTAATTAACACTCACGATAGCTACAGCGCGTACACTTGATATGCATCCTCAAGGTGACTCTATTAGCTCCAATCTTATGCGACTGGCGCAAAATTTTGAGAGACATAATTTTTTAAGTGTAGAAACATGCCTACCAACTTTCGCTTATCTCGCACAACTCCTTCACAGTGTTGCGATTTTTTCCGTCAGTATATATCTAGATTTGGTGGATAGTTGTCTGGGGTACTGATTTTTACCTCGTGCTACATTTGTATTTGAGGAATTCGTAGAAATGGCACAATTTTTATATAAATAAATTAAATTGTTTATAGCTGTATGTAATTGATTGTAAAAGTAACATGTTACAGTTATTACTGGCCTCATCAGGTTTCACATGACGTATATTGCAAGGTTGGTTAATTGTTATTAATTATTTTTATGAATGTAAAACTACATTGTGTGTAATGTTACCCTGACCCAGAAAACTTACTAACAGCGGGACACACCTTTAAGTTCCAAGTTACAAATTAGTATGCATAACTGTACTCGATAACACAAAATACTGAAGACCAGAGCTATAGAATCTGAAGTGGAGGTGGAAGGTGGCAAGTTCTTCCGGCTCCCATTTCTCTCACTCTCATTGTCTAGTTCATGAAGGCATATGCAATTAGGGTGCTCGTATTGAGCTTTGACGACACTTCGATCGATATGTTTATTAAGGAGGGTTGGTAGGGAATGTGTACTAAGTTCTTTAGTAGCTTCTTGTACGGAGTAATTAGAGATGACGGAAATGCGTTTATGTTTTGGATGACAGTTACGGCTGCAGCGAGACGAAGGAAAGCTCGCTGCATTTAAATGGCGAAAAATGCCACTTTGTTGCTGTCACTTCTTGGAACAAGGAGGGTCGCGGACGCAGGTATGTCGGAAGGGCCTGGGAGTCTCGTTGGCTGTCGCTTTCACGCACTTGGCGCCGCCGAACACGGGCCGAGAAATGGGAGACAGGGCAGGCAGGGCCGCACGGCACGGTGCATTGTCCCAGAGACGGAGGCTCTGCGCCGCATTTTTACGACTTGGACGGCCCGGCGGCTTAATAACGTTTCGTGATTGGGCAGAGAGCATTTTCCTGGACCTGGTATCGGCTGATGTTTCTTGTGGATCTCCCCGCTGAGATCCGTATCTACTGAGGTCGTAAAAATCATTCCGCCACGGTGGCCGAAATGGGCCAGTGCGGAACAACGCCTGTCACAATATCGTCAGGGCAGCGTTTGGCACGTCGACTCAGTTCGGATGTTGGTGCGCTGATGCACTGTTGCTGGTCGTTTCAGCTTCTTGAAGGTACTTCACGTGGAGTTTTGACGGAAAATCATAGCATAGAGAGAGAGAAGACAGTCGGGCTGAGACCGTGGTATGAGTAAGATTCGGTCCTAGGCTACGGATGGTGATGGATCGAGTTGTCGCCCAAGGGACATGATAGGCGTTAGGGCGAGCATTCGGGACTTGATTGTGGAGAACGAGACAGAGATCCACCGCTGAGGTCTACACAGAGGTGCACTATCGTCGCACATCACTTCACAGAATCCAGATCACTATATAAGATCTTGGATATATTCGATGTTGCTTATATCAGTTCATCTCCAATATCATTCTCTGGTTGGTCTAATAAATTTATAGTTATTTCAGAAGACATTTTTCCCTTATTCACTTATTCGTTTATGTGGGACTTCATACGAATTACCTTGAAATATTATACGAGATGCGACAACAAAGTAATGAGACTGATGTGAAAAAAAGTTGCTTAGCGCTGTAGTCAAGTTTAGTGTTATCTCCTTCAAAGTAGTTCCCTTCTGATTCCACACACTTTTTCCAGGGATCCGTCATTGATGGTAACATTTCTGGAACTCGTCTTCTGTAATATCGTTCAAGACCCTCGTCACAGCCTTTTGGACATCTTGTGTTGTTTGAAAATGGTGTCCCTCGACCGCAGTTTTGACTCTTGAAATAGAGAACAGACGTACAGAGCGATATCTTGTGAATAAGTTGGCTGTGGTAGTACTGAAATTTGTTTTGAGGTTAAAAACTGCTGGACTGACGGAGCAGTATGGGATGGCGCATTATCGTGATGCAGAATCCAACTATCAGCCATGTTGGCACGGACACAAAGAACTCTTTTACGAAGTCTTTCTAAAATTTATTTGTATTAATATTGGTTAACGTTTTGTCCAGGAGGCACCCACTCTTTGTGAACAATTCCCTTGGAGTCAAAGAAGCACACAAGCATGCATTTCGCTTTTGACTTTGACGTGTGAGCTTTTTTTGATGTGGGTGATCCCGGCGAGCACCATTGCGAACTTTGGAGTTTTGCCTCTGGATCGTACAGAAAAAAAACAGTGATAACACGGCTCAACAATTCTGGAATGATTTCCGTTTTCTCTAACAGATCTGCCGCCACATTTTTCCTTGTTTATCGCTGTTGTGGTGTGAGATTTCTGGGGACTATTTCTGCACAAATCTTTCTCATACCGAGATCTTCAGTTATTATTAGACGAACCGTTTCTCAACTGATGTTCAGTTATTCTGTAATTATTTTCATGGATAATCTTCGATCAGATCGTACGAGTTCACGCATCCTGGCCAAGTTGACATCCATCCGTGAGATTGATGGTCGTCCACTCCGGTCTTCATCTTCAACATTCGTTCTGCCTTCACTAAACATTTTATGCCAACGAAAAGCTTGAGCACGTGACATAACCTCCTCTCCAAAAGCCTTCTGAAGCTTACTGTAAGTTGTCGTCCCGTTTGCACCCAATTTAACGCAAAAAGAAATGGCATTCCGTTGCGCAATATTATGCGGTTCCATTTCCGTGACGAGAGACACAAACACGTGTTAACTTATTACAGCACAACTCACGACTGAGCTGTTAAATCGATCTGACGCTTGGACTAGAAGCAGCTTATAGAACAAGGTCAAAGATATTGTGCCTACGCAAGCCTGCAGGGTTGCCATATCTTGCAATGAAACTCAGTCTCATTACTTTATTGTCGCACCTCGTACGTTGTGTCAGCTTCAGCTTCACAGCTAAGGGCCACTGCCAGTTACAAGTAAACTTTCTGTTGCATGACATTCTACAGTGGTGTAACTGAAAGGAGGTTCTGTGTCATAGGATACTCTGGGGCTACTTCAGTAGAGCTACCCCCATACCTTCCACCAAAAAAGATGTGATGTATAAATTGTTATTCCTTGTCAGGATCTAGAACTTTTGATACCTTTTGTGATGCACTCACACCAATATTGTTGAATTAATATTGTGTGTAAACATGCAACTGTCAGGACAAGGCTTTGCTATGTATCTGGATTTGCAGTCAGTTATTTCAGTTTAATTACTTGTTAATTTTTTTCATGTAACAGGATTTCAAGTAAAAGGGCAACAGGGGTATTAGTGAGTATTGTTAGTAAGCACATGTTCACGAGAAAATCTGTTCACTTTTGATTGACTAGTCCTAAACGTATTGTTCTGCTAAGTGGGTTATGCGCCTTGGGGATAATCCATGGGAAACCTCTCATGCCTCACCTCCCCCCCCCCCCCCCCGCCCACCTTCCCAAGCCCCTTTGGAAACACCCCTCACCGATTCAAGTTCACTTCCAAGCCTGAGTTATTCGAATACCCCACTCACACTCTATAAATACGATTGACTAATTAATTAAATCCGTCAATTAACTAACCCCTCCCCCTCTGGTAAATCCCTCAGCCCTTCACCTCTCCTACACCACCTAAAAATTGGCGGAAAAAACACTCAGTTTACTGGTCATTTGGCAGTAAATCGATTACAGAGTATGGAACACAGTTTAAACAATTTCTAGTAGACAAAGCATGTGTGGAATATTGTTTATTTAAACAGTTTATGAGATACACAGCAGTCTTTGGAATATAGTTTATTTATCTATCTAAAGATTTTGTTGAGAATCTGACATGAGTGCATGCAATACTCTTTATTGAAACAGTTTGTGGTTGACATGGCAGTATGGAATATTTAACAAAATGCGGCGCTTTTTTAATCTGATGGCGCACTGAAACGCAGAGTGGCCTTGGTTTATATTTGCTGTTGGAGTCAGGGATGTTGCAGCACTTCATTTTTCATCTTCCTCACTTTTTGAAGCACAATGGTGTCTAAGCACAGACAAGAATGTCGGAACAGTTACATATCTAAAAGTTTATGACATATTTCGAAACCCACAACACATCGTGAAAAAAAGAAAAAGAAATAGAATTCGAAGCACTGTCTTGCAGACGAGTAAAGTAGTTGGTATTTTCGGTGAATTTTCGATGTTCTACAAATGTTCCGAAGCCACAATGGCGAGTGGGGGACAGAATCCCACCTGTCTGAACGAGAGGAGGCTGGTCTGTTTGGAGCTGTCTCTGAACACTCGAACAAAGATCACACCACATTGGTCTCAGACGACACGGAACTCTCTGTGGAGACATTGCACTGTCTCCATTTCATCTGAACCAGTCCGTAGAGACTCATACCCGTACCCCACCCACCCGCCCACAAAGGATGTCTTGTGACTCTCTGACGCCTTGGAACTTGCTGTGAATGGAGCATTATGATTGGTTCTTACAGCATTTAAACGCCAAATTGCTGCTGCCTGTGTGAGAGCATTGTCCCTCACTTACTGAAAACGAACGATTTACGAGAAGTTCAGCGGCAAACTGTTTTGTACAGATCGAAAAACATACAGCAGCTATAGCGCTGACAGTTAAACGCTGCCGGCCTCTGTGGCCAAGCGGTCCTAGGCGTTTTAGTCCGGAACCGCGCTGCTGTTACGGTCGCAGGTTCGAATCCTGCCTCGGGCATGGACGTGTGTGATTCCTTAGGTTAGTTAGATTTGCGTAGTTCTAAGAATAGAGGACTGATGACCTCAGATGTTAAGTCTTATAACGCTTAGAGTAATTTGAACCATTTTTGAGTTAGAAGCTGCAGAAGGTGTCTATTGACAGTGCACGGAATGAAGTGGCATCTGGGGTCTCCCGCATTTGTGTCTATCGTCAGGGCGTCGACACGAAGGTCAGTCACGTTCTAGTTTCAGATCACGTTACTAAATACCATTGACTACGGACAGGATATGGGTCTCCTTTCATCTCGCGGGCCCCAAAAAAATCATCCACTGACCGGGAAATTCCAGGCTCTCTTCCTGTCTCCGTGCCTCTCAAGAGGCTGCTCTGTGTTTGTCTGTGTGAACCAACGTCTCCAAACACCCACACGGAGGTTCTCATCTTTCTTCAGGATACTGAGTTCCTATTGGCTAATGCTGGAGACAAAGGGAGAGCTGACACAATGTCGATATCAAAAATAGATTGGAATAACCCTTTTAGACTACCCTATCGAAGTAATTGTTTAACCATTTACAGGACCCAAATACACAGCTTAAAACACTCACCTCCACCTTGCGATGATTCTTCTCCGTAATGAAACACACTTCCAACGTTTGAGTACCAGACGGAGGCGTTATGCAAATAGAGTAATGAAATTTCCGTCACAAATAAGTAGTACCGCTACATATATGTGAGGTGTAATGAGCACAAACACGCTAGTACAGCACAACGTCCCCACTACACATATCTGGTGAAGAAACTCGTGCCGGTCACACAGACTGGTGACCACGAAGAGCGCGCCGTGGACCGTGGGCCGGCCGCCGGGAGCCGCGGCCGCGCCGCCATCAGGAGCAGCGCGTCGTCACGCTGGTCATTTCCGCAGGACCCCGCTGCCTTGGGCGAGGTCAGACAGGTCGGCGCATTCTTTGTGCCTAACCGCCCGTCACAGGCTGAGCTGAATCTCGGCTTCCGATCGCCGAAGCCCGGTGGTCACTCTTGAGGCGAGCGGCGGAGCACCACTTCAAAACAGACACCTCGGATGTATACAGTAGCTCTGACTACTTGCACCCTGACATAGTCCCGTGTGTCTCCCCCCCTCCCCACTCCCGTTTAAAAATTTGACTTCACCAAATCCGCGACAGCGATGTCGCTAACCATACACCTCGAATTTCTCACGCAAAATGTAGATTTCTCCCCTTTTATGCAAGTTATTTCCGAAGACAGAGTAAATAGAGGCATACACGTGTTTTCACATAATTTAAGAATCGTCACTTGTGAAAAACCTATACAACACTATATCATACGCTGCAATTCCTCCAAGTATTTTCTCATCACGTAGAAAAAGTCGGTTCTACTCAGCTTGATGTCTGTTGCGTCCTGAACCACAGGACGTGAATATTAAATTCGTTTTTGGCTCATAATGGAGTGCTAAGAGCACGATCTACCTGTGTCACAGAATGGCTCGTCACTTTGCAACTCCGTTAAAGTAAGTAGACGCTTCGCCACATACGAAGTCTCTTGAGGTAACAGCACAGAGCAGATGTAAATAATCAGGTTTATACGACGTATCACTTTGCAGGGTCGGTAATACATCTCATCTTACGGCGATGCTCGTCTCTCCCCGTGTACGTGGGGGACTGAACGTGTGCTGAGAGACATCGCCACAGCGGAACGCAAGAAGGCTCGATTGGCGCCCTCACTCCCGAATCGTACTCTTTGTATCCACCCACCAGCCGGCACGTAATTCGTATCAAATGGCATAAATTCACCACGAAAGTCATTTTTCATGGCGAATAATTTTTTCCAGCAATCGGAATACACTTACCAGGCAGCTGAAATGGGAAATCCCTGGGGCGAAGACGATGTTCTTTTCGAACAATGCTATTGAGAATCGACATTTCAAGCCGACCGCAGAAGGATTCTACCGCTGGCAACATCGGATATATTTAGCGCTGCGACCTATTTGTAACGGAAATTTCATTCCTCGATTTGCATAACGCCTTCGTGTGATACTCAAACCAAAATATGTTTTATTGTGAAGAAAGATAATTGTAAGGTGGAGATGAGTGTTTAAGCGATCTATTTGTCTCCTGTAAAATGTTAAACAATTAATTTGATAGGTTAGTGCAAATTGATTATTTCAGTCTATTTTTGATATCGACATTGTGTCAGCTCTCCCTTTGTCTCCAGCATTAACCAATAGGAACTCAGTATCCTGAAGAACGATGAAAACCTCCGTGTGGGTGTTTGGAGACGTTGTTCACACAGACAAACACAGAGCAGCCTCTTGAGAGGCAGGGAGACAGGAAGAGAGCCTGCAATTTCCCGGTCAGCGGAACGCCACCACGTGATCATTCTGTTTGGGGCCCCAAGATGGATGGATGCCCATATCCGTCGGTGGTCGGTGTTACGGTGTTATTTGGTAACGTGATCTACAATTAGGACATGGGCGGTTTCTCGGTGCCCTGACGGCAGACTCACGCGCGGGAGGCACGAAACGGGCACTTCATTCCGTGCATTATCCACAGACAACTTTTGCCGCGCTCAACTGTCAATGCTGTAGCTTCTGTATGTTTCTCGCTGAAATTCTCGTAATTTTATCCGTTTGCGGCAAGTGGTGTACAGTCCTCCCACAACGGCAGCAGCAATTTGGCTGTAAATTCATTAAAAACCAATCATAATGCTACATTCACAGCAAGTTCCAAGACGTCGGAGAGTCACAAGACATCCTTTGTGGGAGGGGGGCACATATGTGTCTCTGCAGACTGGTTCAAATAAAATGGGTAAGAGCAATGTCTCTACAGAAAGTTCCGTGACGTCTGAGATTCACATGTGACTTCTATGTTCGACTGTTCAGAAACAAATTCCAAGCAGTCCACCCTCCTCTGGATTCTGTCCACCACTCGGCCATTGTGGCTTTACAACTTGTCCAGACCAGCATTTGTACGACATCCGAAATTTAGCGAAAATTCCACTAATTTTTCTCGTGACTTGACCACTGCTTCGATTTCTGTTTTCATTTCTTTTTTCACGATCTGTTGTGGGTTTCGAAATATGCCATGAACTTTTAGATAACTAAATGTTCTGATTTTCCCGTATGTGCTTAGACGCCAGTATGCTTCGAAAAGTGAGGAAAATAAAAAATAAATGCCATAGCGCTCCTGACTCTAAAAATACGCTACTGGCCATTAAAATTGCTACACGAAGAAGAAATGCAGATGATAAACGGGTATTCATTGGACAAATATATTATACTAGAACCGACATGTGATTACATTTTCACGCAATGTGGGTGCATAGATCCTGAGAAATCAGTACCCAGAACAATAACGGCCTTGATACGCCTGGGCATTGAGTCAAACAGAGCTTGGATGGCGTGTACAGCTACAGCTACCCATGCAGCTTCAACACGATACCACAGTTCATAAAGAGTAGTGACTGGCGTATTGTGACGAGCCAGTTGCTCGGCCACCATTGACCAGACGTTTTCCGTTGGTGAGAGATCTGGAGAATGTGCTGGACAGGGCAGCAGTCGAACATTTTCTGTATCCAGAAAGACCCGTACAGGACCTGCAACATGCGGTAGTGCGTTATTCTGCTGAAATGTAGGGTTTCTCAGGGATCGAATGAAGGGTAGAGCCACGGGTCGTAACACATCTGAAATGTAACGTCCACTGTTCAAAGTGCCGTCAATGCAAACAAAAGGTGACCGAGACGCCTAACCAATGGCACCCCATATCATCACGCCGGGCGATACTCCAGTATGGCGATGACGAATACACGCTTCCAACGTGCGTTCACCTCAATGACGCCAAACGTGGATGCGACCTTCACGACGCTGCAAACAGAACCTGGATTCATCCGAAAAAATGACGTTTTGCCATTCGTGCACCCAGTTTCATCGTTGTGTACGCCATCGCAGGCGCTCCTGTCTGTGATGTAGCGTCAAGGGCAGCCACAGATATGGTCTCCGAGTTGATAGTCCATTCTGCTGCAAACGTCGTCGAACTGTTCGTGCAGATGGTTGTTGTCTTGCAAACGTCCCCATCTGTTGACTCAGGGATCGAGACGTGACTGCACGATCCGTTACAGCGATGCGGATAAGATGCCTGTCATCTCGACTGCTAGTGACACGAGGCCGTTGGGATCCAGCACGGCGTTCCGTATTACCCTCCTGAACCCACCGATTTCATATTCTTCAAACAGTCATTGGATGTCGACCAACGCGAGCAGCAATACCGCGATACGATAAGCCGCAATCGGTATAGGCTACAATCTGACCTTTATAAAAGTCGGAAACGTGATGTTACGCATTTCTCCTCCTTTCACGAGGCATCACAACAACGTTTCACAAGGCAACGCCGGTCAACTGCTGTTTGTGTATGAGAAATCGGTTGGAAACTTCCCTCATGTCAACACATTGTAGGTATCGCCACCGGCGCCAACCTAGTGTGAATGCTCTGAAAAGCTAATCATTTGCATATTAAAGCATCTTCTTCATGTGGGTTAGATTTTACGTCTGTAGCACGTCATCTTCGTGGTGTAGCAATTTTAATGGCCAGTAGCGTAAATATAAACTAAGCCCACAGAGTGTTTCCATGCAAAATTGGAAAAAAGGATCGCAACTGTTTAAATATTCCATACCGCCTTGTCACCCATAAATTGATTAATGAATGATATTCCATACGCAGATGTCAATTTTCTGACAAATTCTTTGAATAAATAAATTAACTATATTCTAGACACTGCCTTATATCCCTTAACCTGTTTTAAATACACAATATTCCACACATTGCCTTATCTAAACGATATTCCATACATTGCGATCGATTTCCCGTGAAATGGTCAATCAACTGAGTCTTTTTCCTACCAACTTTCAGGTGAAGAGGGGAAGGTGTATGACTGAGGAATTTGCCTGAGGGGGAGTGGTTAATTAATTGTTCCATTTAACTAATTAGTCAATTAAACTGTTAGAGTGTGAGTGGGGTATTTTAATAACTCAGTCTTGCAAGTGTATTTATATTGGTGAGGGGAGTTCCCAAAGGGGTGTGAGAAGAGGGGGCGAGGGTGAATTGTGAGAGGTTTCTTGAAAGTATGGATTATCCCCAGGGGTCATAATCCACATAGCAGAACAAGCAGAACAATAGGTTACAGACCTGCCAATCGAAAATTTTCCCCTGAATGTATGCATTGCCCTGATGTAGGCAACCCACACTAACAAAATACCATGACACCCCAGCTGACCTACTACTATTGTGAACATTTAGATCTGTGGTAGTTGCAGGCACGAGTTTACTGATTATTGTCTAACTTTTCTAGTGGATTTTCGTATGTTTGCTGGTCTGTGGTTTCTGAAATGTAGGTTGTTGTTGTCGTTTACAGTGTCGATAACAGCGTTATTCACTTTTGGAGGGGTTATTCTTTGAGGTATATTTGTGCTGAGATACTGCAGGCTTTTGTGTTCTTGTGTAGTCTTTTTGCAAGGCTAGCACTTGTTACCTAACCTTAAATGTTTTATCTCTGTCCATAATTTGCAGAACTACTGTGACAGTGGCAATATGTTACATCCAAAACATTGGGTAACACAGTTTCATAGTACGATGACATCTACTTAGCCTTTAGGATACGGAACGGAATTTGTATGTGGACGCATGGGACAATCGATCACAGGGAAAAGCGAGGTAATGGGCCCACCTGTAGAACGTCCAAAGAATTTTCAGATGCTTTCCTTGCTAGCTACTGATCATCAGAGACTCAGGATAGAATAAAACAGAAGACAATGATGTTTAAGAACCCTGGTTAATTGGGATTCAGAAGCCCTGTGAAATTCTTTGAATCGTGTGTAGTGTGAGCGCAATAATCCACTTAGGCTAACTGTTCAACTCCAAAAGATGTGGGGATATCAATGAGTCACTCAAAACCATCCTCAGAAAGCTAGAGTTCACATAGGAAGCATACAACATGCGAGAGAAGAGGGGTACTCATAAGAGGAACTTCCAAAAGCCCTCAAGTAGAAACTATGATAGGAGGTACAGCACCATAAATTGATCATAAGGAATGTAATGTGAGGTGAGCATCATTGCCCTTGTTTTTAACTAATTTGTGCCTGATTTTATTCTGAGAAGCTCAGTAATGTATGTAAATACCGTAAATGTAAGTTTGATTCAAAAAGTACTTGAAGTGAAGTGAAGCGCAGCTGGACAACAAGAAACTCTTTATTGTGCAATCCTCGCAACGTTAGTAGTTGTGAATCTTTGAGTATGGACTCTATAAAAAAGACAATTGATTTATAAAAAAAAGAAGACTGTTAATCCGTATCTTGTGGAAAGAGGACATGTTGTTAGGCCGTCGCTCAGAACATATTGTTACATATTATGAAAATATCTGGTGTAGTGATAAAACTGAGTAAAGTATGTGTAAGAGTTGCCAAACATTTATGTATACAAATTTTCTGGTAGTGGAGAATAGAAATATCTTGTTTTTGGAAAAGGAGTTGAACTTCAACGACACTGTCGTCTATCTATCGACAGAATTGAAAGTCTACTAAGTTCACTAAAACACAGGGAAAGAAATGCATTATCATTTGTTTTTATTTAATACATAACATCCTCTCATAATTTCTTAATTGCAGTAACTGGATTATGTTCTTGTATAATAGTATAGTCCTGAACTCCACTGACCAATTTTGATGTAGCAGGACGTGTAGTTTGAAGGATGTTTGTATGCCAAACAATCTCCTTTTCTCACGAAAAGCACATCTTATTTACTTATAAAAGTGGTCCCATAGGTACGTTAAGCTACGAAAACTTGGGCTCAAAGCTATCTGCAATACGGCCAAGTAACCAACACAGGCGTACTTTAAATCTTAAAGAACAATAACTTCCTCCAAATTACAATCCATCACAAACTGGTGCAGAATCTGATCATTTAAGGAGGCAGCAACCAAATTCAGATACCGGTTACGACTTAACGTAAAGTATCCATCAAAATCAATCTCTCTCTCTCCAAACACATATATAAATATTCATATTATTAAGATAAAAGTCATTTTATAGGATGACATGGATTTGGACTACCACAAGAAGTACCACCTTCTGAGAGAAGAAAGAACTGGAACAAATTTCATGGAGAAATAATAATTTGCATTTTTGGCAGAGCTGGAGAGAATTAGACAGTTGACCTCAGCAGTTAGAAATCGTAGAGGTGCAGCCACCAAATTGCTTGAACGAGCACCGTAATGGGAATCCATCACAAAAGTAACAAAATGCAGACATGTTACGCACTCAAGACACACTTGTGATCACAATCGGAATAAGCCAAATAAATTTACTGGGATATGAAGACATAGGTCATGTACTGTTAGAAGAAAAAGAGGAAGTAGCAAGACAGGATCTGCATTCCGTTATAGAGATTGCCATAGGTAATGCTAGATTGAAAGGGAGACTGACAGCACAATCACATCAGAGCAGTATCAGAATCATCATATCAGATGTGTCTGACAGGTGAATAGCTGTTAAGAGGAAATGTAAGGATGGGTAATAATGATAGAACACTGTCCCAGTGCACCTGTAACTACTTCCCTTATACATAAGACTCCCGTTGGAATACAATTAGGGAAGGAAACATACTTACATCTATTTACAAGCCTAATGTCACATCCTAGCCAACAGAAACAGGGGAAATACCTCATTCGATATTCGTTACAAATGTAGCGCTGATTATCTTTCCTGAGTATGGCATGTAAAGACGAAAAACTGACCAGTCATCTCCAGTCTAGTCCAGCACAATCTACCAATTGTATTGTGTACCTGAAGCGCTGGCTAGCCGAGAAACTGCTCCTTGCAACGGTCTTTTAGAGGTTATAAAATTTATTTCATCTTCATTTCTCCTTATCATTGGAATATTTCAGTCCTATATTTTGGCAATTTCTCTGGGTTTTTGTTCTGACATTTCAAAGAATATTTTGTTGCATCTTTACTAGTATATGTTACAGGATTTTTATAATCATCGATACAATATTTAATATAAGAATTAAATGAAAATGGAATAGGTTTTTTGTATTTGTTAACATAAGCTTTTTCAGCATTTGATTGAGAAGTGTTAACATCTTTTTGAAGATATTCGAAATCTATATAAATTACAAAAGGTACTAATGATGAATTATTATAATTTCGAAATCCGATTATCCATCTCCACCTAATTTCATAAGTTATAATTCTCGATTTAAAGCAGAAGCTTTTCTGTTAATTCAGTTAAATGTTTTAAAAAATCGTCATCATATAGAAAATTGAAACCTAGTAAATTATTCTGATAATTTTTTGTTTGCTTTCTAGATGTTTTCTACTAGAAACTTTTGAAAATAATTCTTACTATCCATATTATTAATATTACCCTTGTATCTACTGATAAGCTGGATTCATGGTTGTTTATTAAATTTAGAATATTTTTTTAATTTTTTCAATTTACAGATCTTACAAAGAGCATTTGAACATTTTTTATTCAATTTATCTTATTATTAATATTGTCCTTAGATTTTTTGATGATATCTATTAATTTTTTTCATTAAGTTTGGAATACTTTTTTAAATATTTAATTTACAGATTTCATGAAGTTCCTTTAAAGATTTTTTACTCATTTTTTGTAATTATTGTAATGTTGTCAACAGGATTTAAAGTAAGAGCAATTAATTATTCTTCATTAAGTATAGCATATTTTTTATATTATTGTTTAACAAATTGTTCAAAGTTCTTTTATATCTTTATACATTTGTTCTCTCTTTTTTATTTTTTTCATTTTAATAAATCAATATATTCCTCTAGGTCTTGTTTAGTTACATTTCATTATCCTTTTTCTTTACAATAATTCTCTAAATCAGCATATATTAGTCCACATTTTTCTTCATTCTATGTTTTGAAATAGCTCAGCTTCACAGAACATTTTTGTTTTGCTTTTATTTATACAGAATAATATTTGGCGTTTTTAAAACTTCAACTATTTAAATAAAAGAAAATTTGGTTTAATGATATAGATAAACACAATCTCAGAGAACATATGTATAAAGAAAAAATTTATTAGATTGTTAATTTTTAATTAAATTAAAATTTCGTTCATGGATATTGATACATTTTTATATGGGCGAATCAGGAAAACTAAAATCTTGACTATAAATCAGAATTTAAAAAAATGCTCTTTGCACCAGAATTGGTATAAATATACTGCCCTCCGTGTTTATTTCAGATTTAAGTGTTTGATGTTTGCATTAGACACTCCCTTTTCCTTACATTTTTAAAACATCAACTAAATAATTGGTATCACATGCACCAGGTTCTGTTTCCATTATTTTTTTTCTAAATTTAATTTCCAGATTTAACTTGTTGTTAGACTCTGTGATATTCGAAATGTCACATGTCATGGGCCCAGTAAATCAATTAGTGGGAGGTAATTCATGTGTGTTACTGATGCGCATTATTTTAAAGTGAGGGTATACAAGATTGGATCCAAATCTCAACTGAGGAGTGGGTACTTGATGAACCTCCATATATAGGATTTTTCATGATTGTTAGTAGGAACATGATGCCCAGATGCCCAAATAGGTGACTATTTAAGTCTTGGTAGTGATGAAAATTGTAGAACACATGTCTGTTGTCAATCAAGTATCATTGTTCCTCTTCTGGTGCCATCCAAAAGAGTCGAAATAATAGATGTTATTTGTATTTTTCTTAACATCCGTTACCCAGTGTGTTGCTGTCCTCCAGAAATATCTAAATTCACAATTCCACATTCTCTTGATATCTACATAGTCATCAGCAAAGCATCCTAATAGCCGTTTTTTGTTTCTTTAGAGACATAATTCTTTTGTGGATAGTTTTACATGTAGTTCTTTTCCGATGGCTGCTGCTTTCATCAAGCAATTTTGCCTCTGTGCCATCTATAGTTGCTCCTAGGAGTTCTATGCGTTCTTGACTGTTCTGGATATAGCCATAGTACTGCTAGCCAGTGAACCCTTTACTGAGATCCCTGGGGCAGGTATCAGGAAGGGGATAATTCTGCCTGATCTCTTGGGTGTGAGTACTTTAACCAATTCTTTACACTTTATGGTGCTTTTAGCTGCACACATCACTAGTAGTAGGGCAGGTCTGTACTGAGCTACTTTTTGTATCAAATTGTTTTAAATAAATTATGCAAATTAATTCATTGAACAATTATTTACCCCAACTCTTGATGATGTCATGGGTCTTTCACGGCTGTCTCATGAGTCAGTTCCCCCACAACCCTCCCCTCCACCAACCTACACTTCCCCCACCCCTGGATGTGATGAGAAATTGTAATTTTCGAGGGAAATTAAAATAACCGCTGGAAATTCAAATTTATTGGTGGGAACATAAAATTTGTGTGCTGACCTTGAAATTCTAGACCAACTAGCCTAGTTCACAACACCACCACCAGAGGACAATGCTGGCCCTCCCCAATTCCCTCCTCCACCACTCTCCCTCTCTTCCTCCACTTGCGAGTGATCTCTGGTTTATGCTGAGCTCTTGGAGAGGATGGACAAAGTTCTTGTTTTGTACACGGTGCAGCATACTGTTTATTTAAACAATTTCAGTTGAGAAGGGTTAGTTGCCTTTGATTGAGCACTAGACAGTAGCTCCACGCAGTTTCTTCAATAACATCTGGATCTGGAGTGGATATTTTTGATCTTACTCTAGCACAAGAGAGTTGCTCCAGCCAGTCTACCCAGTAGCCCTATATGGGAAGGATGGGAAATAGTGATTTGACAGCAAACTGTCACTGAAGTACAGGGGAGTAGCCTCCTGCTCACTGACAGGTGACTAGCTGTTTGGGCGAATGTAAGGATGGGTAATAATATTAGAACAGCAAGCCACAGTCCCAGTGCGCCTGTAACTCTTTCCCCTACACATAAGACTCCTGTAGCAACATAATTAGGGGATGAAACTTACTTACACCTATTTATGAACCACAAGTCACGTCCTGGTCAACAGAAATATCGGAAATATATTATATGCTATTTCTTACAAATATGCTGCTCATTATCTTGCCCGGGCATGGCGACTCAAGGCAAAAAAAAATTGACGTTTCATCTCCAGTCTAGTCCAACAATTGTATTGTGTATCTGAAGAGCTGGGCAGACGAGAAACCACCACTGGCAACAGCCCTAAGCCTCGACTTCCAGTCGCCCGTCCCTGTGCTGACCACTACTGCTGTTGACCATGACACAACTTGGTGCAATTTGGGCTAACTGCAGGTCCATGCCTGTCATTGACTCCTCAGTTTAAAAACCCTGAAAGGGAATGTTGTTTTGTCAATAGGCCTAGAATTCCTCATGCAAAATATAGATTCCTCAATTGCATATGAGTTATTTTCGGAGACAAGAAAAACTACACACGCATTTTCACATCGCTAAAGTGTCGTTACTTTTTGTGAGAAGCCTGTACAACACTATGGCATAGGCTATATTTCCCCTAAGTATTCTCTCATCAGGTAGAGAAACCTGTTCTTATAAGATTCATATCTGCCATGTCATGCATCAAAGGATCATAATATTACACTCACTTTGGCTCATCACAGACTGCTAAGAGCATGCTCTACCTCCATAACAGGATGCCTTCTCACTTTAGAACTCCCTTAAAGTAAACAAATGTCTCAGCAGAATGAAGTCTCCCAAGGCAACAGCACAGAGAAGTTGTAAACATCTGTTTATAGTATGTATCACTTTACAAAATCGATAATATAGTGATTCTGTTATAGAGATTGGGTCTCTCTGAGTAGGTAGGTTGTTGAAATTCCGTTAAAAGATCTCACAGCAACGAAAAAACGTGCCATCATCACTCCAACTCTTGAACCATGTCTGTAATACTCTCACTCTCGCTTCCACCCGCCTGGCGGCACACCATTGACATCAAATTGATAGGTTGATTAACTGAAATGATCATGAATGTGTCTGCATGGTGAGTAAATTTTGGATTTCGAAATTATGATAATTCATCATGTAATTTATATAGATTCATCATTCATCATAGATTCATCATTTATATAGATTCATCATGTAATTTATATAGATTTCGAATATCTTCAAAAAGATGTTAACACTTCTCAATCAAATGCTGAAAAAGCTTATGTTAACAAATACAAAAAACCTATTCCATTTTCATTTAATTCTTATATTAAATATTGTATCGATGATTATAAAAATCCTGTAACATACACTGGTAAAGATGCAACAAAAAATTCTTTGAAATGTCAGAACAAAAACCCAGAGAAATTGCCAAAATATATGACCGAAATATTCCAATGATAAGGACAAATGAAGATGAAATAAATTTTATAACCTCTAAAAGACCGTTGCAAGGAGCAGTTTCTCGGCTAACCAGCTCTTCGGGTACACAATAGAACTGATAGATCGTGCTGGACTAGACTGGAGATGACTGGTCAGTTTTTTGTCTTTACATGCCATACTCAGGAAAGATAATCAGCGCTACATTTGTAACGAATATCGAATGAGGTATTTCCCCTGTTTCTGTTGGCTAGGATGTGACATTAGGCTTGTAAATAGATGTAAGTATGTTTCCTTCCCTAATTGTATTCCAACGGGAGTCTTATGTATAAGGGAAGTAGTTACAGGTGCACTGGGACAGTGTTCTATCATTATTACCCATCCTTACATTTCCTCTCAACAGCTATTCACCTGTCAGACACATCTGATATGATGATTCTGATACTGCTCTGATGTGATTGTGCTGTCAGTCTCCCTTTCAATCTAGCATTACCTATGGCAATCTCTATAACGGGATGCAGATCCTGTCTTACTACTTCCTCTTTCTCTTCTAACAGTACATGGCCTACGTCTTCATATCCCAGTAAATTTATTTGGCTTATTCCGATTGTGATCACAAGTGTGTCTTGAGTGCGTAACATGTCTGCATTTTGTTACTTTTGTGATGGATTCCCATTACGGTGCTCGTTCAAGCAATTTGATGGCTGCACCTCTACGATTTCTAACTGCTGAGGTCAACAGTCTAATTCTCTCCAGTTCTGCCAAAAATGCAAATTATTATTTCTCCATGAAATTTGTTCCAGTTCTTTCCACAAGATATGTATTAACTGTCCTCTTTCTGTTAATAAATCAATTGTCTTTTTTTTAGAGTCCATACTCAAAGATTCACAACTACTATCGTTGGGAGGATTGCATGATAAAGAGTTACTTGCTGTCCAGCTTTGCTTCACTTCACTTCAAGTACTTTTTGAATCACACTTAAAGAATTATGGCTCCACAGAAACAAAAAATGGCCATTAGGTATCAAACCATATAGACCACGTAGAAATGCAGATATGCTCAAGTTTTTCAGGATAAATTCAGCATTCTAAGATTCTGTGATGTATTTGCACAGGATACTTTGCTGATGACTATGTAGATATCAAGAGAATGTGAATTTAGGTATTTTTGGAGGACAGCAACACAGTGGGTAACGTATGTTAAGAAAAATACAAATAACATCTATTATTTCGACTCTTTTGGATGGCACCAGAAGAGGAACAATGATACTTGATGACAACAGACATGTGTTCTACAATTTTCATCACTACCAAGACTTAAATAGTCACCTATTTGGGCTTCTGGACATCATGTTCCTACTAACAATAATGAAAAATCCTATATATGGAGGTGAATCAAGTACCCACTCCTCAGTTGAGGTTTGGATCCAATCTTGTATACCCTGACTTTAAAATAATGCTAATCAGTGTTACACATGAATCATCTCCCACCAGTTGATTTACACATTGGAGAGTGCTGTACTGCCCTGACTGGACTGGAGACATGGGACAACATTTCGAATAGAACAGAATTTAACAATAAATTATATCTGGAAATTAATATTAGAAAATAAATAGCACAAGCAGAACCTGGTGATTTCTGTAATCCATGATACATCTCTGCTTGTTACCCAGCATTGTCATCAACCTGGGGATGGTCGTGCCCCATAGAACTAGCTGCTCTGAACATAGTGGAAAACCTCTTTGCATATCATGCAAATTATTAAGGTATGCAAGGTCTGCCTCCATATCATACCCTACACCAGAATCTGCTGCCACACTATGGACATTTTCATCTAATCCCCTGCATTCAGTTTTAGGCAGCCGTTGAAACTCGCCAATCGGCAGCAATTGCTGCATGACATGCCTGTTTAGGTGAGTCACATCTACAGACATGATGTAGCTTTAATCAAGGGATTAACTGAACCTCTCACTTATACATGGGTTTTTCGCCTTGGCGTGTCTATGCACACATTTGTAAAGTTCCTCATGGATCTCTCGCTCAAAGAAAAGAAACATATCAATATTGGTCAAAAGCTTGATGATGACTTTCATTTTGTTAAGCATGGCGTCCTAAGACAATCATGGTGCTGTGTAATAGAAGGCAGGGTCCAGAGAATATATGATCATGTATACACTGTGGAATTCCTCAAAAACATCTGCTAGCGAATAAAGATCTGCGTCCATTTATGTCTAGCATACTATCATAAATTTGGGATATTAAATTCTTGTCAAACTTTTACAGCATGCATATACTCTGCATCCGATATGGCATTGCCTGTAAGGTTATTGCAGAATACAGTTATGTCGTGCAGTCTGGTTTTGTTAAGATTCCCCAACCACTCCAGACACTCGTACAGGAATGTCCACTTTCTTGTCACAAGCTGAAACTTCAGGTCATTGGGATTTGCGCCTCAGGTAACACGCATATTTCCCTGAGGCAGAGTGTCAACAAATTTCTGGAGTGGTGCCTAGATAAAGAGTAGGGAGTCCAGGAAGCAGAGTATAATTCTAGGCGTCAGTCATTTGGTGAATGACATATATTTCTCGACACTGTCGGACAGGATACTGTCTCATCCTCTTCCATACCGAATTTAGCCACATTATTACTGATAACGCGAGCATTATGCCTGCTTAGATTGTCGAAAGAACCGGTATGTGTCGTGGTAACTGATACTTCCGGTTGCATGTCTTATGGGAAACACTGTGGAATTTCCCTGTTAGATGAAAATAGTCTTCACAAGGAGTTCCTGCTTCCTAATCTAATGGATACTCAGATATGACAGTCAACAGGCTTCATGTACAAATCATTCATCCCCTTGACTTGGCCATGGTAATGCTGATGCTGTAAAGCTATCAATTTCTCATGAAGATTTCTCGAGCTCAGTGAGCAACCAAATGACAGCATTATCGCTGCCATATGATCTGTTACATCTAAGACTCGAATCATATGTTAATATTACCTCGTACGCTTATGGTGCCGCCTGTGGTACATACAGGGTGTTTCAAAAATGACTGGTATATTTGAAACAGCAATAAAAACTAAACGAGCAGCGATAGAAATACACCGTTTGTTGCAATATGCTTGGGACAACAGTACATTTTCAGGCGGACAAACTTTCGAAATTACAGTAGTTACAATTTTCAACAACAGATGGCGCTGCAAGTGATGTGAAAGATATAGAAGACAACGCAGTCTGTGGGTGCGCCATTCTGTACGTCGTCTTTCTGCTGTAAGCGTGTGCTGTTCACAACGTGCAAGTGTGCTGTGGACAACATGGTTTATTCCTTAGAACAGAGGATTTTTCTGGTGTTGGAATTCCACCGCCTAGAACACAGTGTTGTTGCAACAAGACGAAGTTTTCAACGGAGGTTTAATGTAACCAAAGGACCGAAAAGCGATACAATAAAGGATCTGTTTGAAAAATTTCAACGGACTGGGAATGTTACGGATGAATGCGTTGGAAAGGTAGGGCAACCGCGTACGGCAACCACAGAGGGCAATGCGCAGCTAGTGCAGCAGGTGATCCAACAGTGGCCTCGGGTTTCCGTTCGCCGTGTTGCAGCTGCGGTCCAAATGACGCCAACGTCCACGTATCGTCTCATGCGCCAGAGTTTACACCTCTATCCATACAAAATTCAAACGCAGCAACCCCTCAGCGCTGCTACCATTGCTGCACGAGAGACATTCGCTAACGATATAGTGCACAGGATTGATGATGGTGATATGCATGTGGGCAGCATTTGGTTTACTGACGAAGCTTATTTTTACCTGGATGGCTTCGTCAATAAACAGAACTGGCGCATATGGGGAACCGAAAAACCCCATGTTGCAGTCCCATCGTCCCTGCATCCTCAAAAAGTACTGGTCTGGGCCGCCATTTCTTCCAAAGGAATCATTGGCCCATTTTTCAGATCCGAAACGATTACTGCATCACGCTATCTGGACATTCTTCGTGAATTTGTGGCGGTACAAACTGCCTTAGACGACACTGCGAACACCTCGTGGTTTATGCAAGATGGTGCCCGGCCACATCGCACGGCCGACGTCTTTAATTTCCTGAATGAATATTTCGATGATCATGTGATTGCTTTGGGCTATCCGAAGCATACAGGAGGCGGCGTGGATTGACCTCCCTATTCGTCAGACATGAACCCCTGTGACTTCTTTCTGTGGGGACACTTGAAAGACCAGGTGTACCGCCAGAATCCAGAAACAATTGAACAGCTGAGGCAGTACATCTCATCTGCATGTGAAGCCATTCTGCCAGACACGTTGTCAAAGGTTTCGGGTAATTTCATTCAAAGACTACGCCATATTATTGCTACGCATGGTGGATATGTGGAAAATATCGTACTATAGAGTTTCCCAGACCGCAGCGCCATCTGTTGTTGAAAATTGTAACTACTGTAATTTCGAAAGTTTGTCCGCCTGAAAATGTACTGTTGTCCTAAGCATATTGCAACAAACGGTGTGTTTCTGTCGCTCCTCGTTTAGTTTTTAGTGCCGTTTCAAATACACCGGTCATTTTTGAAACACCCTGTATTTTTCTGTTAAGGTAGTACCTGGGGCTATAGGATCATCTCCACAGTGTCTCACAGGAGCGAGGAAGCATTCGAAACCAGTGTAAACTGCAAAGGGGTATCGTTCCTCGTGATGAGCATTCTTAAAAATTAAGACTTCGTTTTCCTTGGTAGTTATTATAGCGTGTACCGGTTTCCTGGTAGAACAATCAACTCGATGTCCTAAAAACCTGCTTGTTGAAAGGACATTCAGGTAACTCAGGCAAAAATTCTTTACACGATCATTTTTTGACAACTGGGAGAAGGGTAGGGGGGAATGTCCTTGGTCAAACAGTAACGATAATTCTCCTTCTACCTATCTTATCATCTGAGAATAACACCAACTTCACATGCATCTTGCACTGATCAGCAACTTCTGAGAAATGAACGGGTCTGGCGACTCTAACTCATATCAGTAGTATAGGCCTGAAATTTGGGTATGTCCTGGGGTTTAATGAGGAACTCGATACCATCAAAGTTATAAAACCCACGAATTTCAAAGCCTTCGCTATATTGAGACGTCCTCTCCAGGTGAGATGCTTAATTTCTTTTGCAAGGCAGGACTTACCCCACAAAATAATACTGATTCTGGTTTTGGACATTAATGCATGCTTGCTTGGCTGCTATATCATCCGGAAGCTTTATATAGCTAGAACCTCTGTTGATTGGATAATGGATTGCACACTGCACAGTACTGTTGGTTCAAACGTGCAATTTCCCACCATAGCCGTCGTACTGTGATTCATGTATCTTTTGTAGCCGAACATATTTATGTTATGTCCCTTACAGTGCCATCTAGAAGGAAAATTTTTGTTAATTTATTTTGTTTTCTTAACATTTCCCCATTCTTCGATAATATTCCGTTCAAATTTGTCGTCATTCTGAGCTGCAGGTTTTTTTTTACAACGTTACTACTCAGAAGCAAGAACACAAACAGAGGAAACTAATCACAGCTGAAATGTTTTGCTAGTGTCGTCGAGTGCTTACTATCAGAAGACTGCATAAGTGCTTCCACCATCCAGGTCTCGTTCACATTTTTGGAAATACGAGTAGTTGACCTTATTTAAAACTGGACTTAATGTTATACAGCTACCTCAATATACACGAACGATTTCGACTTATTGCCAAGTGAGTATCTGTTTCAAAAGAAAGAAAAAAGGTGGTACCGAATTACTAAAAAACTAAATAACAAATCTAATTACTATAAGGAACCATACGTAGCTGAATAAGTTACATACTAATGCTTATTTGAACAGGCCTGTGTTCAGGTACATCTGCGTGTGTACAGATGTTAGTTTTACTACCGCCTTTTTTCTTTCTTTTTTAAGGAGATCATATGAGAACTTGGAACGAGAACATACGGGTACGATCGATATTGTATGATATGAAGCAAATATTTTCGGCTACGCAGTAGAAGTTTTCAAGTAGGGAGGAGACGTTTTCAAGAATGTTTTCAAATATGGACCAATAGTTTTCAACTATGGATGAAGTGTTTTCATGTCTGTTTCCAAATGCGTACCAGAAATTTACAGATCCCAAAAGTACACTAATCATAAATATATTCACTGACAAACGTATTTACTAAGTTTTACCATAAGGTAGAGAGACTGAAAAGAGACTACGAGACTGAAAAAGACTACATTGATAGGATTCGAGAGATGATGGGCTCAGCAGCAACATGACAGGTACTCCGATTTATAAAAAAAATGAATACAGTCACAGTAGGGTAAGTGAAACAGTTCGTAACCTATCCACAAGAGCCAAACAGAACAAGTCAAACCAAAATAGCAGTCCGATAAGAATCCGTGTTCATTGGCCACGAGAGGATTCATTATCAATTATGTGACGTCACAAGGTGCTAGACGATTCTAAGCGAAATGACGCGGCTGATGGTAGAACCTAAACACACGCCCCAGCTGTGGCTACGTGCCTTGCGGTCGCCGCTGGGCGCTACTCACTGGTCGTGCGGTGTCCACAACGATGTCTGAGTTGGCCGGGATGCTAGGTCGTGATTCATTACACTGAACAGGTGAGAGAAGTCTGACAATGAGGCACAACAAAGTAGAAGACCAGTGTACGGATGTTGAAACTTCTCTAGAAGACGTGTTAACTCAGGATGGGTGCTGTGTACACCAGAGCATGGCGGTCTGAAGGGCAAGTGTGAAGATTAGTCTAGAGTGAGAGTGATCAGTTGATTGTCAAGTATTAATAATTGTAATTCATAGCAATATATTTAGCGCCACCTTCTTGAGGTTTCTTTGTATTTGTCACTGGTCAAGGAAGGGTTGTAAGATGGCTTTTGTCAGATGTGGAATCACCAAATAAAGCATTTGGATGGTTTTTTGGACCCTGAAATGACGATTTTGGGTTTGAGTTTAATCCGGCGTAGCACATAAGGCACTTACTGGCGGCAACACCCAAAGATAATGGACATATGTTCTTGGTATTATTGGTAGAAGTACAATGAACATATAGAGTGTCTGAAGGGCGTGATACAACAATCATTCAAGAATTTACGAAAGGAAGAAAAGTTAGTGTTTGACGTCCCGTCGACAACAAGGTCATTACAGACAAACACAAGCTCGGAAGAAAGGAAATTGGCCGTGCCCCTCCTGTCATTTGCCTTAAGCGATGCAGCGAAATCAGGGAGAACCTAAATAAGGAGCCGTCGTCCTGCAAGTTATTTTCTACTGTAAAAAAAGAATCACGAACTCCTTCACATTCCCTCTTTATATACACTCCTGGAAATTGAAATAAGAACACTGTGAATTCATTGTCCCAGGAAGGGGAAACTTTATTGACACATTCCTGGGGTCAGATACATCACATGATCACACTGACAGAACCACAGGCACATAGACACAGGCAACAGAACATGCACATTGTCGGCACTAGTACAGTGTATATCCACCTTTCGCAGCAATGCAGGCTACTATTCTCCCATGGAGACGATCGTAGAGATGCTGGATGTAGTCCTGTGGAACGGCTTGCCATGCCACTTCCACCTGGCGCCTCAGTTGGACCAGCGTTCGTGCTGGACGTGCAGACCGCGTGAGACGACGCTTCATCCAGTCCCAAACATGCTCAATGGGGGACAGATCCGGAGATCTTGCTGGCCAGGGTAGTTGACTTACACCTTCTAGAGCACGTTGGGTGGCACGGGATACATGCGGACGTGCATTGTCCTGTTGGAACAGCAACTTTCCTTGCCGGTCTAGGAATGGTAGAACGATGGGTTCGATGACGGTTTGGATGTACCGTGCACTATTCAGTGTCCCCTCGACGATCACCAGAGGTGTACGGCCAGTGTAGGAGATCGCTCCCCACACCATGATGCTGGGTGTTGGTCCTCTGTGCCTCGGTCGTATGCAGTCCTGATTGTGGCGCTCACCTGCAAGGCGCCAAACACGCATACGACCATCATTGGCACTAAGGCAGAAGCGACTCTCATCGCTGAAGACGACACGTCTCCATTCGTCCCTCTATTCACGCCTGTCGCGACACCACTGGAGGCGGGCTGCACGATGTTGGGGCGTGAGCGGAAGACGGTCTAACGGTGTGCGGGACCGTAGCCCAGCTTCATGGAGACGGTTGCGAATGGTCCTCGCCGATACCCCAGGAGCAACAGTGTCCCTAATTTGCTGGGAAGTGGCGGTGCGGTCCCCTACGGCACTGCGTAGGATCCTACGGTGTTGGCGTGCATCAGTGCGTCGCTGCGGTCCGGTCCCAGGTCGACGGGCACGTGTACCTTCCGCCGACCACTGGCGACAACATCGATGTACTGTGGAGACCTCACGCCCCACGTGTTGAGCAATTCGGCGGTACGTCCACCCGGCCTCCCGCATGCCCACTATACGCCCTCGCTCAAAGTCCGTCAACTGCACATACGGTTCACGTCCACGCTGTCGCGGCATGCTACCAGGGTTATAGACTGCGATGGAGCTCCGTATGCCACGGCAAACTGGCTGACACTGACGGCGGCGGTGCACAAATGCTGAGCAGCTGGCGCCATTCGACGGCCAACACCGCGGTTCCTGGTGTGCCCGCTGTGCCGTGCGTGTGATCATTGCTTGTACAGCCCTTTCGCAGTGTCCGGAGCAAGTATGGTGGGTCTGACACACCGGTATCAATGTGTTCTTTTTTCCATTTCCAGGAGTGTATATATATATATATATATATATATATATATATATATATATATATATATATATATATATATATATGAAGAGGGAATCACTAGTGTCACTGTATCCAACGTATAATGCTTCTGGTTTAGATACTTGAATGGCCTAAAGCCGAAATTGTATAATAGTAAATGAAATAAAGCGAATGGCAGTTTAAGGCATCATGAAATCATTCAAAATATTCATCACAGCTGCAGACCGTTTGCATTGAAAATATAACATAAGAATGATGTTGCTAAATAGGAAACCAGCATTAGTAGTATGTGACATCACTATAAGACTTGTAAATAACTACGAAAACTCTGAGTATGTACACATACAAGATAATGCTAAATACACACTGTAAGCCATTACCATCGCCATTTATTAAAAAAATGATGTCATTCTTCTCTAAAACAATGTCACCAAAAGACTGTCCATGGTAGTCTTGTACATAACTACTTAAAAACCGATGTAAATACACGCATCCGCAGTCCACGTAAAGCTGATCATATCAAGGCGCTGTGCGGCGGTGCTGGGGGAAGTGCCTGTGTGCCGGTGAACCTTCTTTCCACAGAGCCACTCTTGTCTACCTATACCTCACATAAATGCACCACTATACTTATAACTGCTACTGACAAGATTCTTCTTGTGGACAACACATGCATATTATCTTTAGGTAACTGCCGGAAAAATATTCTACACATAGCTGATAGGTGTAGAATTCCCACGGTCCTGCATGGTCTCATACACGTTCAACCTGCCTTCATAGTTGGAGATAGAATGACGTGCTGTGAAGATGTCAGGTGTTAACTGCCTTGCGACAACTGAAAGAAGAGCATCAGGCACCACCAGTCGACGAGGCCCAACACCCAGACATGATGCAGATATGGGCAAGAGAGAAATAGATGCTCCACGACCATTAAAAACGAGAGAGAAACTGGGGTATATCAAGAACGTCCATGTGCAGACAGCACCTGTGATCATACATCAGATGCTAACCACCGGAAGTAGGGGCTTTACAATACAGGCCAGGTGCCATCTGTGGAAGCTCTAAGCACAGGCGAAAGCAATGTGTATTAACTGTTCTGATACGTTTTATTACATGGCTCTCTTGTTCTTGGATAACCATCCAAATGTTCTCTCCTAGGAGGCAGGAAACGCTGTGATATTCATATACGTTATTTCCTCGATGCTTATTTCACTAACACACATGGATAATAATCTCGGTGATTTAACCTCTATGGCGTTATGTTACTTTGGGGTTTGTAAGGTTGCTGTCTTCCATTTGTGGCCTGCACTTTGGAAACAATTTTGTAGCAGTAAATCTTTTGTTCTTATTTTATTGACTCTTTTGTCACTTCCTTGTGAAACCATACAACTTTTAAGGTTGAGTAACAAGTAAACTGTTTTTGTTCTACCGATTTTGTTTATGTCTCACTAGTTTTCCACTTATTTGGCCATCTTCAGGTCACAACTGACTTGCCCTTAGTAAGCAAACATTATCAACAAAGATTCAATGCATTTGAACAGAATGTTGTGCAACAGACCTGTTTTTAACTATTGTAAATTACACTTTATGCTGTGGACAATGTCATATTCATTAAATAATTACAGTTCTAAGGATTCTATAGTTATAATGCTTAAGTTTCTGAGGTTGTGACATTGGTTGAGAAACTGTCAAACTGACTTTACGCCATTTATGTAATGCGCGAACCACGTTTTGTAATATTTTACATTAGACTTAGATGATTGACAATATTAAACATAATAAATAATAAAAATACAAGTATTACAGTATTAATGGTTATATGGTTACAATTCTACAGTTTGTGACGTCAGTTACATGGGTTATGAATTGTCTGATTGAACACTAATCACTTACACTGTGTATAGCTGTTCTTTGCATTCTCGGATTTACTGGCAGGGAGCAAATGTCGTCACTAGTTTTGACTATATTCCTAATATTGTTTCTATCATAAAACGGTTTCTCTGGTTTAATGAGTGTGTTCTTTAATACATGTGCAACTCTTTGTCCATCCTATTTTGAACTTTGACCTAACTGAAAAATTTTTCTACTGTACAAAGAGAATCACGAACTCCTTCACATTCCCTCTTCAGAATAATTTTTGATTTATAAATTGTCTTTATTTTGCACAGCACATGTGATCACTTTTGACCTTTGAACATGACTGTTTTTTCTCAACTCTTTTAATACTCACTTTGTGTGCAGGTTCAAACACAGTAGTTGTAAATCGAAACTTAGTACCACCTCCTCTCCATATGATGTATGTTTTGCATTTCTTGCTTTTATGTTTTCGTTTTCTTCGAGGGCAAAGAGAAATGTGAAACGGTAGCCCAATGCAGAGTCTGCACCTACTGTCATGTGTTTTTGATTTTGAAAAGTTAAAAAAACATGTTTTTTCTTGTTCCTCAGTAAGAGGAAGGACTTGCTCTCTGTTAATGAACGAAGGTAGACAGACGTTATTTTAGAGCATAATCGATGGTAGCCATTTTGATTGTGACAATAAGTAAAAAGTCTGTATTTTTTATGTGCATCAAAGGAAGAATATAGTAATATTTTACTAGTGAAAAATTGTATGAGTCATTATTCCAAGTAGTACTGCAATATATAGAAAACCAAGAAGCCCACCTGTGTAGTTCGGAGTTATCACGACAATCCTTTTACAACAATACAAAGTACATGGTCAAGATTTTGTACGTGGATATGGTGATCGGACCTAGTATTATCAATTGGTAAGCATAATTCTACAACAAGAGAAAGACTGTTTGGTTTATATGGAACTAATATGAAAAGATTTTTTAACCATTTACAGGCATAGCCCACCTTAATGTGCTTGTCCGACATGCCAGAAAATTTCATAAGAGACAGGAATCAAAATTTCAATTTCAGATCACCTCTTTATTATTTTCTTATCTGCGATTAATTACTTTCATTATTTCTATATATCTAAATTTAATTTTTTATTATATTATAAAGTGGCGACTTCACAGTATACTAATCTTGATGTTTTATCACCCGGTCAGAAATGTCTCCTTATTTAGGGATACATCCATCATTCGTCCATTCATGATGGATGAGTCTTGGACATAAATTTAACCAAACGGTACTACCAAAAGTTGTGTTAAAACTGCAGTCTTCTTTAGTATAAATACACCACTCCAGATTTGGAAACATAAATTGTATATGATTAACAGTTAGTCTTCCAGCAGACCAACGGCAACGGATGTATGCGTAATACTGATTTTCTGCATTATTTTCAATACGTCTGTGGTAAATGTTAAACATTAAATTGTGGGACGCCGACAGAAGCCATCGGACTATAACAGACAGCATTTCTGCTTCAGATAGAAACAGCTTTAACGAGGCAACAGAAGCATTCAAACCTATCGTGCAGGAGTATGGTTAAGCGAGAGCAGTTACGAGTGATATGATGTGATCGTCCCCCCAAGGATTAGAACCTTGTGAATACGTATCTCTAATGCAATATAAATCAACCAAAAAGTGACTCTCTTCTAGATCTCTCATGTCCAAAGTGTCATGTAAAATAATGAATATAGAGTATATGACACTGAATTCATCATTCTTAAAAAAAGATTTCAGCAGTGTTTAGCATTATTTTCATGAAGCTTATACAGTAGTCCAGACATTTGATCCATTAGAACATGATTTTTATCATCGATCAACTCAGTTTTATACATAATGTAACTGTAGGTTATATTTCTTCAAAATGACTTCTGGCGCTACCCAGCTAAAGTTTTTTCTGGTATGTCTACTACTGACCCACTTGTAATTGAATGTGGTAGTTTTATCAAAATGTCATGTGTCTAGAATGCTCCATCTTTTCACTACGGAAGTATATACATTGTGGTGTCATTCAATTTCCTCTTCCTGTGCAATACTTACTTTGCAAGCGTATTTGTAATGTCATCCATATCCATATATCAAGTACTTATGTTACTAATTTCGATTATCCCTCTGTATAAACAAAGATACCTTTTATTCTCGTTTTTAGTGAGGATCTTCTCCATATTTTTGCATATGCTCCAAATTTTTTCTACGTTTTTCCATATTCTTACCGTTTTTCCATATCTTCCCCATTCTTTTCCATATTTCTATTCATATTCTATGTGTATGGTAAATTTTCAAGAATATCTACACTTGTATTGGGTACACTGACAAATTTTTTTAGCACCCAATAATGATTTTTATCCCTACACCAAGCCAAAGAGATTGTACAAAGTTTCTGCAGGAACTCTTGTTCCTCTTCCTCTTCCCAGTGAGAACGCAGAACAACCCAGAAAGAACACATCCATCAACATACTGTGCTAACTGCCAAGTCAACCCTTATATACAGTAAAACACACCACACACACATAGACACAGACTTGGATTGCTGACTTTAGGTATTTTAAATGTAATTTTGTTTCTACTGATTCTTACTACATGACAAAATATGTATTTATAATTTTTCTTATGTTTATTACGGTGCAACTTCAGTAATTAAACCTTTGTGTATGTGATGTAAATGTACTCTAAAGCTACAAGATTTATTAACAGATGGAAATAATATAAAAATGTCTGAGGAGCTGTCTTTAATCTATTGGAAACAAACGTATCTCAATCGCATTGTCTTGTGTGTTGCGTTCTTGAAGGGACTCACTCCATAGCCCCCCAGATGCACCAACGTTGCTGAACCCACTTCTAGATGCTGTCCCATATATAACACTAGTGGATCCACCATTGGACGCTACGCTAGGTGGATCCAGCCTGAACCATATACCAACCCTATTATGGATAAATCCACTTCCAAACCCTAGTACAGAAAGTGGTGTCAACAAGTGAGACTGTCACAGAAAATAGCATAATTGAGCTATAGTAGGATAATGTCAGTTCTTGAAACATTATTATTTCCATCTGTTAAGTAAATCTTGTTGTTTTAGATTACATATATGAAGTTTTGACTGCTGTAGTTGGACTGATTTTGTGTTATTAGCCAACATGTAAGTATAAATAGATGGAGTGATATTTTGTAAGAATTAGTAGGCATAAAGTTGTATCTGAGATATCTAAAGTTAGTGTGGTCACACGTGCAAACGCGCGCGCGCGCGCGCGCGCGCGCGTGTGTGTGTGTGTGTGTGTGTGTGTGTGTGTGTGTGTGTGTGTGTTCATTTCCCACGCTACTCTTCAGCTCTTCAGTACAATTACAAAAGAAATCAAGGAAGCAGATAATGAAGATCTCAGTGTTTTTGTATTGCTGGTGATATCATCATTTCCGGAGAGACGGAAGTGCAGGTTCAGAGGTGACTGGATTACTGGAATAAAAAACTGAAATAATTCAAGTAGACTGTGAGGAAGAACAAGACAGTGGCAGTGAAGATGAGTAGGATACCCACACTTTGTAACAGAAGGAGAGAAGGTTGAATGGGTGTAAAGTTTCAATTATCTGGGTAGTATCATGTCAAGTGCAGCATGTGCCAAACCAGAAATTTTAAACATAGTAGCAAAAAGACCCAGCTTCTTTCACCAAGTACGAAACGTAATCTGGGACAAGGGGTTCCTCTATGTGCTAGACAGACCACGTATATAACCTATTTCCTGCCAGTCAAAATGTATAGGCAGGAGGTCTGTGTCACAAAGAAAAGAGAAAAGAGTCAAATACAAGCATATGAAATGAGGTTCCTTGTGTCAGCTCTACAAAAAACCAGGAGGGACAGAGTCAGGAACGAAAACGCAAGAAGAGACCTGCAGGTGATCTTGCCACAGGAGAAAAGATTGAGTGTTGCGAAACCTAAGTAGTTATGTCATTTTAAGATATACATACGACTATAACTCCATGTCTGCATTTTGGAGATGGAGGTACAAGGAAATAGACCGAATGGTCGCTCTAGGAAGAGATGGGCAGACCAGGTTAATGAAGATCTCAACAGGAAAGGAGTAACGTGGGACGCAGTGGAGAGAGAGTAGATATAAAAGGACTGAAATCAGTGGAGGAATATCGCACACAAAGTTCATGTCCGAATCGCTGGAAAGAAATCCTGATGATGATGGAGAATACGCCACTTTTCGGGGAAGATCCTGGTCAATATGGGAATACAGGACATGCACACTTAAGAGCGAAAGACATTGGTACGCCTGCCTAATTTCGTGTAAAGCCCTCGAAAACACGCAGAAGTGCCGCAGCACGACGTGCCGTGGACTCGACTAATGTCTCAAGTAGTGCTAGAGAGAACAGACACCACGAATCCTGAAGGGCTGCCATAAATCCGTAAGAACACGGGGGTGGAAATCTCTTCTGAACAGCACGTTGCAAGGCATGCCAGATATGGCCAATAACGTTTATGTCTGGGGAGTCTGGTGGCCAGTGGAAGTGTTTCAACTCGGAAGAGTGTTCCTGGAGCCACTCAGTAACAATTCTGGACGTGTGGAGTGTCGTATTATCCTGTTGGAATTGCCCAAGGCCGTCGGAATTCATAATCGAATTGAATGGAGGCACGTGATCATGTCACCTGTTAGAGTCGTATCTGGACGTATCAGGGGTTCCATATCCAACTGCACATATCCCATAGCATTACAGAGCCTCCACCAGCTTGAGCACTCTCCTGCCGACATGCAGGACCCATGGATTCATGAGGCTTATCCGTACACGTCCATCTGCTCGATATTATTTTAAAGGTGACTCGTCCGACCAGGCAACATGTTTCCAGACATCAAAAGCCCAATGTCGGTGTGGACAAGCACAGGCGAGGTGAAAGGCTTTGTGTAATGCAGTCATCAAGGGTACACGAGTGGGCCTTCGGCTCCGAAAGCTCATATCGATGATGTTCGTTGACTGCTTCGCACGCTGACACTTGTTGATAGCCCAGCATTGAAATCTGCAGCAATTTGCAGAAGAGTTGCACTTCTGTCACGCTGAACGATTCTCTTCAGTCGTCGTTGGTCCTGTTCTCGCAGGATCTTTCTCCGGCCGCAGCGATGAGGGAGATTTGATGTTTTACCCGATTCCTGGTATTCACGGACACTCGTAAAATTGTCGTACGGAAAATTCACCATTTCATCGCTACCTCGGAGATCCTGTGTCCCATCGCCCGTGCGTCGATTATAAAACCACGTTCAAACTCACTTAAATCTTGATTACCTACCGTTGTACCAGAAGTAACCGATTTAATAACAACGCCAGACAATTGTCTTATGCAGCCGTTGCTGACCGCAGCGCCGTATTCTGCGTATTTACATATCTCTGTATTTGAATCCGCAAGCCTATAGCTGTTTCTTTGGCGCTTCAGTGTATATTTCTAAAGAGTGAGTAAACAATATTTGTAGCATTAGCACAAGGTATGGATAACACCACGCACGTATACACACATCTAGGAAAATTGGGACGACACCTGTATATGCTTTGGCCCTCTAAATACCAAGGGAGGGCAGGGGGGTACTTTATGAGCTCCTTTTGAAAGTATTACAATTGACTAAATTACTCTGTATTTTAAAGTTTTGGCAAAATACGCGTATTTATTGTTTTTTTGAATTATTCTAGCAGATTGAATTTATTTTTTAAACTTTTTAGTTAAACTAAATCAAGAAGTTTGAATCTCAGAAGTAGATGTAACTTTCCTCAGTGACTATCATATTCGATATTCCCAGCTTCAGGAAAGGGTTGGGAAGAACCAACCAATTAAAACCAATACCAGTGTTTTAGTTCTAAACAACCGATATTTTTCGGTATTTGACCTCCGTTATAGTAAGCGCCCTTTTTTTATTTTCTACCAATTACTGGGTAAAAATCTAGATATTAATTAGCTATAGAAGCAGTGGTAATGATAACGGCTGAAAGCGAGGGAAACTGACGTCTAGTATTTCCCGACGGCATGCAGCTTTACTGTATGATTAAATGATGATGGTGTCCTCTTGGGTAAAATATTCCGGATGTAAAATAGTCCCCCATTCCGATCTCCTACATGTACATCTATATTTATACTCCGCAAGCCACCCAAAGGTGTGTGGCGGAGGGCACTTTACATGTCACTGTCATTACCTCCCTTTCCTGTTCCAGTCGCGTATGGTTCGCGGGAAGATCGAATTCCGGAAAGCCTCCGTGCGCTCTCGAATTTCTCTGATTTTACATTCGCGATCTCCTCGGGAGGCATAAGTAGGAGGAAGCAATATATTCGAGCCCTCATCCAGAAGCACCCTCTCGAAACCTGGACAGCAGGCTACACAGCGATGCAGAGAACCTCTCTTGCACAGTGTGCCATTTGAGTTTGCTAAACATCTTCGTAACGCTATCACTCTTACCAAATAACCATGTGACGAAACACGCCGCTCTTCTTTGGATCTTCTCTATCCCCTCTGTCACCCCGACCTCGTACGGATCCCACACTGATGAGCAATACTCAGTATAGGTTGAACGAATATTTTGTAAGCCACCTCCTTTGTTGATGGACTACATTTTCCAAGGACTCTCCCAATGACTCTCAACCTGGCACGCGCCTTACCAACAATTAATTTTATATGGTCATTCCACTTCAAATCGATCCGATATTTTATAGAAGTCACTGCTACCGGTGTTTGTTCCGCTATCATATAATCATACATTAAGGATCCTTCTTTCTATGTATTCGCAATACATTACATTTGTCTAAGTAAAGGGTCAGTTGCCAATCCCTGCACCAAGTGCCTATCCGCTGCACATCTTCCTGCATTTCGATGCAGTTTTCTAATGCTGCAACTTCTCTGTACACTACAGCATCATCCGTGAAAAGCCGCAAGGATCTTCCGACACCATCTACTAGGTCATTTATATATATTGTGAAAAGCAATGGCCCCATAACACTCCCCTGTGGCACGCCAGAGGCCAATTTAAAGTCTGTAGAGTCTCTCCATTGAGAACAACGTGCTGTGTTCTGTTTGCTAAAAACTCTCCAATCCACCCACACAGCCGGTCTGATATTCCGTATGCTCTTTGATTATCAAGCGACAGTGTGGAACTATAACGGACGCCTTCCGGAAGTCAAGGAAAATGGCATCTACCTGGGAGCCTGTATCTAATATCTTCTGGGTCTCATGAACAAATAAAGAGAGTTGGGTCTCACACGACCGCTGTTTCCGGAATCCACATTGATTCCTACAGAGTAGATTTAGGGTTCCCAGAAATGATGTTGTTGTTGTGGTCTTCAGTCCTGAGACTGGTTTGATGCAGCTCTCCATGTTACTCTATCCCATGCAAACTTCTTCATCTCCCAGTACCTACTGCAACCTACATCCTTCTGAATATGCTTCTGAATCTCTTGGTCTCCCTCTACGATTTTTACCCTCCACACTGCCCTCCAATACTAAATTGGTGATCCCTTGATGCCTCAGAACATGTCCTACCAACCGATCCCTTCTTCTGGTCAAGTTGTGCTACAAACTTCTCTTCTCCCCAGTCCTATTCAATACTTCCTCATTAGTTATGTGATCCACCCATTACATCTTCAGTATTCTTCTGTAGCACCACATTTCGAAAGCTTCTATTCTCTTCTTGTCCAAACTATTTATCGTCCATGTTTCACTTCCATACATGGCTACACTCCATACAAATACTTTCAGAAATCACTTCCTGACACTTAAATCTATACTCGATGTTAACAAATTTCTCTGCTTCAGAAACGCTTTCCATGCCATTGCCATTCTACATTTTATATCCTCTCTACTTCGAGCATCATCTGTTATTTTGCGTCCCAAATAGCAAAACTCATTTACTACTTTAAGTGTCTCATTTCCTAATCTAATTCCCTCAGCATCACCCGACTTAATTCGACTACATTTCATTATCCTCGTTTTACTGTTGTTGATGTTCAACTTATATCCTCCTTTCAAGACACTGTCCATTCTGTTCAACTGCTCTTCCAAGTCCTTTGCTATCTCTGACAGAATTACAATGTCATCAGCTTTCTCCAAGTCTACAAATGCTGGAAACGTAGGTTTGCCATTCCTTAATCTAGCTTCTAAGATACGTCGTAGGGTCAGTATTGCCTCACGTGTTCCAGCATTTCTACGTAATCCAAACTCATCTTCCCCGAGGTCGGCTTCTACTAGTTTTTCCATTCGTCTGTAAAGAATTCGCGTTAGTATTTTGCAGCTGTGACTTATTAAACTGATAGTTCGATAATTTTCACATCTGTCAACACCTGTTTTCTTTGGGATTGGAATTATTATATTCTTCTTGAAGTCTCAGGGTATTTCATCTGTCTCGTACATCTTGCTCACCAGATGGAAGAGTTTTGTCAGGACTGGCCCTCCCAAGTCCGTCAGTAGTTCTAATGGAATTTTGTCTAATCCTGGGGCCTTGTTTCGACGCAGGTCTTTCAGTGCTCTGTCAAACTCTTCACGCTGTATCGTGTCTCCCATTTTTTCTTCATCTACATTCTCTTCCATTTTCATAGTATTGTCCTCAAGTACATCGCCCTTGCATAGACCCTCTATATACTCGTTCCACCTTTTTTGCTTTCCCTTCTATGCTTAGAACTGGGTTTCCATCTGAGCTCTTGATGTTCATACAAGTGGTTCTCTTATCTCCAAAGGTCTCTTTAATTTTCCTGTAGGCAGTATCTATCTTACCCCTAGTGAGATAAGCCTCTACATCCTTACATTTGTCCTCCCTGCTTAGCCATTTTGCACTTGCTGTCGATCTCATTTTGAGACGTCCGTATTCCTTTTTGCCTGCTTCATTTCCTGCATTTTTATATTTTCTCCTTTCATCAATTAAATTAAATATTTCTTCTGTTACCCAAGGATTTCTACTAGCCCTCGTCTTTTTACCTACTTGATCTTCTGTTGCCTTCACTACTTCATCCCTCAGAGCTACCCATTCTTCTTCCACTGTATTTCTTTCCCCCATTCCTGTCAATTGTTCCCTTACGCTCTCCCTCAAACTCTGTACAACCTCTGGTTCTTTAAGTTTATCCAGATCCCATCTCCTTAAATTCCCACCTTTTTGCAGTTTCTTCAGTTTTAATCTACAGGTCATAACCAATAGATTGTGGTCAGAGTCCACTTTTGCCCCTGGAAATGTCTTACAATTTAAAACCTGATTCCTAAATCTCTGTCTTACCATTATATAATCTATCTGATACCATTTAGTATCTCCAGGGTTCTTCCACGTATACAACCTTCTTTCATGATTCTTGAACCAAATGTTAGCTATGATTAAGTTGTGCTCTGTGCAAAATTCTACCAGGCGGCTTCCTCTTTCATTTCTTACCCCCAGTCCATATTCACCTACTACGTTCCCTTCTCTACCTTTTCCTACTACCGAATTCCAGTTACCCATGACTATTAAATTGTCATCACTCTTCACTATCTGAATAATTTCTTTTATTTCATCATACATTTTTTCAATTTCTTCGTCATCTACAGAGCTAGTTGGCATATAAACTTGTACTACTGTAGTAGGTGTGGGCTTCGTATCTATCTTGGCCACAATAATGCAGTCACTATGATGTTTGTAGTAGCTTACCCGCATTCCTATTGTTTTATTCATTATTAAACTTACTCCTGCATGAGCTCTATTTGATTTTGTGTTTATAACCCTGTAATCACCTCACCAGAAGTCTTGTTCCTCCTGCCACCAAACTTCACTAATTCCCACTATATCTAACTTTAACCTAACCATTTCCCTTTTTAAATTTTCTAATCTACCTGCCCGATTAAGTGATCTGACATTCCACGCTCCGGCCCGTAGAACGGCCAGTTTTCTTTCTCCTGATAACAACGTCCTCCTGAGTAGTCCCCGCCCGGAGATCCGAATGGGGGACTATTTTACTTCCGGAATATTTTACCCAAGAGGACGCCATCATCATTTAACCATACAGTGGAGCTGCATGCGCTCGGGAAAAATTACGGCCGTAGTTTCCCATTGCTTTCAGCCGTTCGCAGTACCAGCACAGCAAGGCCGTTTTGGTTATTGTTACAAGGGCAGATAAGTCAATCATCCCCTGCAACTACTGAAAAGGCTGCCTCCCCTCTTCAGGAACCACACGTTTGTCTGGCCCCTCAACAGATACCCCTCCGTTGTGGTTGCACCTACGGTACTGCTATCTGTGTAAGTAGGCTGTTTAGGTTTTCTTATTGGTAACGCCACATAGCGCTCTGTATGAAAAATCAATGGCTGTGCTGTGCGCAGTCTGTGGCTAGTTTGCATTGTTGTCTGCCATTGTAGTGTTGGGCAGCGGCAGCTGGATGTTAACAGCGCGTAGCGTTGCGCAGTTGGAGGTGAGCCGCCAGCAGTGGTGGACGTGGGGAGAGAGATGGCGGAGTTTTGAAATTTGTAAGAATTGGTGTCATGAACTGATATATATATTATGACTATTAAGGTAAATACATTGTTTGTTCTCTATTAAAATCTTTCATTTGCTAACTGTGCCTCAGTAGTTAGTGATTTGCGTAGTTTGAATCTTTTATTTAGCTGGCAGTAGTGGCGCTCGCTGTGTTGCAGTAGCTTGAGTAACGAAGATTTTTGTGAGGTAAGTGATTTGTGCAACGTATAGGTTAGTGTTAGTCAGGGCCATTCTTTCGTAGGGATTTTTGGAAGTCAGATTGCGTTGCACTAAAAATATTGTGTGTCAGTTTAAGCACAGTCATGTATAAATTTTACAAAGGGGACGTTTGATATGTCGACCCTTAGCCAAGGATACCTCACTGAAATCTTCTGATTTTTTCCTTGTAGTTTGTGTAATTAGTGTAGCTTTTGTTTATTGCTAGCGCGTAATCATAGAGAGAATTTCCTTTGTAGTTGCAGTTTTTCATTGTTGTACAGTAAAATAGTTGTGGCATGCATGTAGTTTTGCACGAAGTATTTTGCAGCTGCGCTTGAAATTAACTAGATATTATTTTCAGTGCTATGTTAATGTGTTCTCTTATTTTTGTTCTTCAAATTGTGTTTTTCTGTGTTGTCGTGTGAAAAATTGTGACAATAATGGCGTGTGAAAAACGTAACACTAGGCTCCAAAGTAAACTGAGAAATGACAGTGAAGACGAAAGCAGTGTGTTAGCGTCACCATGTAATGAATTCACTAACGTTCAAAGTAGTAATTTGGTAATAGCGCATAGGGAAATGGAGCGGGCTGCAAATAATGGTGTAGGCAGTGAAACAATTAGTGAACAGGGAAGCATTATTGATCGATCGGTCGGCAACAGCTCGCCTCAGGATTCCGAAATGACAGGACACAATCTTGCAAATACTGTAGATTCAGATTTTGCGTCCTCACCGTTTTCTCAAATAAATCAAGCCACATTTTCTGCTTTTCAAAATGCGAATATTGCCGGTTCAAATGCACTGCCGAAAAGCACTGAGGAACATGTTTCAGACACCAGTGCACTGTTATTACAGTTAATGCAACAAATGGGACAAAGGCTACAAAAGTTAGACACAACGCTTGAACAAAATCAGAAACAAATGGGACAAAATCTTCAAAAGTTAGACACAATGGAACAAAATCAGAGACAAACACAGCAACAGTTGGACACAATGGAACATAATCTTCAAAAGTTAGACACAATGGAACATAATCTTCAAAAGTTAGAAACAATGGAACAAAATCTTCGGAAGTTAGACACCACACTTGATCAAACACGTGAAGATTTAACTACTGAGTTACATAACATTGAATCGAAATGTCAAAAAATCTGTAATGACGTAAAAACACAAATTTGTGAGCATTTTCAACCTATTTTTTCGCGGCATGGAAACGCTTTACAGAATCACGAAGCAGCCATAAAAGAATTGCAAACTGTTGTTCGTGAAAATCACGACACCTTGCAAGCTAAAATGGACTCAGTTGCATCCACCGATTCGGTTACGCAACTTGCAAGAACTCAGGAAAACTTAAAGGACACAGTAAATTCGATTTCAACACAAATAGACACTCTGAAACTTGGTTCAGAAAAACACACTGACGAAATGTGTTCACTATCGGAAAAAGTAGCCGAACTTTCGGATCAATTCACTAATTTATCTACGAAGGTAGATGATAATTTGAATGACACAAAACCGGTAGTCTTTAATGACACAGAAGAGTGCGAAAAAATTAGGAAATTCAAACAAAGTCTGAATCAAATTAGTACGCAACACCAAAGAGAAATCCGGGAAGTACAAGATCAGCTGACACAGGTAATACAACAATTACGTATTTCAGAGGACACTCGCGCTCCAATACGGGAAGAGGGACATAGAAATACGGAACAGCCACAAAATAATAACACAGGGCACTTCGGAAATTATGAAAGAAATTGGCAAGGTACACCGAATTTTGAGATGGAACCGCCGAAACGACGTAACAATGACCGACATGCGACTCGCCGACATGCTGATTTTGACTATAAGCTGTTCATTACTACACGTAAATTCAAAACATTTAAGAATTCTGGCAACGACATTCATCCTCAAGCGTGGCTTCATCAATTCCCTCATTGTTTTCCTTCCAACTGGTCATTAGAACACAGATTAGAATTTATGTGTGGCTACTTGGAGAATGAACCAGCTGTAAGAATGCGATCGGTCATTCACGATTGTCACAGTGAAGGAGAATTTTATCATGCTTTCCTCTCAGCATATTGGTCTCAAGCTACACAAGACCGAGTAAAACATAGCGTAATGATGATGAAACACTTTGAACAATCTGAATTTTCCAGTCTTGTCAAATATTTTGAAGACATGTTGCATAAGAATCAATAACTTTCAAACCCATATAGCCCTTCAGAACTCATCCGCATTTGCATAATGATATTGCCTGAACATTTAAGGAATATTATTTTGGCAGGGCGCTGCAAAGACGACATTGAAGCTTTTCAGGGACTCTTACAAGAATTAGAAATTGACACAGACAGTCGCGGGATGCGAAAACAGGAAAACAATCACTATAGTTCACATCCGTCACAATTCCGTGACGACAGAAACAATAACTGGACACGACATGTCTATTCTTACAACGCAAATCGTGACCAAAACAGACACCACCCATATGACAACCACTGGCGGAGTAATAATAGTTACAGAGAAAGATCGTATTTCCTTAGTAGTGAACATGACAGAGACAATCATAGAAACAGACAATATGGCAACCAGAACTATTATTATCACGGGAGACAGAATAATTTCAGACGCAAGGGTCCACCGCGCAGTGATAATTCAGGGAGAAATTCTCCAACACTTAACCGACAAGAAAGAAACTACAGGAACTACCGACATGGCGACAGACGATATTATCATAACGACAGACCGGAATTTCATCAGAACTGCTGGGATTCAAACAGAGCTGGGCCCTCTCGGCAAGGTGAATTTGTAGAAGTTAGGTCTCCTAATACCAGTAACGACGCGCGCCAACAAAGAGGTAACAGACAATGACTCGCACCGCAGGCAGCCACGTGCGCCGGCTGGCTCCGAGAAAAATAAGATAAGCTAAACTTGAGCAAAATTCCAGTGTTCCTTACCGACGTAACACATGATAATTGCTTTTCAGTTGACAGTCTGCGTACTAGGAAGAGTAAAGGTTTACACCACATTTCACATGTAAAACCGTTTATTGAAAGATAATCTACTTTTTAACTTTGTCTTTGCCATAAAATTTTTCACTTCACGCTACTAGTACAATTTGTCAGACTTAGAATCTGTTAACATGCAACCATGTTTGAAGTTAAATATCCACTCAAGAACCAAGACAACTTATTTAAACAGAAATTACGAATGCATTGTTATAGTGAACAAACGTCACAGTGTTATTGTGCGTGTACATTCTTGCTTGTTAGTTGCACGATTACGTAACGACTATAAGGCTGACATACTTAGAACGGTTACCAGTACTGCTAATGAGATTTTAATGCAACATTTTGGTTTACTTGAAAATAAATTCTGGATTTAAAGTACTTTCTGTGAGATACCAGATGACTCAGTGGTTAGTTTATGTGACAGCTACACGATTTTATCACGACGCTACTAATGAGTGACAATTTACAATGTTGCTGTTGCACTGTATCTGTTTTATATCTGCACACTTTTTCTGTATTATTCTGGAAAGTAAAACATGTTTTAGTAGTAACTTTGTGGTATAGCTACAATGAGACAGCCTTTTCTGTAGCACAACAATACGTTACAGTACAGTACTTACTTCATCACGGCAATAAGCGTAGTAACTACGATATCTATACGCAAAGCATTTCACTTTTGTTTATCATGAGGTAAGTACATTGACTTCTGTAGAACTTAGCTTTCGGAGGACGATAACTACGACACTACCACAGAGATTATCTTACAACACGACGCACAGTTTAGCGCTACAGTACGCGTATTTGAGTGACTAATTTTGTACTTAAAACATTTATTTTTAAAGATATTTGAAATACAATGATACAAAGGTTTTCCGTGATGCATTTCATTCCATTGCTGTAATCTGTAACATCTGAGGATATAATTACATTAATCCTCAGGGGGGTACACGCTTACTTTGTGTACCATGTGTATGGCAAGCACAAGGAGCCCTAGCTAATATGGTATTTGCTTATACAACTTTACACATCAGTACCATATTTCTCTAACACATAAATTACAGAGCTATCTGATCATCTAACTGGGAGAGTCAAACATTTATTTTACTACATCAGTGACAGATGTTTACGTAATTGCACCGTTGGATAACTTCACACTTATGAAATTGTATTTTGTCTGTACTTTGTGAACAGTTCATATTTTTTCGGAACCATTGTGATATTATCAGAGCTTTGAATGATGTATTTGGTATAGGATCATGATTTTTAAAGTACATTTGAGGTAGATGACACTTTTGACATGAGCAGAGAATTTTTTTAGGTTTTGAAATTAGTGGAGGAAGCTACGACGATTTTGAGAATTTGACTAAGGTGTTATGATGTTGTTATTACGATGACTATGTGTATTATGCTGTTGCGGTATGTTTATGATCAATAAGCTGATGCTATATGAGTTATTTGATTATGCTACGTATCTGTTATGATGAAATATTGAAGAAGTGTCGACGAATAAGGTAAGGAATAATGAGTAGTGGTTAGGGGGACTGGTTTGTGAAAAAGGTTGAGGAAAACCAAGAATCGTACTTTAAGAGTTATGAAATGTGTGTAACTGCTTGAATGTATTACAATGCCGACAAAAACTTTTTGGACACTGTTATATTAATAGAATTTTGTTTCTACAGATGTGTAACGCAAATTCTTGACCTGTGAAATTTTTTATATGAGACTGCCACTGTAGCGGAAACTGGTGTCGTAAATATTTCGGTAAGACAGTTAAGTGACCACCTGCACGTAATGCGTTGTGGGCACCCAGCTGGGCGACAGCCACCTGGAAACAAGCCATTGGTGTGTGCCTTTCAGAGGCACAGGTTAAAAAAAAAAAAAAAAAAAAAAAAAAAAGCCATTATGCTCGCTATTGACATTTCTTTGTAGAAAGCAAATACGACACTTGAAAACATATGATTACACTTTGGAGTTCTTAATTTATGATATTTACTGAAATGAAATGATGAGAAACATTCCATGTCTATTGTCTTGCTAGTTAGAAGATTGTTTACTGCATTATGAAATGACTTATGGCTAGCGAACTACGTTTCACGCCTTGCTTCGCCTATTTTGTTTAATATCTAGTTTCTAGCTGCCCTGCAGCACTGGTTAAAGTAAAATTTTATAGATGTACTGATATAAATATTTTATGCCTACAGACCCAGTAAGGAATAACTTCGTGATATACTTCCAAAAAAATGAGGGAGCACAAAAAGACATTGCCCTTCACAGGAACTGCATACATAATTTTCTTTTCAAGTACTTGGTAATTTATTTCATTGAATAAGTAGTGGTGCACCATTTTAATTACATAGACATTAAGATGTAAATATACATTTCCCTTATCTGCGTTATTGTCTTCAGTGTACTATTTTTTCTGCTTATGGGTTTGTCATGTTTAGGTATAAGTTATTACATTTATTGCTGCTTGCTTTGCTTACTTGCATTTTTTTTATCATTGCTATTTGTATTAATTGTTTTGTGCTGCTGCATTGCCTCGTCCCTTAGTTAAGTATCTGAGCTCAGTAGATTTAAGTTAGCTTAAGAGGGGGGAGACTATATAAGAAACTAACTATGATGAATTGGAAGAGAAGCATTGAGAAGCTATAAGAAAATGGTTTTGCCAAAAAAGTAGTGTACAGTGGAGAAAAACTATTTTTGAATGAGGATGTGAACAAAATACAGAAAGCATGCTTGGATAGGATATTTTTGGTGGAAACAAATGTTGAGATAAGACGTAAGATCTACAGAATGACGTTTTGGGTTGGACTGCAGTACCAAATGTTACACTGAAAACAAACCCTGTCCTTTCCTTTTGTGTTATCCTGCTATTTGTTTGTGTACCCTTGTGTATTTGTTTTCTTCCTGTCTTTGTGTACTGTTTCATAGAATTTTTTCTCTTCTAATACTAAGCTACATTCACTATGATGAGAAATACTGTTATCCTCAAATATAATTTGCATTAATAACATGCTATTTACTTCGTAAAGATGTTTAAACATTATTTATTCTGTTTTGTTCTAATGCTCATGTGTGAAGTTGATGTTTCAAAAGTTATTCTGATCTTTTATGTATGTACTTACGTCATAATTCTTGTAACAATGATGTACATGTTTATTTCTATTCTTTTGTAATGCCTGTTTACTACAAATGTTATCTGTATTGTTATGTTCTGTAATGATGTATTTTGTACCATTATTATTGTATTCTAATGTTATAAAATTGTAATTGACACAAGTTCATCAAATTAAGTAACTTGTAAATTACATTTCACTGCACACGTTTCTGTTGGTCATAGTATATGGACAATATGTGAGAAATAGGGACTGATAGTGTTTCCACGTGCATTAATAATTCAGCAAGGGACTGGATAAAAGCATTGCTGGTTCTAAGGACATATAAAAAAAATTGTGAGTGCACAAGTGGTGGTCTATGGACTTGCTGTATTCTCTGCAAGACTCTTCGATGGTGATTGTGCACCTGTGCAGTCGCAACAGATGGCTGCTGGCCATCTCTACAAGGACTACAGTGGGTCTGCATCTTTGATGGCCCACCAGTACCATTATTTCTACAAGGACTGCAGTGGGTCTGCATCTCTGCTGGCCCACCAATACCCTAATCTCTACCAGGACTACAATGGGTCTGCTCTGTGATGACCTAAGTACCAATAGTCTTCAACTTCGACTGACTCTGCTATGGGTTTGCTCTGTTGTGGCACATTACCTGTCTGCATGTCAAGAGTCAGCACTGTCTTTCCGTTGGAAGGACAACACTACTTCTTCAAGACTGCATGGAAATCCACTACTTCTGTGTGCATTTTCTTTTACTACTCAGACTTTGAGAAAAACACTGCAGTTTTACTTTGATGAATGATCAGGACTGTCTTTATGGACTGTGAGAAAATTTTAGCTTTTGACCAACATTGTATCCATAAGTGTGTGCATTTCATTTCTTTGTTATTGTAATTATGAAAAAAATTTTCAAATCTGTATTGGCCACTGCCCAAAACAATTAGTAAATTTTTTTGTGGGGAGCATGGGGGTATGTAAGTAGGCTGTTTAGGTTTTCTTATTGGTAACGCCACATAGCGCTCTGTATGAAGAATCACTGGCTGTGCTGTGCGCAGTCTGTGGCTAGTTTGCATTGTTGTCTGCCATTGTGGTGTTGGGCAGCGGCAGCTGGATGTTAACAGCGCGTAGCGTTGCGCAGTTGGAGGTGAGCCGCCAGCAGTGGTGGACGTGGGGAGAGAGATGGCGGAGTTTTGAAATTTGTAAGAATTGGTGCTATGAACTGATATATATATATATATATATATATATATATATATATATATATATATATATATAATGACTATTAAGGTAAATACATTGTTTGTTCTCTATTAAAATCTGTCATTTGCTAACTGTGCCTCAGTAGTTAGTGACTTCCGTAGTTTGAATCTTTTATTTAGCTGGCAGTAGTGGCGCTCGCTGTATTGCAGTAGCTTGAGTAACGAAGATTTTTGTGAGCTAAGTGATTTGTGCAACGTATAGGTTAATGTTAGTCAGGGCCATTCTTTCGTAGGGATTTTTGGAAGTCAGATTGCGTTGCGCTAAAAATATTGTGTGTCAGTTTAAGCACAGTCTTGTATAAATTTTACAAAGGGGACGTTTCATCTGTATCACTGAGGCACGCAAGCCTCCCCACCATCGGCAAGGTCCATGGTTCATGGGGGGAATGATATAATAGCGAGCAAAAAACATGTTCTAAAATTCTACAACAGATCGATGTCAGAGATATAGGCCTATAGTTTTGCGCAGCTGCTCGGCGACCCTTCTTGAAAACTGGAACTACTTGTGCTCATTTGGAACCTTCTGTTCCTATAGAGACTTGTGGTTCACAGCTGTTAGAAGGGGGGCAAGTTCTTTCGCGTACTCTGTGTAGAATCGAAATGGTATCCCATCAGGTCCAGTGGACTTTCCTCTGTTGAGTGATTTCAGTTGCTTTTCTATTCCTTGGACACTTATTTCGATGTCAGCCAGTTTTTCGTTTGTGTGAGGATTTAGAGAAGGAACTACAGTGCGGTCTTCCTCTGTGAAACAGCTTTGTAAAAAGGGGTTTAGTATTTCAGCTTTACGCGTGTCATCTTCTGTTTCAAAGCCATTTTAATCCCAGAGTGTCTGGATATGCTGTTTCGATCCACTTACTGATTTAACGTAAGACCAGAACTTCCTAGGATTTTCTGTCAAGTCGGTACACAGAAATTTACTTTCGAATTCACTGAACGCTTCACGCATAGCCCTCCTTACGCTAACTATAACATCGTTTAGCTTCTGTTTGTTTGAGAGGTTTTGGCTGCGTTTAAATTTGCAGTGAAGCTCTCTTTGCTTACACAGTAGTTTCCTAACTTTGTTGTTGAACCACGGTGGGTTTTTCACGTCCATCACACTTTCACTTGGCATGTACCTGTCTAAAACGAATTTTACGATTGCCTTGAACTTTTTCCATAAACACTCAAAATTGTCAGTGTCGGAACAGAAATTTTCGTTTTGATCTGTTAGGTAGTCTGAAATCTGCCTCCTATTACTCTTGCTAAACAGATCAACCTTCCTCCTTTTTTTTATATTCCTATTTACTTCCATTTAGGGATGCTGCAACGACCTTATGATCACTGATTCCCTGTTCTGCGCTTACAGAGTCGAAAATTTCGGGTCTGTTTCTTATCAGTAGGTCCAAGATGTTATCTCCACGAGTCGGTTCTCTGTTTAATTGCTCAAGGTAATTTTCGGATAGTGCACTCAGTATAATGTCACTCAATGCTCTGTCCCTACCACCTGTCCTAAATATCTGAGTGTCCCAGTCTATATCTGGTAAATTGAAATCTCCACCTAATACTATAACATGCTGAGGAAATTTATGTGAAATGTATTCCAGATTTTCTCTCACCTGTTCTGCCACTAATGCTGCTGAGTCGGGAGGTCGGTAAAAGGAGCCAATTATTAACCTAGCCCGGTTGTTGAGTATGCCCTCCAACGATAATAATTCACAGGAACTATCCACTTCTATTTCACTACAGGATAAACTACTACTAACAGCGACAAACACGCCACCACCGGTTGCCTGCAATCTATCCTTTCTAAACACTGCTGTGCCTTTGCAAGAATTTCGGCAGAATTTATCTCTCGCTTCAGCTAGCTATCTGTACCTATAACGATTTCAGCTTCGGTGCTTTCTATCAGCTCTTGAAGTTCCGGTACTTTACCAACGCCGCTTCGACAGTTAACAGTTACAATTTGGATTGCTGCTTGGTCCCCGCATGTCCTGACTTTGCCCCGCACCCTTTGAGGCTGTTGCCCTTTCTGTACTTGCCCGAGGCCATCTAACCTAAAAAACCGCCCAGTCCACGCCACACAACCCCTGCTACCCGTGTAGCCGCATGCTGTGTGTAGTGGTCTCCTGCCCTATCCAGTGGAACCCGGAGTCCAGGCGGGGACTACTCAGGAGGACGTCGTTATCGAAGAAAGAAAACTGGCGTTCTACGGATCGTAGCGTGGAATGTCAGATCCCTCATTCGGGCAGGTAGGTTAGAATATTTAAAAAGGGAAATGAGAAGGTTAAATTTAGATATAGCTGCAATTAGTAAAGTTCGGTGGCAGGAGGAACAAGACCTTCTGGTCAGGTCAATACAGGTTATAAATTACAAAATTAAATTCGGATATTCCAAGAGTAGGTTTAATAATGAATAAAAAATAGGAACTCGAATAAGCTACTACGAGCAGCATAGTGAACGCATTATTGTAGCCAATATAGACACGAAGCCCACGCCTACCACAGTAGTACAGGTTTATATGCCAACTAACTCCACAGATGATGAAGAGATGGAAGAAACGTATGATGCGATAAAAGAAATTATTCAACTAGTTAAGGGAGACGAAAATTTAGTAGTAGTGGGGGACTGGAATTCGATATTAGCAAAAAGAAGAGAAGGGAAAATAGAAGGTGAATACGGACTGGAGGTAAGGAATGAAAGAGGAACCTGCCTGCTAGAATTTCGCACGTTGTACACGTGGAAGGCTTCAGGTAGATTATATAATGGTAACACAAAGATTTAGCAACCAGGTTTTAAATTGTAAGACATTTCCAGAAGCAGATGTGGACTCTGGCCACAATTTATTAGTTATGAACTATAGATTAAAACTGAAGAAACTGCAAAAAAGGTAGTAATTTAACGAGATGGAACCTGGATAAACTGAAAGAACCAGAAGTTGTAGAGAGTTTCAGGGACAGCGTTAGGGAACGATTGACAGCAACAGGAGAAAGAAATACAGTAGAAGAATAATGGGTAGCTTTGAGGAATGAAATAGTGAAGGTAGCAGACGATCAAATAGGTAAAAAGGCGAGGCCTAGAAGAAACACTTGGGTAACAAAAGAGACATAGAAATTAATCGATGAAAGGAGAAAATATAAAAATGCAGTAAATGAAGCTGGCGAAAAGGAATACAAACGTCTCAAAACTGAGATCGACAGGAAGTACAAAATGGCTAAGCAGGCATGGCTAGAAGACAAATGCAAGGATGTAGAGGTATATGTCACTAGGGGTAAGATTGGTACTGCCTACAGGAAAATTAAACAGGCCTTTGGAGAAAAGAGTGCCACTTGTATGAATATCAAGAGCTCAGATAGAAAACCAGTCCTAAGCAGAGAAGGGAAAGCAGAAAGGTGGAAGGAGTATGTGTGCCTGAGGACAATATTATGGAAATGGAAGAGGATGTAGATGAAAATGAAATGGGAGATACGATACTGCGGGAAGAGTTTGACAGAGCACTGAAAGACCTCAGTCGAAACATGGCCCCCGGAGTAGACAACACTCCATTAGAACTATTGACGGCCTTGAGAGAGCCAGTGCTGACAAAACTCTACCATCTGGTGAGCAAGATGTATGAAACAGGTGAAATATCCTGAGACTTCAAGACGAATATAATAATTCCAATCCCAAAGAAAGCAGGTGTTGACAGATGTGAAAATTACCAAACTATCTCTTTAATAAGTCGCAGCTGTAAAATACTAACACGAATTCTTTACAGACGAATGGAGAAACTGGTAGAAGCCGACCTCGGGGAAGATGAGTTTGGATTACGTAAAAATATTGGAATACGCGAAGCAATACTGATCCTACAACTTATCTCAGAAGATAGATTAATGAATGGCAAACCTACCTTTCTAGCATTTGTACACTTAGAGAAAGCTTTTGACAATATTTACTGGAATACTCTCTTTCAAATTGTAATGGTGGAAGGGGTAAAATACAGGGAGCGAAAGGCTTTTTACAATTTGTACAGAAACCAGATGGCAGTTATAAGAGTCGAGGGGCATGAAAGGGAGGCAGTGGTTGGAAAGGGAGTGAGACAGTGTTGTAGGCTCTCCCCGATATTATTCAATCTGTATATTGAGCAAGCAGTAAAGGAAACAAAAGAAAAATTCGGAGTAGGTATTAAAATCCATGGAGAAGAAATCAAAACTTTGAGGTTCGCCGATGACATTGTAATTCTGTGAGAGACAGCAAAGGACTTGGAAGAGCAGTTGAACGGAAAGGAGGATATAAGATGAACATCAACAAAAGTAAAACGAGGACAATGGAATGTAGTCGAATTAAATCGGGTGATGCTGAGGGAATTAGGAAATGAGACACATAAAGTAGTAAAGGGTTTTGCTATTTGGGGAGCAAAATAACTGATGATGGTCGAAGTACAGAGGATATAAAATGTAGAATGGCAATGGCAAGGAAAGCGTTTCTGAAGAAGAGAAATTTGCTAAAATTGAATATTGATTTAAGTGTCAGGAAGCCGTTTCTGAAAGTAGCCATGCATGTAAGTGAAACATGGACGATAAATAGTTTGGACAAGAAGAGAATAGAAGCTTTCGAAATGTGATGCTACAGAAGAATGCTGAAGATTAGATGGGTAGATCACATGACTAATGAGGAGGTATTGAATAGAATTGGGGAGAAGAGGAGCTTGTGGCTCAACTTGACTAGAAGAAGGGATCGGTTGGTAGGACATGTTCTGAGGCATCAAGGGATAACCAATTTAGTATTGGAGGGCAGGTTGGAAGGTAAAAATCGTAGAGGAAGACCAAGACGTGAATACACTAAGCAGATTCAGAAGGATGTAGGTTGCAGTAAGTACTGGGAGATGAAGAAGCTTGCACAGGATAGGGTAGCATGGAGAGCTGCATCAAACCAGTCTCAGGACTGAAGACCACAACAACAATAGAAGTATCAGTGTTAAAATATTTGGTTTTTAAAGAAGAGTTTCTAAAAAACCGTCAATTTTAATTTGTAAAATTTCCATTGCTTTGATATAAAAGCGAAAAGCGATCAGTGCTATTTTAGTAGAAAAGGGGATAGAAACCAGCAACAGTCACATGGCATAAGAATTCCTACAGTACTACTTAGATAATAATGTACATGTTGTCAGGTGGTGTGGCCTGTTAGTTGCTATACATATACATGCTGTGTGCAAGACTTGTTCAATCTGGCCTAATGGCAGTTTTTCTGGACTCGTCAGGCATCAGTTATATTACAGAACGACTTCATCCGTAATCTGGAAGTATTTGACTACGTGAGGTATCAGTTAAGTACAATAACCCTTTTGCTTCAAAAGATTAAAACAGTATGAGCCACAAGAATCTTGTGACATCATCTGAGAAGAACACTTAAAACTTGGCAATTCATTTATAGTCCAGGATAAAAATAGAACGCTGATCTGCAGCCTGTGCGTGCATAATGTGCTTTTATCCGCTTGTTGTCCCTGAAAACGGACAAATTAACACGAAAATAGTGTTCTTCAACCTCTGTTTTCAGCTTTTAGTCTGTCTGCTCCTAATTCTCAAATAAAGGTATGATCCTCGGTTACAACACGAGATTTGAGCAGAACTACAAACAGTCGGAGAATATTGGTGACTTTTTTGTAGCATTAAAACACTTATCTATCTTCGAGAGAAAGCAACGAATGGTGTATAGACTAAGTTTTCTTTTATTTACCTATTTAATTTAATATTTTGGTTATGTATGTCTTCAAACTGAGGGCGTTAGACGTCTGCGTTTATTGCAGGAAGTAATAGCAACAGAAAACCGAAAATCAGTTGTTTTGAACGATTCTAATAGTCAGATTAAACTGGCGTTGAAAAAAAAAATGATAACTGTAAACTGGTTGTTTCAGTGATAACCGCCATCCTTACTTCAGGGTCTAACTTAGACATCATTATCTCTACAAAAAGTATGATTAGAGTCCACAATAGTGAATGACATTTACATTTTTCATTTTTTTTCTCAGTTGTACGCTTTATTGAAAGTGCATTGATAGTGCTTAGAATGTTCTAAAAGATATTTTCAGGTTCTGGGCTCTTTTTACTCATCAGCACCTCTTCACAAAGTATGTTGTTAATATAATTCAACAATAATTAACGAATATGTTTTTTCAAATTTATTTAAAATGGGCACAAAGTAATCCCCACCCGTCAGTAATGAGCATTATCGAAAATGCGCAAGTGTTACTAGAGTTAATAGCGGAAAGACGAAGCTTTCTACAGACATGGTGTCGAGATGAAATTGCCATATTCCCTTACATGTGAGTCATACTGCGTCAGCAATAGACATATCAAAGAAAACAATTTTTCCAGGGAAGCACTGGACCTCATTTCGAAGAAATATAACCTATGGTTACATTATATATAAAGATGAGTTTGTCAATGTTAAAAATGCATATTCTTTTGCATCAAGAGTCTGGACTGTTGTAACAGCTTCATGAACATAATCAAGACTTTTCTGGTACTTTTATTAGCAGTGGTGGGTTCAGTGCGGATACTACATGCAGTAATCTAGAAGAAATGTTATTTTTTGGGTTGGTGTACATTGCTTAAGAGATATACGTTCGCAGATTCTAAAGTCATTTCCTTGGGAGGACGGTCATGTTATATCATCCTTCACATCTCACGCTTAATCATTGTATGGTTGGTTACGATGTTCGTATTGCCTCATCACAGCCGCTTCTATCTGAGGCGGTAATGCTATCTGTAACAATCAACTACGACTGTCGACGTCCAATAAGGTAATGTTTGACATTTTCCGTCATGCATTACTGTTATTTTAAATAAACAAACTAATACACTTGCTACAAAGTGGGACTGATCGAGGTTAAAATTGGTGTTCTAACATAATATTGGAACAGGTATATGTAGACGATACATGTGTTATCTATAAATGCCGCATTAGTAAAAAAGCTGTAGGCTCTGTCTGCAGCACGTAACAGTTTAGCAGGGCTAACAGACTTGTTGCAAACCAAGTAATTCCATTGCTCTACTAAGTAACTGCCTGTTCTTCTTAAGCGAATTACATTTTCAAAATGGAAGACGGGTGTGTATAAAGGGTAGGCCATTGATTGTGACCGGGCCAAATATCTCACGAAATAAGCGTCAAACGAAAAAACTACAAAGAACGAATCTTGTCAAGCTTGAAGGGGGAAACCAGATGGCGCTATGGTTGGCCCACTAGATGGCGCTGTCATAGGTCAAACGGATGTCAACTGCGTTTTTTTTTTAAATAGGAACCCTCATTTTTTTTACATATTCGTGTAGTACGTACAGAAACATGAATTTTTAGTTAGCCTACTTTTTCGCTTTGTGATAGATGACGCTGTAATAGTCACAAACGTACGTACATAAGTACGTGGTATCACGTAACATTCCTCCAGTGCGGACGGTATTTGCTTCGTGATACATTACCCGTGTTAAAATGGACCGTTTACCAATTGCGAAAAAGGTCGATATCGTGTCGGTGCATGGCTACTGTGACCAAAATGGCCAAAATGAAAAGGCCGAGTACAAGGGCGGTATGCCGCCGGCTTCCACTGTTTTCACGTCACGAAAGACGGCGTACGTAACAACTGACATTTTTCTTCTGTGGCTAAGGAACCATTTTACACCGAGGAAACCTGAGGGAACATTGGTGCTTATTGTGGATGGACATAGCTCTCATTGTAGCAGCGTGGATACAGTAGAGTTTGCAGAAGAAAAAAATATAATTTTGCTCTGTCTACCCAGCCACACCACACACAATCTGCAGCTGCTAGACAGAGCATTTTTTAAAGCTCTGAAATCCTAGTATTACAACGCTTGCAATTCGTACATTACAACGAATCCAAATAGAAAAATGTACAGACTAGTGTTCGGAGAACTACTTACAAAGGCATGGGTGCAAGCAGCTACGACAGAGAACGCAATATCGGGGTTCAGAAGCACAGGAATCATCCCGTTTAATCCTGATATTATCCCCAAATACGCGTTTTTAACATCAGCTTCAGATCGACATCAGGAAAACAATGAACGACATGAAAACAGACCTACTTCACCTCGACCAAGTTTTTCGCACTGGCAGGAGATACTTAATCCCTCGAAGAAGCAACTGCAGACGTAGATAACGATCGGGGACTTGAACAGGGGCTTGAATACATACAAGCTTCACCACAACTGGGCTGTTCGCAACGGGCGGAAAATCCACAGAACACGCAGTCTTCATCAGAAGCAACAGATATGACCTCGACAGTGGCAAAAGAAGAATCTCAAATAACCCCTGGCAAACTCTTGGACCATATTTCGCAGATACCTATCCTAGATAAAGTTGCATCTGCCAGGGAGAAGTCCAGAGCTTTAGCTGAGGTTTTGATTTCCCCAGAACAGATCGAAAACCTGCGAAACAGAAAACGACAAAATGAGTTAGTGAAGAATAGAGCAAATGCTAAAAAGAGGACCAAAGGAGAAACCGTAACCAAAGGAAAAACAGTAACCAAAGGAAAATCCGTAACCAAAGAGACTACCAAAGGAATTATCAAAAAGAAGCAGCCTAAGAAACGAAAAGCGTCTACCACTGACACCGTATCCGACTCTTCTCTGGATATCCAATTGCAAGACGATGATGACGACGCGGATGATGAAGAGTGTTGTTGTGTAGGATGCGGTGAGCTGTACAGTTTCACTAGAAAGGATGTGGATTGGATCAAATGTATTAGCTGCCAACGTTGGCTGCATGAAGGCCGTTCAAAACATGAATCTATATGTGACGTATATGGCAAAAAGCAAGGGAAATAAGTGCACCATTTCACCCAAAGGGTATTCGCCATTTCACCTATATACATAGGTGGAATGGTGAAATCGATAAAACTAAGTATTGTTTTTTTAACTTTTGTAGTGCCTTAAAGAATATGTGCTACTGTTAATGTGTTACTTATGTATTTTGAGAAAGAAGAGTGTTTTTATTTTGTTTAAGTAAACAATTTCTTGTCTTCTAAGAGGCCCAAATTTTTTGCTCACCATATCACCCTGATTTACCCTACAGGGAGTTGTTGTGGTCTTCAGTCCTGAGACTGGTTTGATGCAGCTCTCCATGCTCCCCTATCCTGTGCAAGCTTCTTCATCTCCCAGTACTTACTGCAACCTACATCCTTCTGAATCTGCTTAGTGTATTCATCTCTTGGTCTTCCTCTACGATTTTTACCCTCCACGCTGCCCTCCAATACTAAATTGGTGATCCCTTGATGCCTCAACATATGTCCTACCAACTGATCCCTTCTCCTAGTCAAGTTGTGCCACAAACTTCTCTTTTCCCCAATCCTATTCAGCACCTCCTCATTAGTTACGTGATCTACCCACCTAATCTTCAACATTCTTCTGTAGCACCACATTTCGAAAGCTTCTATTCTCTTCTTGTCCAAACTATTTATCGCCCATGTTTCACTTCCATACATGGCTACACTCCATACAAATACTTTCAGAAACGGCTTCCTGACACTTAAATCAATATTAGATTTTAGCAAATTTCTCTTCTTCAGAAACGCTTTTCTTGCCATTGCCATTCTACATTTTATATCCTCTCTACTTCGACCATCATCAGTTATTATGCTCCCCAAATAGCAAAACTCCTTTACTACTTTATGTGTCTCATTTCCTAATCTAATTCCCTCAGCATTACCAGACGTAATTCGACTACATTTCATTATCCTCGTTTGCTTTTGTTGACGTTCATCTTATATTCTCCTTTCAAGACACTGTCCATTCCGTTCAGCTGCTCTTCCAAGTCCTTTGCTGTCTCTCACAGAATTACAATGTCATCGGCGAACCTCAAAGTTTTGATTTCTTCTCCATGGATTTTAATACCTACTCCAAATTTTTCTTTTGTTTCCTTCACTGCTTGCTCAATATGCAGACTGAATAACATCGGGGAGAGACTACAATCCTATCTGACTCCCTTCCCAACCACTGCTTCCCTTTCTTCCCTTTCATGCCCCTCAACTAGTATAACTACAATTTGGGTTTTTTTTTTTTTTTTTTTTTTTTTTTTGTCATCAGTCTACTGACTGGTTTGAAGCGGCGCGCCACGAATTCCTTTACTGTGCCAACCTCTTCATCTCAAAGTAGTACTTGCAACCTATGTCCTCAATTATTTGCTTGACGTATTCCAATCTCTGTCTTCCTCTACAGTTTTCGAGTCATTCCCTCATGTCTTAGCAGATGTCCTATCATCCTGTCCCTTCTCCTTATCAGTGTTTTCCCCATATTCCTTTCCTCTCCGATTTTGCGTAGAACCTCCTCATTCCTTACCTTATCAGTCCACTTACTTTCAACATTCGTCTATAGCACCACATCTCAAATGCTTCGATTCTCTTCTGTTCCGGTTTTCCCACAGTCCATGTTTCACTACCATACAATGCTGTACTCCAGACGTACATCCTCAGAAATTTCTTCCTCAGTTTAAGGCCGGTATTTGATATTAGTAGACTTCTCTTAGCCAGAAATGCCTTTTTTGCCATAGCGAGTCTGCTTTTGATGTCCTCCTTGCTCCGTCCGTCATTGGTTATTTTACTGCCTAGGTAGCAGAATTCCTTAACTTCATTGACTTCGCGACCATCAATCCTGATGTTAAGTTTCTCGCTGTTCTCATTTCTACTACTTCTCATTACATTCTTCTTTCTCCGATTTACTCTCAAACCATACTGTGTACTCATTAGACTGTTCATTCCGTTCAGCAGATCATTTAATTCTTCTTCACTTTCACTCAGGATAGCAATGTCATCAGCGAATCGTATCATTGATATCCTTTCACCTTGTATTTTAATTCCGCTCCTGAACCTTTCTTTTATTTACATAATTGATTCCTCGATGTACAGATTGAAGAGTAGGGGCGAAAGGCTACAGCCTTGTCTTACTCCCTTCTTAATACGAGCACTTCGTTCTTGATCGTCCACTCTTATTATTCCCTCTTGGTTGTTGTACATAATGTATATGACCCGTCTCTCCCTATAGTTTACCCCTACTTTTTTCAGAATCTTGAACAGCTTGCACCATTTTATATTGTCGAACGCTTTTTCCAGGTCGACAAATCCTATAAACGTGTCTTGATTTTTCTTTAGCCTTGCTTCCATTATTAGCCGTAACGTCAGAATTGCCTCTCTCGTGCCTTTACTTTTCCTAAAGCCAAACTGATCGTCACCTAGCGCATTCTCAATTTTCTTTTCCATTCTTCTGTATATTATTCTTGTAAGCAGCTTCGATGCATGAGCTGTTAAGCTGATTGTGCGATAATTCTCGCACTTGTCAGCTGTTGCCGTCTTCGGAATTGTGTGGATGATGCTTTTCAGAAAGTCGGATGGTATGTCGCCAGACTCATATATTCTACACACCAACGTGAATAGTTGTTTAGTTGCCACTTCCCCTAATGATATTAGAAATTCTGATGGAATGTTATCTATCCCTTCTGCCTTATTTGACCGTAAGTCCTCCAAAGCTCTTTTAAATTCCGATTCTAATACTGGATCCCCTATCTCTTCTAAATCGACTCCAGTTTCTTCTTCTATCATATCAGACAAATCTTCACCCTCGTAGAGGCTTTCAGTGTATTCTTTCCACCTATCTGCTCTCTCCTCTGCATTTAAAAGTGGAATTCCCGTTGCACTCTTAATGTTACCACCGTTGCTTTTAATGTCACCAAAGGTTGTTTTTACTTTCCTGTATGCTGAGTCTGTCCTTCCGACAATCATATCTTTTTCGATGTCTTCACATTTTTCCTGCAGCCATTTCGTCTTAGCTTCCCTGCACTTCCTATTTATTTTATTCCTCAGCGACTTGTATTTCTGTATTCCTGATTTTCCCGGAACATGTTTGTACTTCCTCCTTTCATCAATCAACTGAAGTATTTCTTCTGTTACCCATGGCTTCTTCGCAGCTACCTTCTTTGTACCTATGTTTTCCTTCCCAACTTCTGTGATGGCCGTTTTTAGAGATGTCCATTCCTCTTCAACTGTGCTGCCTACTGCGCTATTCCTTATTGCTGTATCTATAGCGTTAGAGAACTTCAAACGTATCTCGTCATTCCTTAGAACTTCCGTATCCCACTTCTTTGCGTATTGATTCTTCCTGACTAATGTCTTGAACTTCAGCCTACTCTTCATCACTACTATATTGTGATCAGAGTCTATATCTGCTCCTGGGTACGCCTTACAATCCAGCATCTGATTTCGGAATCTCAGTCTGACCATGATGTAATCTAATTGAAATCTTCCCGAATCTCCCGGCCTTTTCCAGGTATACCTCCTCCTCTTGTGATTCTTGAACAGGGTATTCGCTATTACTAGCTGAAACTTGTTACAGAACTCAATTAGTATTTCTCCCCTTTTATTCCTTGTCCCAAGCCCATGTTCTCCTGTAACCTTTTCTTCTACTCCTTCCCCTACAACTGCATTCCAGTCGCCCATGACTATTAGATTTTCGTTTCTATACAAATTGTAAATAGCCGTTCGCTCCCTGTATTTTACACCTGCCACCGTCAGAATTTGAAAGAGAGTATTCCAGTCAACATTGTCAAAAGCTTTCTCTAAGTGTACAAATGCTAGAAACGTAGGATTGCCTTTCCTTCATCTAGCTTCTAAGTTAAGTTGTAGGGTCTGTATTGCCTCACGTGTTCCAATATTTCTACGGAATCCAAACTTATCTTCCTCTAGGTCAGCTTCTAGTAGTTTTTCCGTTCGTCTGTAAAGAATTCGCGTTAGTATTTTGCAGCCGTGACTTATTAAACTGATAGTTCGATAATTTTCACACCTGTCAACACCTGCTTTCTTTGGGATTGGAATTATTATATTCTTCTTGAAGTCTCAGGGTATTTCACCTGTTTCATACATCTTGCTGACCAGATGGTAGAGTTTTGTCAGGACTCGCTCTCTCAAGGCCGTTAGTAGTTCTAATGGAATGTTGTCTACTCCGGGGGCCTTGTTTCGACTCAGGTCTTTCAGTGCTCTGTCAAACTCTTCACGCAGTATCGTATCTGCCATTTCGTCTTCATCTACATCCTCTTCCATTTCCATAATATTGTACTCAAGTACATCGCCCTTGTATAGACCCTCTTTATACTCCTTCCACCTTTCTGCTTTCCCTTCTTTGCTTAGAACTGGGTTCCCATTTGAGCTCTTAATATTCATACAAGTGGCTCTCTTTTCTCCAAAGGTCTCTTTAATTTTCCTAGTGAGATAAGCCTGTACATCCTTGCATTTGTCCTCTAACCATGTCTGCTTAGCCATTTTGCACTTCCTGTCGATCTCGTTTTTGAGACTTTTGTATTCCTTTTTGCCTGCTTCATTTACTGCATTTTTATATTTTCTCCTTTCATCAATTAAATTCAATATTTCTTATGTTACCCAAGGGTTTCTACTAGCCCTCGTCTTTTTACCTACTTGATCCTCTGCTGCCTTCACTACTTCATCCCTCAGAGCTACCCATTCTTCTTCTATTGTATTTCTTTCCCCCATTCCTGTCAATTGTTCCCTTATGCTCTCCCTGAAACTGTGCAACCTCTGGTTCTTTAAGTTTATCCAGGTCCCATTTCCGTAAATTCCCAGCTTTTTGCAATTCTTCAGTTTTAATCCACAGTTCATAACCAATAGATTGTGGTCATAGTCCACATCTGCCCCTGGAAATGTCTTACAATTTAAAACCTGGTTCCTAAATCTCTGTCTTACCATTATATAATCTATCTGATCTCTTTTAGTATCTCCACGATTCTTCCATGTATACAACCTTCTTTTATGATTTATCTGGAAATTAGAGTTAATATATTTTCGAAATTTGTGGTAAGACCCTATGGAACTAAACTGCTGAGGTCGTCGCTCCCTGCTTAATCTAACTTAAACCAACTTGCTCTTAGGACAACACACACATCCATGCCCAAGGGAGGACTCGAACCTCCGACGGGATGAGCTGCGCGGACCGTGACAAGGTCCCTAAGACAGCACGGCTACCCCGCGCGGCAGTAAATATATAGGACTACCGACAATCACTGTTTATGTGCATTACCGAGTTTTATTGTTAATTTGTGGGCTAATTCTATTTAACGTTTTGGTAGGGTGGTAAACTATGTGAAAATCTTGAAATAACTTACGGGTTTGCTGCCGGGAGCCGTCGTCGGCCACCGCCGATATTTCGACTGGAGCACACCCTGCCATTCTCAAGGCACAACTGCAAGGAGGAAGCAATGTGCAAGGAAGCCTACTCACACTGACTTGTACCTGCGGGCTGATAGTTGTCACCATCCAGCTCGGCGTGAAGGAGTGCTTCGTACCTCGGTTCACAGGGCCCACGTTATCTCAAAGCCTGAAAGTTTGGCAGCTGAGCTATCACATCTCGCAGTCACCTTTCGTCAGAATGGTTATAGTGACAGGCGGATCAAACGTGCGTTTCGCTATCAGCCTTCTGTGCAACGGGTGAGTGACAATAGTAATGAAGTGGCACGGAAGTCTACGGTCTTTTTGCCTTACACAGGAAGCATTCCCAACAGGATTGGCCGTATTTTGCGTCAATATGATGTGATATGTGTTTTTCGACCACCTTCTAAGATTAAGGCCCTGTTGGCGTCCGTGAAAGGCGATCTTGGTTTGCGCAAGGCTCGTGTCTATCGTATTCCTTGCAGTTGTGGCATGTCATATATTGGTCAGACAATCAGGACTGTGGAACACCGGTGTATTCAACATAAGCGTCACACACGCTGACAACAGCCGAGCAAATCCACTATTGCAGAACATTGCCTTGACACCGGTCATCCTATGGAATACAACAACACTGAGATTCTGGCTTGCACGTCCAGCTATTGGGATAGTGTTATTAAGAAAGCTGTTGAAATCAAACTATGAAGCAACCTTATAAGCAGAGATGGTGGATTTTGTTTAAACGCTGCTTGGAATCCGGCTCTGTCTCTCATCAAAAAACAGAGGGACAGAGTTAGTGCTACCTCACCTGCTAATTAATAGTCACTATCGATATTTCTGATGTTGGTTATCTTTGGTTGTGTGTTGACTCTGCGGTTAGTTTTTCTGTGTGTGGTATCTTCCTTGTTTCTCCTCTGTGAACTGAGGTATTAAATTCCCTTGCACATTGCTTCCTTCTTGCACTTGTGCCTTGAGAATGGCAGGGTGTGCTCCTGTCGAAATATCGGCGATGGTAGACGACGGCTCCCGGCAGCAAACCCGTAAGCTATTTGAACATTCAATTCGCCGGGAAAAGTTGAGGTCTCATATGTGAAAATCTATTTGTTCGTCAACCTACTGCCGTTGTGCTATCTTGCCGGTAGAATCAAGATGGCAAGATGCTGATGCTGGGAAACATGCTTGTAATTTGTGGTTATGCATTCAAAACTACGGCAGGTGAAGGTTCCACCTTCTCATAGATTTTTCTTAGTGATACATATAATCGTCATCAAAAATAGAAAAAAACGATTTGTAGGTGGAAGGTATTCTGATCAAATTACTACGGTAAAGGCATTCCAAGCATAGGACGATGAATGGAGGAATGGCAGACAGAAATTAGTACTGAGCAGTGATTTATAACTATAGTTTTGTACTTGTACGCAAAGGAAATATTGAAAGAGTTGAGGGATTCTGAGACATATTGACAGGAGATTCACTGCCTAGAAGAAAAATAGTCATGACGAAAGTCAAGGATGTGCAACATACAAACCACTTACCAATCAAAACTGTAATTATTCTTAAGAGGGGCATGTAGGAGTTCGTAATTCTCATCATACGACAGAAAAAAGTAAGGTAGAGAGCAAGAAGTTTAAGGAAAGGATGGAGATAGAGTTACACATGTATGAAAAACACACATACTAAATCAGAGAAACGTTTTTATGATTACAACAACGTTAAGGATATGGCCAAATCTAATGAAAGTCATTGTGTCCCTGAGAGTAAATCTGAGAATGCAAAGAACTGCTATGCATCTCTAAACGCCAAGATATTAATGTATTTGGTTGTCAAGGCGTTTCCAGCTCGACTCTCGCTGTGAATACTAAATCCTTCATGGCAGCGTCGTGGTAAAAAAAATACGTTTCAGGCGGATGCCTGCAACTATATCTCGATCTTTACAATGCACATTTTTTTAGAATGAGTTACGTGCGTGATCATGATGTCACTTCAGGTTATTATTCCTAAAATCAGAGCACATATTAATAATACTAGTAAAGTCGGATTAAATGATTGGTTCAGTCCTCCAGCCCTACTGTTATAATGCTACAACAGATAAAAACAAATGTGGAAACATGTTAACAGTTCCACCTCGCTACGCCAATGCCTGTCTGCTGAGGTAAGAATTCCCGTCATGGTCAATCTAAATTATAATTACTTTTCACTTGCGTAACACGTTCCAGAAAATGATTTGGATTTCCACGTGCGCTTTTCGTGGTGTGTTACGTATCAGTTCGTCAGGTTCTGGTGGTGACTCGGCAGCCTCAGACCGTTACACGGTTGTTGTTGTCAGCGTAGGATATACGACTGTGTGTGATACAATTGTGACTACGCAACCCACCTCAACCGCATGTTCCCTAAAAATTACCCTGCACAGTTTTGCGGGAACTATGTTATCGTTCTTCGATAACTGCTGCCTATGGATCGCGGGGTCCCGGGTGCGATTCCCGGGCGCGTTGGGAACTTTCTCTACCCGGGACTGGGTGTTTGTGTTGTCGTCATCATTTTATCATCTTCATCATCATTCGTGACAGTGGCTATATTGGAATGTGAAGGAAATTGGACTGTGTAAAAACTGTGACTTTGTTTGGGCGCTGATGACGGCGCTGTAGAGCGCCCCAGAAACCAAATATCATAATCACCATCAGCGATGGCAGCCTATTTTTCTGCGGAGATGAGAGACCAGTTCACGGTATGTCCGATCCAGTATCAGACTGAAACGCGAAACACACACACGCACACACTCAACGTTCTTTAAACCTGTAGACATGTGACAGGTACTTCATGTTTCTTTTTTTTTTAATGCCTCTGCTAATATATGTAATGCCGATCCAAACTCTACGTCGCTTATGCTCATGAATTGGTCACACGAACATCATAACTCTTCCAGTTTTGGCTCAGAACGCATACACTTCGACATTCGTACTCCACAAGCCACCGAACGGTATGTGGTGGAAGGTACCTTGTGCCAGTCTAAAACAGACCGAGGGAAAAAAAGCCTTTGTCTATACAAGCCATAATTTCTCTTACCTTCGTGATCCTTCGACAAAACTACGTTAGCTGTAGTAGAGTCGTTCTCTAGTCAGCTGAAAACGACAGGTCTCTAAATTTTCTAGAAAGTTTTTTCACTAAAAGAACGCCGTCTTCTCTCCACGATTCCTATTTGAGTTCACGAATCATATCCGTAATACTTCCGTCTCGATCGAACCTACTGGTAAAAGATCTGTGTGTCAAAGCATTACTTAACTTATTTATAGAAAGACTTCTACAAAGTTAGCCGTCAAAACCTATGGAATATGTTATAATTTTTTACATTTTCGGAGGCAACAAACGATGTATTGCTACCAAATAGTTTCCAAAGGGAAGGATACGGAAAGATGCTAGCACCCTCACAAACAGCAAAGCAACGTAATTACTTAGAGTTCAAAGCAGCAAGATTATTACCAACGAGTGGTAACGAAATAAACATCGAGGAAATAAAGCGTTTTCAGTCCCAGGAGAGAATACTCGCATTGTTCTCCGAGAATTAGAGAGACATGTAATGAAATTTACTAATGCGCCCTTCTCTTGCTTCTGGCAGTTGTGTCTGACACGTGATCACAGGTGCTGCCGGCACGTTGGCGTCTCACGGAGCTACCGTTTCTTTCTCTCTCATGGCTTGTGTAATGTCTGGGCACGGTGGCGTGGCGACTGCTGCGGGGAGGCAGTTACCAGTGGACAGCTTCACAGCGTGGCACTCTCTCTCCAGCCAGCTGTGAAGGTACTCCGCGTCTATCAGTTATGTGTAGAACGTTGCATAAAGCTAGCTTGCATGTGCCGTCCACAAGGCGGATGTGGCCAGTTGCAGGTACCCTGTGCCTCTACGCGAGGCACAGACAACGTGCTGCGCTGCGCGTCTCCGATAGACACGAGCGGCTCTGAGGGAGGAGTCGACACCGCCGCAACGGCACCTCCCCCAATGCTTCCGCACGGCCTCATCGTATAGTGACATTCACACAGACTGTGGACACGAAAAATGACTTTGGATTTTCAGTAGTTATTTACGTGTGCCATCGCTATTTTTTAACGACGTTATTGACACGACATCCTAAGGCATCATTGTGTTTATTACCCATAGTAACAACAGTGTTCCAGGGTGGTCAGTAACAGACTAAAAGCATGTAATCGTCTTGAGGGAAGGCTGTGCTGACAAACAATTGTTAAGAAAAAATTCGATAGACTGCCACGTTTCCGAGTTAGTTAGCATTGAAGTTAACCAATGAGGCCATTGTGCTCGCAATTTCTGGCTGTCCACCAGATACAGTCAGTTGTTCTCATAGCACTTGAGATAGCTCAGTCTTTGGATCGAGATCGATACTTACTAACATTCGATATCCAATTTTTGTATCTCTCTATTGTTTTGTTTTTGGAAACCAAATGAAAAACACATTTGGAAACACCGTCTCTGGCAGGCCGCTCGAACTTGCATGCACGAATGCCCCGACTGGCTAACTTCCGTATTAATTGCCTCATAAATGCTCCAATGTATCGAATTTCTTTCTTAACAGTTACACTGAAGTGCCAAAGAAACTGTTACAGGCATGGGTATTCAAATAGAGAGATACGTAAACAGACAGAATACAGTGCTGCGGACGGCAACGTCTATATAAGACAACACGCGTCTGGCGCAGTTGTTAGATCGGTTGCTACAACTACAATGGCAGGTCATAAAGATTTAAGTGAGTTATAACGTGGTCCTGTAGCCGGCGCAAGAGCGATGAGACGCAGCATCTCCGAGGTGTCGATGAAGTGGGGATTTTTCCGTACCACCATTCCACGATTGTACCGTCAATCTGGTAAAACATCAAATCCCCGACATCGCAGCGGCCGGAAAAACATCCTGCAAGAACGCGACCTCCGACACCTGAAGAGAATCAATCATTCAACGTGACAGAAGTGCAACCCTTCCCAAATTCCAGGAGATTTCAATGCTGGCCATCAACAAGTGTCAGCATCAGCATGCGAACCATTCGACGAAACATCATCGATATGGGCTTCGGTGCCGAAGGCCCACTCGTGTACCATTGATGACTGCACGACACAAAGCTGTACGCCTCGCATGGGCCCGTGATACCGACATTGAACTGTTGATGACTGGAAATATGTTGCCTGGTCGGACGAGTCTCTTTTCAAATTGTATCGAGCGAATGGGCGTGTACGGATATGGAGACAACCTCACGAATCCATGGGCCCTGCGTGTCAACAGGGGACTGTTCAAGCTGGTGGAGGCTCTGTAACGGTGTGGGGCGTGTGCGAGTGGTATGGGACCCCTGATACGTCGAGATACGACTCTGACAGGTGACGCTTGTAGCATCTTGTCTCATTATCAGCCTCCATTCATGTCCATTGTGCATTCCGATGGAATTAGGCAATTGCAGCAGGGCAGTGCGACACCTCACACGTCCAGAATTGCTACAGAGTGGCTCTAGGGACACTCATCTGAGGTAAACAGTTCCGCTGGCCACCAAAGTCCCCTAGACATGAACATTACTGAGCATAGGTTGGATGCCTTGCAACGTCCTGTTCAGCAGAGATCTCACCCCCTCGTACTCTTACGGATTTATGGACAGCACTGCTGGATTCATGGTGTCGGTGTCCTCCACCACTACTTGAGACGTCAGTCGAGTCCGTGCCACGTCGTGTTGCGGCACTTCTGCGTGCTACACGATATTAGGCAGGTGTACCACTTTCTTTGGCTCTTCAGTGTATATTGCAGCTGAAACATACGGCCTGCTCTTTTCTTCGTGCCAGACGGTACATGCCCACCAAACTGCTGAAGAAGTACACTCGTCCGACCAGTAATGTTATTCCTTGTTGCACAAAAGTCATGCCCAGAAATCATGTCACGTTAAAGTGCCAGTGGGTTTTGGATTCGCCCTTCTTTCCCAGAAAAGCTAGTGCTTCTGCTCTGTCTTCATGGCATCACTTTTTTTTTTTTTTACCGTCACACGTCTTCACGCCTAAGAACTAGCATCGCATCGAAAGTCCTCTGAAAGGAAGAAACTGTGTCCAAGGTCGGGCTCTTACTTTTCCTAAATCGTATTTCTTTACGAAAACGTTATATTATTACCTGCTGCAGGCACTCTTCAGAACACGGGAACGTGTCGGAATCTCGCTGACGAAAGTCCCTTCTCCGTCGCGGGGCTTGGGGGCCACTGAGAAAGACGCAGCCGCCGCCATACCCTATCCTGGACGCCTCAGGCTGCCTGCCTGTGCGGATGCCAGGATGCCAGGAGCCGCTCTTTCCGTGACGTCGGTCACCGCTGTGCCTGTCCCGTGTCCACCGTTCTATCCTATTCCCACGCACTCTCAGAAGTAAAAAGATAAGAAGACCTGTACCATCTCAAAACAGCTAAGATTTGAAGCCATAAGTCAGTAGGTACAGTCACTGCAGTCAGTTCGCTTTCATAAGCATTGTTATCGTATTCCGTCCCCTCGTTATCCTCTAAGTAGAGTGTTATTCTCGTATTAAGTGGAAAGGGGGCATGCCAGACGGCTTACCGCTTTTAAAATTTCTTCACGTGCGAAGGGGTACACAAATTCCTCTTTCTGTAGAGTTCGCATAACGGTGTTAGTAACCTATACTGATTTTCTGTCTCGTCCTCTTCTTCATCGTCTGGAAGCGTTGTTTCTATTAGCGTAGCTGACTGTTCCCGACTTTCTGATACCGTCCCGACATTTCTTTTTAGCGTGTATGAGATTGTTGGTGATAGTATTTTCTCGCAGACCATTTTCTACCGTGTTCCCCAGCGATCAGTTTCTAAATTAGTCTCAACGAATTGTTTCCACTGTTCCAGTTTTGTTTTCCGTAAAGTAGTTTAATTTGCCTGTATGTATGCAGCTTTCGGGTTCTTTGTTCTTGGCTCTTGTTGCTCCGGTATAGCTCCCTTGCTGTCCTCGTTTCACATATTAATGTTTGCGGCGCCTCCAAGGCGCTCCTCTAGATGGATCCCTACTGAATGGTGTCGACGGTTCCGTTGCACTTTATATGGTTGTTGTCACTTCTTGCAATCGTCTACATCATCATCCAGCGGTGGACTACCTGGACAATGGAACATTCTTCTGAGTTCTTTTCAGTTAACCTCCTTGATTCTGCATGTGGGTATTATGCGGACGTTTTCTGTGCTGTCTTGGATTTCCCTTCCCGTAATGGTGAAGCGTATGATATTGTGATGCCACTCCACTCTCAGGCTTTGTGTTAGTGTGTTGGTCGGTTTTGGAATAACTATGCTGGGAGGCAGCCCAACAGCTAACACAAAAAGTATGAACTGGGATGAAATTTACGTAATGAGGCATAATTACTACTTGCAGTATTAGAATTACACCAATGATCCTTGTTGAAACTAAATTGGTGCCATGAACAGTCTTCCTCGTAGCGCAAGAAAAATACAGTACAACATACAAATACTGAAGTATATATGTATGAAGATGGTATCTGTTCTTTCGGATATATTATAGTTAAGGCTCACCGGCCATTTGACTATCTTCTTCTGTACGGATGCACAAACAGTGTCCGAACTCTTACGGGAGTCGGCAGTAAAGCCTCGATTAACGAGTAAGATGGGCAGGGGCACTATGAACAATCAGTTGCGAGTGTGGGCCCCACAGGAGGCGTGCCGGAGATAAGCCCCTGTGGTCGCACTATCCTCTGCGTCCTTCGTCACTCAGATGGATCGAGCGCGATGAAAGGCTGCGATTTTTTGGTCCTAAAGACGTCGAGCACACCCATTCCCACCTCAGTACACCTCGAAAACTATACATGTTATCTACAAAGGCGCCTAAACCACGTGAACGTGCGTTAAAATTCCTACAGTCTGTGACATTTAAATTTCTTATAAGACAGGGCGGAATAAAGCGAAAATTACGAAATGTGCTTCCTTCCCCCTACGGCTAAACGACCCCTGCCTCCTATCTACGGCTCACTCGTGGTACGCTTTCGGTGTCTTACGCTCTAAAGACATTGTTTTGAACGAATTTGTGCGAAACTATGTTTGATGAAAACGTTAACAAACAGTTGTGATGCAGTCCTCAGTCCAGAGACCGGTTGGATGCAGCTCTCCATGCTACTCTATCATGTGCAAGATTGTTCATCTCCCAGTACCTACTACAACCTACATCCTTCTGCTTAGCGTATCCCTCTACGATTTTTACCCTCCACCCTCCCTCCAGTACTAAATTGGTGGTCCCTTGATGCCTCAACCCGTGACCTACTAACCGATCCCTGCTTCTAGCCAATTTGTGCCATAAATTCCTCTTCTCCCTATTTATATTCACTACATCCTCATTAGTTACGTGATATACCCATCTAATTTTCAGCATTCTTCCGTAGCACCACATTTCGAAAGTTTCTATTCTCTTCTAGTCTAAACTGTTTACCGTCCATGTTTCACTTCCATGCAAGGCTACACTCCATACAAATACTTTCAGAAAAGAATTTCTCACACTTAAATCTATAATCGATGTTAACAAATTTCTATTCTCCAGGAACGCTTTTCTTGCCATAGCCAATCTACACATTGTATGCTCTCTATTTCGGCCATCACCAGTAATTTTGCTCCCCAAAGAGCAAAACTCATTTTCTACTTTAAGTGTCTCATTTCATAATCTAATTCCCTCAGCATCACCTGACTTACTTTGACTAGATTCCGTTATTCTAATTTTACTCTTCTTGATGTTCATCTTATATCCTCCTTTGAAGACACTGTCCATTCCCTTCAACTTCTCTTTCACGTCCTTAGCAGTCTCTGGCGGAATTTCAATGTCATTGGCAAATCTCGAAGTTTTTATTTCTTCTCCATGGATTTTAACTCCTCCTCAAAATTTTTCTTTTGTTGCCTTTACTGATTGCTCCAGCATAGTGAACGCATTATTGTGACCAAGATAGATACGAAGCCCACACCTACTACAGTAGTACAAGTTTATATGCCAACTAGCTCTGCAGATGACGAAGAAATTGAAGAAATGTATGATGAAATAAAAGAAATTATTCAGATAGTGAAGGGTGACGAAAATATAATAGTCATTGGTGACTGGAATTCGGTAGTAGGAAAAGGGAGAGAAGGAAACGTAGTAGATGAATATGGACTGCGGGTAAGAAGTGAAAGAGGAAGCCATCTGGTAGACTTTTGCACAGAGCATAACTAAATCATAGCTAACATTTGGTTCAAGAATCCTGAAAGAAGGTTGCATACGTGGAAGAACCCTGGAGATAATAAAAGGTATCAGATAGATTATATAATGGCAAGACAGAGATTTAGGAACCAGGTTTTAAATTGTAAGACATTTCCAGGGGCAGATGTGGACTCTGACCACAATCTATTGGTTGTGACCTGTAGATTAAAACTGAAGAAACTGCAAAAACGTGAAAATTTAAGGAGATGGGACCTGGATAAACTGAAAGAACCAGAGGTTGTACTGAGTTTCAGGGAGAGCATAAGGGAACAATTGACAGGAATGGGGGAAACAAATACAGTAGAAGAAGAATGGGTAGCTTTGAGGGATGAAGTAGTGAAGGCAGAAGAGGATCAAGTAGGTAAAAAGACGAGGGCTAGTAGAAATCCTTGGGTAACAGAAGAAGTATTGAATTTAATTGATGAAAGGAGAAAATATAAAAATGCAGTAAATGAAGCAGGCAAAAAGGAATACGGACGTCTCAAAATGAGATCTACAGGCAGTGCAAACTGGCTAAGCAGCGATGGCTAGAGGACAAATGTAAGGATGTAGAGGCTTATCTCACTAGGGGTGAGATAATACTGCCTACAGGAAAATTAAAGAGACCTTTGGAGATAAGAGAACCACTTGCATGAACATCAAGACCTCAGATAGAAACCCAGTTCTAAGCAAAGAAGGGAAAGCAGAAAGGTGGAAGGAGTATATAGAGGGTCTATACAAGGGCGATGTACTTGAGGACAATATTATGGAAATTGAAGAGGATGTAGATGAAGATGAAATGGGAGATATGATACTGCGTGAAGAGTTTGACAGAGCACTGAAAGAGCTGAGTCGAAATAAGGCCCCCGGAGTAGACAACATTCCATTAGAACTACTGACGGCCTTGGGAGAGCCAGTCCTGACAAAACTCTTCCATCTGGTGAGCAAGATGTATGAAACAGGCGAAATACCCTGAGACTTCAAGAAGAATATAATAATTCAATCCCAAAGAAAGCAGGTGGTGACAGATGTGAAAATTACCGAACAATCAGTTTAAAAAGCCACAGCTGCAAAATAATAACGCGAATTCTTTACAGACGAATGGAAAAACTAGTAGAAGCCGACCTCGGGGAAGATCAGTTTGGATTCCGTAGAAATACTGGAACGCGTGAGGCAATACTGACCTTACGACTTATCTTAGAAGAAGGAATAAGGAAAGGCTAACCTACGTTTATAGCATTTGTACACTTAGAGAAAGCTTTTGACAATGTTGACTGGAATACTCTCTTTCAATTTCTGAAGGTGACAGGGGTAAAATACAGGGAGCGAAAGGCTATTTATAATTTGTACAGAAACCAGACGGCAGTTACAAGAGTCGAGGGATATGAAAGGGAAGCAGTGGTTGGGAAGGGAGTGAGACAGGGTTGTAGGCTATCCCCGATGTTATTCAATCTGTATATTGAGCAAGCAGTGAAGGAAACAAAAGAAAAATTCGGAGTAGGTATTAAAAACCATGGAGAAGAAATCAAAACTTTGAGGTTGGCCGATGACATAGTAATTCTGTCAGAGACAACAAAGCACTTGGAAGAGCAGTTGAACGGAATGGACAGTGTCTTGAAAGGAGGATATAAGATGAACATCAACAAAAGCAAAACGAGGATAATGAAATGTAGTCGGATTAAGTCGGGTGATGCTGAGGGAATTAGATTAGGAAATGAGACACTTAAAGTAGTAAATGAGTTTTGCTATTTGGGGAGCAAAATAACTGATGTTGGCCGAAGTAGAGAGGATATAAAATGTAGAATGGCAATGGCAAGGAAAGCGTTTCTGAAGAAGAGAAATTTTTTAACATTGAATATTGATTTAAGTGTCAGGAAGCCGTTTCTGAAAGTATTTGTATGGAGTGTAGGCATGTATGGAAGTGAAAGATGGACGATGAATAGTTTGGACAAGAAGAGAATGTGGTGCTACAGAAGAATGCTGAAGATTAGATGGGTAGATCACATAACTAATGAGGAGGTATTGAATAGAATTGGGGAGAAGTTGTGCTTGTGGCACAACTTGACTAGAAGAAGGGATCGGTTGGTAGGACATGTTCTGAGGCATCAAGGGATCACCAATTTAGTATTGGAGGGCAGGTTGGAGGGTAAAAATCGTAGAGGGAGACCAAGAGCTGAATACACTAAGCAGATTCAGAAGGATGTGGGTTGCAGTAAGTACTGGGAGACGAAGAAGCTTGCACAGGATAGGGTAACATGGAGAGCTGCATCAAAAAAGTCTCAGGACTGAAGACCACAACAACAACAACAACTGCTTGCTCCATACACAGATTGAATAACATCTGCTGGGATAGGCTACAACCCTGTCTCACTCCCTTCTCAACCACTGCTTCCCTTTCGTGCTCCTCGACTCTTATGATTGCCATCTGATTTCTGTCCGATTTGGTAATAGACTTTCGCTTCTTGTATTTTACCCCAACTACCTTCAGAATTTGAAAGAGAGTAATCCAGTCAATAATGTGAAAAGCACTCTGTAAGTCTACAAATGCTGTAAACGTAGGATTCCATTTTCTTATTCCATCTTCTAAGGTATGTCGTAGGCTCAGTATTGCCTCATGTGTTCCAACATTTCTACGTAATCCAATACGGTCTTCCTCGAAGTCGGCTTCTATCAGTTTTTTCATTCGACTCTAAAGAATTTGTGTTAATATTTTGCAACCGTGACTTGTTAAGCTGATAATTCTGTAATTTTAACAGCTGTCAACACCTGCTTTCTTTGGGATTTGCCGCGCTGGGTAGGCTCGCGGTCAAAGGGCGTCTTGCACGGTCCGCGGAGATCCTCCCGTCGGAGGTTCGCGTCCTCCGTCAAGCATGGGTGTGGGTGTCGTCCATATCGTTAGTTCGTTTGATTAAATAGTGTGGAATCTTAGGGACCGATGACCTCAGCAGTACGGTCCCATAAGACCTTATTTTGAACTGCCATTTTCTTTGGGATTTGAATTACGAGTATTACATTCTTCTTGAAGTCTGAATAGTATTTACGATGTATTAGGTGTGTGCTAATGAATATAAGGTTGATATGAAATCTGTATGTAATAATGTACGTGAGTCATGAAGTGAATGAATGCAGAGCCCAGGATGGGGTTATCACTTCAAGTGGGTTCTCCATATATTGGTACAAACGTTGTGTACTGGACTATCGATGTGTAAAGAAATGCCTGTACTGACGCTGTGTCCGCAGTTGTTTTACTCGTCTCCGTCTGACTGCTGGTGGCCCAGCAATGTTTCTCGGGCAGCAGAAAGTCCAGGTGCTTCGTCCTGACCGGTGGAAGGTCCAGGCAATGCTTCAGCGTTGCAGAAAGTCCTGGCTGAACAGTGAGTTGTGGCTGTGTAAAATTGATTAGTAAAGATGCATAACGCTGCAAAACATTACATGAATTAATACCTTGTGTCTCCTCAGCTGCTGCAGACAGCAGTGCTGCAAGGGGCACTTCCAGGTTGTCTTCTAAGCCAAAATTGTAGTCGACGTTAGAGCGCGAGCCTTCACATTGCTGGCACAGTTCCGTGCAGCTCAATCCTGATCGTCGACATTCTACACTCACATAGAAGTTGTTTTGGAGTGCCGGCCGTTGTGGCCGAGCGGCTCTAGGCGCTTCAGTTCGGAACCGCGCTGCTGCTACGGTCTCAGGTTCGAATCCTGCCTTGGGCATGGATGTGTGTGATGTCCTTAGGTTAGTTAGGTTTAAGTAGTTCTAAGTTCTAGGGGACTGATGACCATAGTGCTCAGAGCCATTTGAACCATTTTGAACTTCACCCAGCAGTGTCTGTATCAAATGTCGGCGTAAACGTTGCATTTGCAAGATACACACTATGTGATCAAAAGTATCCGGAAACCCCCAAAAAACATACGTTTTTCATATTAGATGCATGGTGCTACCACCTACTGCCAGGTCCTCAGTAGTCATTAGACATCGTGAGAAAGCAGAATGGGGCGCTCCGCGGAACTCACGGACTTCGAACGTGGTAAGGTGATTGGATGTCACTTGTGTCATACATCTATAGGCGCTATTCCCACACTCCTAAACATCCCTAGGTCCACTGTTTCCGATGTGATGTTGTTGTGGTCTTCAGTCCTGAGACTGGTTTGATGCAGCTCTCCATGCTACTCTATCCTGTACAAGCTTCTTCATCTCCCAGTACCTACCGCAACCTACATCCTTCTGAATCTGCTTGGTGTATTCATCTGTTGGTCTCCCACTACGATTTTTACCCTCAACGCTGCCCTCCAATACTAAATTGGTGATCCCTTGATGCCTCAGAACATGTCCTACCAACCGATCCCTTCTTCTAGTCAAGTTATGCCACAAACTTCTCTTCTCCCCAATCCTATTCAATACTTCCTCATTAGTTATGTGATCTACCCATCTAATCTTCAGCATTCTTCTGTAGCACCACATTTCGAAAGCTTCTATTCTCTTCTTGTCCAAATTATTTATCGTCCATGTTTCACTTTCATACATGGCTACACTCCATACAAATACTTTCAGAAAAGACTTCCTGACGCTTAGATCTATACTCTATGTTAACAAATTTCTCTTCTACAGAAACGCTTTCCTTGACATTGCCAGTCTACATTTTATATCCTCTCTACTTCGACCATCCGATGTGATAGTGAAGTGGAAAAGTGAAATGACACGTACAGCACAAAAGCGTACAGGTCGACCTCGTCTGTTGACTGACAGACACCGCCGACAGTTGAAGAGAGTCGTAAGGTGTAATAGGCAGATATCTATCCAGACCATCACACAGGAATTCCAAATTGCATCAGGATCCACTGCAAGTAGCATGACAGTTATGCGGGGATGAGAAAACTTGGTTTTCATGGACGAGCGGCTGCTCATAAGCCACACATCACGTTGGTAAATGCCAAACGACGCCTCGCTTGGTGTAAGGAGTGTAAACATTGGACAATTGAACAATGGAAAGATGTTTTGTGGAGTGACGAATCAAGGTACACAATGTGGCGATCCGATGGCAGGGTGTGGGTATGGCGAATGCCCGGTGAACGTCATTTGCCAGCGTGTGTTGCCTACAGTAAAATTCGGAGGCGGTGGTGATATGGTGTGGTCGTGTCTTCCATGGACGGGACTTGCACCCCTCAATGGTTTGCGTGGCACTATCACAGCTCAGGCCTGCTTACATTGGTGTTTTAAGCACCTTCTTGAAGAGCAACTCGGGGATGGCGACCGCATCTTTCAACACGATGGAGCACCTGTTCATAATCCACCGCCCGTGGCGGAGTGGTTACTAACAATAACATTCCTGTAATGAACAGGCCTGCAGAGAGTCCTGACCTGAATCCTAAAGAACACCTTTTCGATGGTTTGGAATGCCAGCTTCGTACCAGACCTCACCGACCGACATCGATGCCTCTCCTCAATGCTGCACTCCGTGAAGAATGGGTTACCATTCCCCAAGTAACCGACCAGCACCTGATTGAACGTATGCCTGCAAGAGTGAAAGCTGTCGTCAAGGCTAAGGGTGGGCCAACACCAGATTGAATTCCAGCATTACCGATGGAGGGCGCCACGAACTTGTAAGTCATTTTCAGCCAAGTGTCCGGACACAGTGTTGGAAAAGCTTCTCGGATGCAGGGGGTTTCATTGTGATAATGGAAGGGGCGTTTGCTGTTGCCTTGAAGGTGATGTAATGTATTGCTTACACCTTAGGTTGTTGAATATTGTGGTTCTGTAGTTCCCACCATAAAGTGGAGTCATAAATCATTCAGCAGCAGATGTTATTTCATTTGGATGGTCTGAACGATCAGTGAATTTTGTAATGTAAGTTTCGAGATCTGGATTTTTGGGGAGAAATATTTATCCTCGGTTCGGATGTCTCACGGTCACACAGAGTCTCAACCGCTCATTGTGACTGGAAAGAGCATGTCACTGGCGACACTCTCCTCCACTGCACTTCCAGGATGGTAGAGGAACAGATGGGCTGTACCTCTCCCTGGCTCTGGGAGTTGGAGAGGATCTGGAGGTCCACCATTACGACCAGAAGGTCAACATCTTCCCCCAGAACTGCGGCTGCTGCGACCCGAAGCTAAGGACTCTGTGGTCCGCCGGCCGCACTGCCAATATGCTCTGCCTAGAGCGCGATTCCATTTTCATTCTATTTTGTCATCTGCACGGTGATTAGCTTATCTTTGTTTTTTGCATTTGACAGAAAATTTACTTCTGAAACTGTTTGGTGTCCAGGTGCTGCTAAACTGCACGCCCATGAACTGGTTTTTGGTCCGCCTTTTTAGTGCCCCATAAACTTGGTAGTCTTCTGTAAGTTCGAGCACCCGTCGAACAGTATTGTCGCGCTTTGATTGTACTTACGGTGTACATAATGGATATATGAGTCGCAGATTTGATCAGAGGTATGCCCACTCCGCCATTCCCATCTGTGCTACATGAACCACACATACCGTTCTACTTGCATACAGAACAGTGGGGGTGGAAGTTGACAAAAAATTGCTTGGCTCTCCTTACCACACTAAAATCCCCGGCGTCTGACAGGCTTGTTCAACTTATATCTTACAAATGCAAGACAAAGTGTCAAGATGGGTGTGGGTGTAGGCGAGCAGGACTGTTCTGCACGAAGCTGTGGCAGGAATGTGAAAGGGTCATCCTGTAGCATCGATATTGAAGATGAAGGCGGTGTGGGCGAGCCCCTTCCAGTTTCAACGTCTTAAGTAGCCGAGGAGACAGAAGGTCTTAATTCAGATAATATTTTGCAGCATTATGATTCTTTACTAATAAATATTTAATTTATCAGTCATTCAATAACATTTTCTTCAGTTGAAGAACAGCGGCAACTCACTTCTCAGACTGGACGTTCCACACCCCATGACGCTTGGTCTGGACCTTCTGTAGTCCATGAGCCTTGACGTGTACCTGCGAGTCCTTACGGAACATTGTCCGGGCCACTAATGACCAAAGTAAAACGAGTAAGCCCGCCCAGCTAACCGCGCGGTCTAACGTACTGCTTCCCGGGTGGGAAGGCGTGCCCGTCCCCTGCACGAATCCCTGGGTGGTTTTTAAGGCGGTTTCCACCTACCTTGGCGAATGCTGGCTGGTTGCCCTTATTCTGCCTCAATTACCCTGTGTCGGCGATTGATGCGCAAACACCATTTCCACGTACGCGTACACCATAATTATTCTACCACGCAGACATTTGGGGTTAGACTCGTCTGGTATGAGACGTTATCGGGGGAGGAGGGGGGGGGGTCCACTGGGTACTGAAGCGTACAATAACCCTGTGTTCGGTGTGGGGCGGCGGTGGGGTGGGTGGACTGTTGTGGCCTGTTGTGGGGTGGTGAACCACTGAGGGCTACCGCGGGACGAAGCCTCTCCGTCGTTTCTAGGTCCCCGGTTCATTAAATACATACAAGACGAGTAAACGCAATGTGCACGTGACATCAGTAGATGTATTTCTTCGTACATCAATAATGCACTACACAATGTATCTCTCTTCTTTATCCATATTCTGTCACTAAACGTCTTCTTTCTTTTCCAGATAGAGAATCTGTTCGGAGCGATGCCTTACTCCTGAGCTAGACATTCCCTCATTTCATGACGCATGTATACTACTGCACACACATTTCCTGATTGTTTTTCTGTTCGTGCATCTAATGTGTTGTAACTATAATTTGGTAAAGGTTTCACGAAACATGCATCCCCATAAATTCATTCAAAGCAACCTCTTTTAAGCGTTATACATCGGAAGTATACCGCAAGTGAGAGATAGACAGGAAAGGTACAGGTGTGTGGGCGTTTGACTGTAGAGCGCAGAAGACATTTTTCGTAATTTTCGCTTTGCTCCCTCCCCGCTTATGAAAAAAACTGAATGTTATATATCTCCAATGTGGGAATTTGAATGTGCTTGCACGTGGCGTAGGGGTTTTAGTTGATAACATGTATATTTTTAAAGATATAGTAGGGTGAGAGTTGGTGCTTTTGACGTGTTCACGTTTTCGCTGAAGAACCAAAAATCGCACAATTTAAGCGCGCTCTAGCTCCGATGCCGCTCGTCAGAAAATCAAACCTGGCTAGTGCATTTTATAGGCAATATTGGCTAATTGAATTCTATATAGAGTGGTCGTCTGCGGAAAACGCATAGTTTTCGAGATACAAGTGTAAAACAAAAAAAAGGGTGAAAATTTTGAGTTTTTTGCGTCTTTCGTTATGAAACCGATTCCTACAATGCAGAAAACACGAAATTCGGATTCAGAACCCCAAAAAACGTATAGGACGGTTGAGAAGAAACTTCCGTAAATTTGTTACGCGAAAACAGCCATTTGAATCGGGTAAGAACTAGAAAACGCCTTGAGCGATAAGTGGGACAATATCCTTCAAGGACCCCTCATCTGTTTGGTAGACAGCGTGAATAACTGGTGCAAAATGTGCACTGGTGCCCGAGGGGGGCATAATCCTTACTGAGAGTCCGATATCGACCTTTGCGTTGGGAGTCTGGCCTGCATCAAACATGTAAGTCTGTTATCCTACCTTTCCATGTGGTGAATTCTATACCATTTTTCGTTGTAAATGTACTACTCCATCTGTATCGCTTATGTACTGTGTTCCATGTCGTCCATAATTTCCTGTTACTATTCCCGTCCAACAATGTCTCCGTTCCTCGGCTGTCGTCAGTCAGTGTAGGTTAGAGTGGCGTCATTTCCTGACGTTACTCCGACCCTCCCTTCGTGGGTTGGCGGATTGCGAGGTGTGTTCAGCACCTGTAGATTGAGTTCCATAATGTCTTCGTCCCTACGGCCATCAGTCAGTAAGCTATGCTACAACACGGATTTCGCATTTACATCAGTATTTGAAACACTAAAGAATTAATTGGACGTAGGTGTCTAGTAACCTGTAGCCTTAGCAGATACTTGTCGATCTCATTGCTGAAATGAAAAAAAGAAAGGTTAACATTTCGACTCACATTAGGTGTTCTAAGCAACACTGTGATTTTATATCACTGTAGTGGCCTTGTTAATACTATTGTTGCTGCCAAAGGACGTGGCCGACTCGCTGGCCAGTTAGCGACGTACTGGCGACCTTTGCTACTTTAATTTGGCTCTTGGAGACACAAAGCATTTAATTTCAACTCTTCCGCCGCTTTTCTAGTTTCACGTAATACGATGGCAATTCTCGTGGCATGAAGCTGTCCTATTGTTAATTCCATTAGATACTATGGGTATGCAGGGTGATTACTTGATGATGAGTGGTTCTAGGCGCTACAGTCTGGAACCGCGCGACCGCTACGGTCGCAGGTTCGAATCCTGCCTCGGGCATGGATGTGTGTGATGTCCTTAGGTTAGTTAGGTTTAACTAGTTCTAAATTCTAGGGGACTGATGACCTCAGAAGTTGTCCCGTAGTGCTCAGAGCCATTTGAACCATTTGAACTTGATGATGATGATGCAAAGTTTCAGGAATGATGCAGACGAGTACATGTAACAGTTTCAAGTAATAGATCTTGGTCCGCAAGCGATCGAGTCGAACGTTATAAGCGGAAATCGTTCGAATAGCTGTGTTAGCTGTTCTGCTGGAAGCTCTTTGCTTCCCGTGTTTTGTTAGCCAGTAGTAGGGACCACCACAAAAGTAAAATGCCCGTTACACACGGGCTCTGAAGCACCCACTTTGAGATATCTCAATACCTGCTCGTCTTTGCTAATGTGAAACACATCTCGATAGTAGCTCTTAAGGTATGCACTTTAGAGCCCACCGTTACCTCGTTTTCTCTTGGTCCTCGCAACAACTTTCGACTCGGTCGCTTCCCGCCGGGGCGCCATACCTCAAACTTGAGTGTTTGCGCTTCTCTTCGTCCCTCAAAGTGGGTTCCACTACCACGCAATTACCCTATATATTGTGCGACATAGCCATTCTTCTCAGTAATCACACGGTATACAATCATGTGCCATCACAATGTGCTTACACTACGTTTCCGACGGAAATAATTCATTTCTTCTGGCAGAAACCTGTTTGAGAAAATTCTCTAGCAATTGGTACTATGGGAAGTACTCCCTCCCATGCACTTCATATTGGTTTAGATTGTGGACTTAGATTTACATATAGATATAAATATTAAGGTGAGCCATGAAATGAGTTTTTACATGAGCCAGCGAATTGGATAAAAACCGCCAATTTTCTTCTTGAAGAGTATGTTTCATTGTCAGAGAGCCATTACGCTGAAGCCAAGGTTTGGCAAAGGAACCAACCTAACTAGTCCAAATACTAATTTTAGGAAAAGAAGTTTTACTTTCATTGTTCAGTGCGAAAGTACAGCTGTCATTTCTTTTTCCCAGGTACCAAATGTGAGCAGCTAATTAAGGTGCTTGTTTCGTTTGTTAATACCTTCAGGGACATCCCACTGTTAGTCCCACTTATTAGAAGGAACACAGTAAGGTGACACAGGTCATGGGATACCCGCTGATGCCCTGCCGGGCCCTCTTTTGTCCGGCGCGGACCCGACGAGTCACTGGGGTTGCCCTGCACAAGTACTCAGCCACGGTGCCTCCACTGCCGTCCGTAATTGCGAAAGTGCAAGAGTTTGTGCACAAATTGCCCTCTCGATCACGCCCCATAAATGTACAATGGGATTCATGTCATGCGACCGGGTGGCCTGAAAATGATCCCCAAGTAACTGATCGTGATCATTTCCAATCAGTGATCGATTCAGTTGGACCATGTAAATACAGCCTACACCATTATGGAGACACTACCAGCTTACACAATGCCTTGTCGACAGCTTTGGTTCGTGGCTCCGTGGGGACTCGTCTGACGAGGCCAGGAATTTCCCGCCGTCAGCGGTACAACCGATAAGATGAAGAGCCAGGAGAGCCGGTGCACGCGGCGTCGTGCTGTCTAGCAAAAGCGCTGGCGTTGATCGTCCGCTTCAGTAGCCTATTAACGCCTAATTTCTCCACACTGTCGAAAGGGATACGTTCATCGTATGCCCCACATTCATTTCTGCGGTTATTTCAGACACTGTTGTTTGTCTGTTAGCCCTGTCAACTCTATGCAGATCCTACATTCGGACGTTAAGGATGACCGTCGGCCACTGTGTTGTCCGTGGCGAGAGGCAATGCCTGAAGTTTGGTGTTCTCCGTGTACTGTTGACTCTGTGTATCTCAGAATACTGAATTCTCAAGCCATTTCTAGAATGCACTGTCCTTTCATACCTTGCGTATGCGATGCTATCGCCATCTCTATACGTTGATATCGCTATCCCATGACTTCTGTCGCCTCAGTGAATTGCCCAAATAGTACTGGGAGCAGAAAGCTGGCCAAATACATACATACACTGGCACCAAAAAAATCGCTACACCAAGAAGGAGATGTGCGACGTAAACGGAAGTTTGTAGGCGTATTCCTACGACTGAAAGACGATGTATATTTAAATTTCGATTCAGTTACATAACAGTGGCGCCAGTAGCAACATTACGAGGCTGCAAATCACGTTTCATTTAAGTACAGGCTGCAAGGGTCGTGAGCGTCAGTTGCCTTTGAAACTGGACGTGCTGAGTAGACGGTAGTCAAGATTGCATTTTAAGGTGACAAAGGTGCCATTATCAACACCTCACTGAGTTTCAACAAGATTGCCCAATAGGGCTACGAGAAGCTGGATGTTCCTTCTGCGGTACTGCAGAAAGATTTGGCGGGAAGGTAGCCACTCTATGTCAGTGGTCACGAGAATGTCATGGGTTCCGGACTGCAACATGGCACTACCGAGAGTGAAGACCATCGTGTTCGCAGTTTGCCTCTGGCGTTAAGTACTGCATCTGCAGCGGGAACTCGAGTACCAGCAGGCCCCACAGTGATACAACAAAGCGTTACAGATCGCTTACTTCAAGGACAGCTCAGAGCCAGAAGCCCTGTAGCGTGCAATCCACTGACCCCAAACCACCGCCATTTGGGACTTCAGTGGCGACAAGCGAGACGTCTTCGGAGGGCAGGGTGTGTTCCCTGATGGAGGATGATTGCCACGTGTCGGTTAGGAGGAAGCCAGCAGAGAGCCTGCATCCAACCCGCTTGCATGCTACCCAGACACACTGCACCTGAACGTGGGCTTGTATGATAGCAGGACCGCTCTCGTGGTTATCTCACCCACCCTGACTGCGGAATTGTACGTTAGTCTGGTGATTCCACCTGTTGTGCTGGGATTCATGAACATCATACCTGGGGGTCTATTCCAAGAGGAAGACACTCGCCCACATACATACCGCTGTTCTAATACAACATGATCTACAGAACGTCTACATCTTGCCTCGGCCTGCTCTATCTGCAGGTCAGTCTCCAATCGAGCAGACATGGGACATCATGGTACGACAACTCCACTGTCATCTGTATACAGCATTAACGGTCCGTGTACTGACCGACCAAGTGCAACAGGCGTGCTATTCCATCCCACAAATTGGCATCATACATCTATACAACACAATGCTAGCACATTTGCATGGTTGCATTCAGCATTCTGACGGTTACGCCGATTATTAATGTACCAGCATTTAATAATAGCTTATCTTGCGCTTACACTAATCTGTGGTCTTGCAATGTTAATCACTTAACTACGTTTTTCATATTAGGTGCATCGTGCTGCCACCTACTGCCAGGTACTCCGTATCAGCCACCTCAGTAGCCATTAGACATCGTGAGAGAGCAGAATGGGGCGGTCCGCGGAATTCACGGACCTCGAACGTGGTCAGGTGATTGGGCGTCACTTGTGCCATGCATTTGTACACGAAATTTCCACACTCCTCAACATCCCTAGGTCCACTCTTTCCGACGTGATAGTGATGTGGAACCGTGAAGGGACACGCACAGTACAAAAGCGCACAGGCCGACCTCATCTGTTGACTGACAGACACCGCCGACAATTGAAGAGGCTCGTAACGTGTAATAGGCAAACATCTATCCAGACCATCAAACACGAATTCCAAACTGCATCAGGATCCATTGCAAGTACTATGTCTGTTTGGCAGGAGGTGAAGAAACTTTGATTTCATGGTCGAGCGGCTGCTCATAAGCCACACATCATGCCGGTAAATGCCAAACGACGCCTTGCTTGGTGTAAGGAGCGTAAACATTGGACGATGCAACAAACGAAAAAGTTTGTGTGGAGTGATGAATCACGGTACACGATGTGGCGATCCGATGGCAGGGTGTGGCTATGGCGAATGCCCGGTGAACGTCATCTGCCAGCGTGTGTAGGCTGACAGTAATATCCGTACAGCACAGGCCTACACTGATGTTTCAAGCACCTTGCTTTTCACTGCTGAAGAGCACTTCGGGGATGGCGATTGCATCTTTCAACACGATCGAGCACCTGTTCATAATGCACGTCCTGTGGCGGAGTGGTTACACGACAATAACATCCCTGCAATGGACTGGCCTATATAACACCTCTGGGACGTTTTGGAACGCCGACTTCGCGCCAAGCCTCACCGACCGAGCCATCGATACCTCTCCTCAGTGCAGCATTCCCTCAAGAATGGGCTACCATTTCCCAAGAAACCTTGCAGCGCCTGATTGAACGTATATCTGGGAGAGTGGAAGGTGTCATAAAGGCTAAGGGTGGGCCAACACCATATTGAATTCCCGTATTTACCGATAGAGAACCCCGCGAACTTGTAAGTCATTTTCAGTTAGATCACCGGTTACTTTTGATCACATACTGTATACACTTAATATCAAGCCCTCGACCACATAGTTCATGTTAGGTCTTCCAATAAGCAAAGCTGAAACAAAATGACTGTAAGTATTAGGAGGCTTGGTACCTCGGTTCTACGGTATGAGAGTATGTCAGCACCGGTTCGAAGAGATCAAGATATTGAGTTCGTAATGCACGGAAAACAGACTCTGAATAATGTGATTACAGCGGCAAAAGCAGTGAGGAATTAGCAGTAATTGCAGAAGTGATGGATGTAATTATTTTCAGTAACAGATAAATTCAAAAGGTAGATACAAACCAATGTGTAGATATCTAAAGAGTCAAGCACAGGGATCAAACACACCATCCAGTCTGTGCCGATATCCAGCCTGACACAGGCAAATGCGTTCCGGAGCCAAGGAATATGTAAAACGTTTCCTGCAGTCACATGTCTATATATAAAATCTGTAAGGTGTTTACCTATAATGCTACTCACTCCTGGTCTTGTCACGTGATATTAACAGTGAACCCCAACTATCTTATCATGTAGTATTACCCTACTTGACGCTATATATGGGATATGTCACGTCCAAGCAAACATTACATTCCACCTAGAAAACCTTTATACAACTACCGAAGCAGGCTGGTTCCGTTAATGCAGATTTATACTGTAGGTTATGAAAATAGCATGTGAATCCCATATCCACTATTTATAACTGAATGATGTCGCTGGATATTCCAAAAAAAATGGCTGCGGATAATATTGTAACTTAACAGGGTAATTTAATGGTATATTCTGTGATTTGTGTGTGACAGATTGTCAAATCACGATAGGAGTACAATGCCACTGACGGTATTGTGAAAAACAATGTTTCCTCTCGTGCTTTAGTATGGAACTTCCATCGAAGTCAGAGCAGCTTTTTATAGCGGTATGCAGATGAACTACAGCTGATCGTCTACCTATACACCAATAGACAAACAGCAGAAACGTTTTCAAACCTTGCACATCGACTGTTCTGTAGGTTTTTCGTTGATTAATAACACACGGAATCAGTTGGTACAGAGTAGTGGTACTCCTACCCGCCACTGGACCCTGTCAAGTTGCAACGTAGTACTGCCTGAACTATCACTGCCCAAGGGGCTTTCGAACCAGTGCTAGCACACCTGACAGAGTCACAAGAAACTCGACTTCAGTGTGTGGAAGCTGCTATAATTAAGTGACAGTAAATTGCCATACAAACGAGAGCATCGTTATTTACCAACTCATGTCCAATTCTCGTGTGCTGCAAACGATTTGACTGTAGCAGAAAGCTGAAGCTGCAGTGATAGTGATCAACGACAAGCTGATACTGCTGCATATACGTACACTGAAGACCAAAGAACAGGGACACCTGCCTAATATCGTGTAGGGCCACCACGAGCTCTCGCAAGTGCCGCAACACGGCGTGGCACAGACTCGGCTAATGCCTGGAGTAGTGCTGGAGGGAACTGAGACCACGAATCCTGCAGGGCTGTCCACAAATTCGTACGAGTACCAGGGGGTGGAGATTTCTTCTGAACAGCATGTTGCAACACATCCCATATATGCTAAATAATGTTCCTGTCTGGGTAGTTTTATGGCCAACGGAAGAGTTTAAATGCAGAAGAGTGTTCCTGGAGCCACTCTGCAGCAGTTCTAGACGTGTGAGATGTCGCATTGTCCTGCTGGAGCTGCCAAAGTCCGATGGAATGCACAATGGACATGAATGGATGCAGGTGATCAGACAGGATGCTTACTTACGTGTCAGCAGTCAGAGTCGCATCTAGACGTATCAGGGGTCCCGTATCACTCCAACTGCAGACGTCCCGCACCAATACAGAGCCTTCACCAGCTGGGATTCGTAAGGTTGTCTCCATACCCGTAAACGTCCATCCACTCTTCACAATTTGAAAAGAGACTCTCACGACCAGGTAACATGTTTCCAGTCATCAACAGTCCAATGTTGAGCGGGCAGGTGAGACGTAAATCTTTGTGTCGTGCGGTCATCAAGGGTACACCAGTGGGCATTCGGCTCCGAAAGCCAATATCGACGATGTTGAAAGGTTCGCTCGCTGACGCTTTTTGATGGCTCAGCATTGAAATCTGCAGCAATCTGCGAAAGGGTTGCACTTCTGTCACGCTGAACGATTCTCTTCAGTCGTCTTCACTCCCGTTATTGCAGAATCGTTTCCGGTCGCAGCGGTGTCGAAGATTTGATGCTTTCCCGAATTCCTGATATTCACGGTACACTCGTGAAATGATCGTAGGAGAAAACCACCACTTCATCGCTACCTCGCTGTGTCTCATCGCTCGTGCGTCGACTATAAAATCACGTTCAAACTCACTTAAATCTTGATAAACTGCCACTGTAGCAGCAGTAACCGATATATATATATATATATATATTGGCGTTGCCGACCGCAGGGCCTTATTCTGCCTGCTTACATATCTCTATATTTGAATACACATGACTATACTAGTTTCTCTCGCGCTTCAGTGTATACACAGCATTTCAGCAGGTGTGACGGGTGTGACGGCTGCCAGGGGGCCACTACACTATCTCGCGGAAATGCACGTGGCCCCATCTATGGCACAAGCATACGTACTGGGCTGATTGCTTATGCAAAACACCATCACGTAGTCCTCCAATAACTATACTTTTTAAAAGAACGTTTCCTGTTTTTCACCTCCGCATTTATTGTCTCCAGGTAAGTATTTAACACACGTCACGTCTTGAATGAGCAGGAGCAATAATTTTAGAGACATGCTGTTCATTTTTGGAACAGAACCTATGACCAGCTTAGAGGCAGAAGTGATGATACTTTCTGGAGGAACTGACCATCATTTTGCAGGACAGTCTCAAGAACATACAGTGCAAGCTACACTCCTGGAAATTGAAATAAGAACACCGTGAATTCATTGTCCCTGGAAGGGGAAACTTTATTGACACATTCCTGGGGTCAGATACATCACATGATCACACTGACAGAACCACAGGCACATAGACACAGGCAACAGAGCATGCACAATGTCGGCACTAGTACAGTGTATATCCACCTTTCGCAGCAATGCAGGCTGCTATTCTCCCATGGAGACGATCGTAGAGATGCTCGATGTAGTCCTGTGGAACGGCTTGCCATGCCATTTCCACCTGGCGCCTCAGTTGGACCAGCGTTCGTGCTGGACCTGCAGACCGCGTCAGATGACGCTTCATCCAGTCCCAAACATGCTCAATGGGAGACAGATCCGGAGATCTTGCTGGCCAGGGTAGTTGACTTACACCTTCTAGAGCACGTTGGGTTGCACGGGATACATGCGGACGTGCATTGTCCTGTTAGAACAGCAAGTTCCCTTGCCGGTCTAGGAATGGTAGAACGATGGGTTCGATGACGGTTTGGATGTACCGTGCACTATTCAGTGTCCCCTCGACGATCACCAGAGGTGTACGGCCAGTGTAGGAGATCGCTCCCCACACCATGATACCGGGTGTTGGCCCTGTGTGCCTCGGTCGTATGCAGTCCTGATTGTGGCGCTCACCTGCACGGCGCCAAACACGCATACGACCATCATTGGCACCAAGGCAGAAGCGACTCTCATCGCTGAAGACGACACGTCTCCATTCGTCCCTCCATTCACGCCTGTCGCGACACCACTGGAGGCGGGCTGCACGATGTTGGGGCGTGAGCGGAAGATGGCCTAATGGTGTGCGGGACCGTAGCCCAGCTTCATGGAGACGGTTGCGAATGGTCCTCGCCGATACCCCAGGAGCAACAGTGTCCCTAATTTGCTGGGAAGTGGCGGTGCGGTCCCCTACGGCACTGCGTAGGATTCTACGGTCTTGGCGTGCATCCGTGCGTCGCTGCGGTCCGGTCCCAGGTCGACGGGCACGTGCACCTTCCGCCGACCACTGGCGACAACATCGATGTACTGTGGAGACCTCACGCCCCACGTGTTGAGCAATTCGGCGGTACGTCCACCCGGCCTCCCGCATGCCCACTATACGCCCTCGCTCAAAGTCCGTCAACTGCACATACGGTTCACGTCCATGCTGTCGTGGCATGCTACCAGTGTTAAACACTGCGATGGAGCTCCGTATGCCACGGCAAACTGGCTGACACTGACGGCGGCGGTGCACAAGTGCTGCGCAGCTAGCGCCATTCGACGGCCAACACCGCGGTTCCTGGTGTGTCCGCTGTGCCGTGCGTGTGATCATTGCTTGTACAGCCCTCTCGCAGTGTCCGGAGCAAGTATGGTGGGTCTGACACACCGGTGTCAATGTGTTCTTTTTTCCATTTCCAGGAGTGTATTACTGATTTGTTTGACTGATGAGGCGGCTAAGTGCTATATCACTTACTGCACTCTCCTGACGTAAGCTCTCGTGAGTTCAACTCGATTTCTAACGGAAGGAAACACTTCACGGCATTCTCTTCAGAACTGCTATTAATTCGTCGGGCAACAGAGCGCACCGCTCGAACTGTCAACACAACTGGCACGACTTCAACATCGCTGGTGACTACTTTGGAGGTCAGTAAAACTTTGAAACACGTATCAATTTTGATCGAATTGTAAGTAAATAGCTGCCACTACTAAAGTTCCAACCCTCGCTTTTCAGCGGATTCTGGCACTACTTCTTTAATTATTTCATCCTCATTTTGCACACAACACACGGCAATATCAGCATCACGATCAACAAAATTATCAAACTCAATTCTATTTGAAATATGAGCCGCGTCGTTGTCTTCTGGTACATCGTAATCTACATCAAAAATCTACATTTTCGGGGTCTAGCTTGAGTATCATTTGTGTTTCCAATCTTTCGAAAGCACTTCCCTATTGTATTTGGCTTCAATTATCCCCAAGCATTCCTTATGTACTGCATTGCCTATGTATGAGAAATAAATTAAAAAGCTACACGTACGTACAGGAGATGGGCAAAATAATGTGAACACCTGTGCTTACTTGCGAATGGTTTATTAATAAGGGGTTGGACCCCCATTTGTCCGTAATACAGCTGCGATTCTTCTTGGAATACTAGCATATAATGATTGTATAGTCTCCAGTGGAATGTTACGTCTCTTTTCGGTCCTGAAGTGACGAGGGACACGAAAATCTGCTCTGTAGTCTGCGCTCCAATACCGCCAACAAGGGTTCGATAATGTTGAAGTCCGAGGACTGTGTTGGCCAGGGAAGACGCTTGAGTTCAGTTGCACGGTCCTCATACCATGATTGTACTGTCCTGGCTGTGTGAATGGGTGCATTATCGTCCTGAAATATGGCATCATTGTCGGGGAACAACATTTGAATCATGGGGTGCACCTGACCATCTAAAATCTTCACATAACCATTGGCTACAACATGGCCTTTGAGAGTAATGATGGAACCAACAGAATACCATGATATGGCTGCCCACACCATCTCACTTCCACCTCCATGCTTAATCGCTAAAATCAAGCAGTCAGGATTGTAGGCTTCTTTTGGCGTTCTCCAGAAGTAAACCCTACCCGATGTTGGAATGAACGAAAACGTTGACTCGTCGGACTATATGACACGTTTCCCCTGATCAGCCGTCCAGGGTTTACGCTCCGGACACCACGTTTTCCGCTTCTTGTGGTTGTCGTCACTAATGGTTTCGGTATAGCTGCTCGTCCACGAATATTCGCTTTATGGAGTTCTCGGCGGACCGTGTCGATAGATATGGGGTCTCGAAGGTGGCTGTTGAGCTCTGCAGTCATTTCGCACGAAGTAGTCTTGTGTTGTTTTGACGCATATCGTATTAGCGTACGTCGATCTCCGTCATTTAACTTTGATTTGCGCCCTCTATTACATGTACTCGATGATGTCTTTCCATGTTTTGTGTAGGGTGTCATGACTGTTGAAACAGTTCCTCTTGAAACATTGACTAAGTTTCCTGAGTCCCATAGTTCTCAGAGCCATTTTAAGTTGCCTGTCTTGGTTACAGGTGCTCCAGCTAATCGGGCCCCCACAATCTGCCCTGTTTGGAACTCTGTTAGGTCTTTTATTGCACGTCGACTTCGGCCTCTGAATCTGAATACGAAGTGTGCACAACTCGTAAACAACCTGCACTGATGCCCGAGTCCACACTGAACACGTGCAGTCCAGTGCGACACGTGCCTTACCTGTGTTGTTGACTGTCAAACACACCCATCCCATAACTACGATTGTTCACATTATTTTGCCTATCCCCAGTATCTGCGATGATTTTAATTTAATTTATAGATCTATTGTAAAAATTTTAGGAAAGTTCAGAGCGAACTGGCAGGGAATGCTATACATATATAGTGTATGCGTAAAGATTGTCCTAACCTAGAGCTCAATACTTTGGTTTACTTGCAACACGTCCAGTTTAGGATCCTCCTTCCCACTGTCGAGATGCCGATGACACGTTGAACAAGCATTTTCCTGTACTTCGCTTTTGTTGCAGCAATGATGCCACAGCCCAGAGACTGAACATGGCTCGTGCAGTTTTCCGGAAAAAACGTCAGTTCTATGTTGCTGAACAGTAGTGCTGGAGAATGAGCCGAACATCTGCCTAGAAGCAAAAGTATTTTCTTCTTCTCATGACGCATGCAGGCGTTAAGCTTATCGAGATGATTCTGGAAGAGGTTTGCAGTCATCCGTGCCGCCTTCTTTGACTCATACTCGGTGGGATACGACTTTACGCCCTTCGCTGACTTCCCAATCACTAGTGAGGGTAACTTATCAGAGCCACATGCGTTTAACATAAGGAGTACTGTGAGGTAACGGGCGAGTTGTGGCTCCCTGAAAACATTCTGAGTTGGGAGTTGGCGCGGCCGCCATCAGCCACATGGTGCAAGAGGGGTAGCCGGAGCGAGAGGGCTGGCCAGCCTCAGTGCGTGGTACAGGCCGGCTGCGTGGCCGGAGCTCAGTGATGGCGCTGTGTCGAGGGCTGTGCTTCGTGTCGATGAGGGGGATTTGTCTGCCAGTAGTGCCAAAGATGGCGGTCTTTGTGAAACCATAATGGCAAACTTTTCACAGTTCACGTAGAAATTAATAATAGCCAGAGAAATCATGATACCTAAGAAGAAACATGTACATCACCACTATTTGCACGACGATTCTGATGGTGTTGTCACATTTTTCAATATCTTTATTAACTTAAAGTTTAGTATCTGACTGTAAATTATACAAGTAACACCCAGCAACGAATTTCCAAAACCTAAACGGTTTATCCGATTTTGTCGATCGTCATGTCTTTAGATAGCTATTAGTGTAAACCTAAATTGGTGGGAATTACATGCCTATGTAACTTAAATAGTACATGAGTTATTGGAGGTCAAAGTGGCCGATTACTATCGATCGCGATAGGACACGAAGAAGCGGTAGCAGGATGCTATGTTTATATCCGATGTATACTATTCATGAAGAAATTGGTCAAATTTTTACTGTGTTTTAGGAAGCACAGAGACTTTTGTTTCTGTTCCTTTGATATACGTTTATTTGATTTGTTTATGTATTTAATAATGTGTGTTAGAGCGTGTTTATTGTGCAGCCGTTATTTAATTTCAAGTTATTTAAATGTAAATCCAGTATTTCGTTCGTGTTTCAATATGTTTGTGAGTGTGCGTTGACTTGGAGACGTGGCGGAAGCGCTCTAGCCACTCACAGCGCTCGTTACTACGGCAGGCGACTACCGAAGTCAACGGAGAGACTGTGTGGAAGTGGGGGAGGAGCATCGGGTGTCGCAGGGCACGAGAGAGTGGTGGACAGGAAGGCGTGACGGCTGGTCGCAGGAGAGTGGAGCAGGCTGCGCGTGATCGCGGGGCGCAGGAATACTTCGTAGCGACGACTTGTGCGCTTCTGGCATTTCCGTGGCTTCTGCAGTAAATATCTCGCGAGCTACGTTGTTGCTCATAACTAATTACGTCCAGTAGGAATCTATTGTTTTCTTGTTATTCAATTTATATTTTATTTAACTGCTGGACCATCGACGCCAATAAGTGCTTTATAGTAACAAATGGCATTCTCATCATTTACAGGAGTTAAAATTGTATCTGCACATTTTATTTAATTGCAGTCTTTCATGTACAAATTTCTATGTTACATTTAAAATTCCTAATTGCCGAGTGATAAAACCACTCTCTTTTCAAAATTGTGCAGTGACATCATCCATCCTTTTAGCCTCCCCACAAACTCTGCGCCAGTGATGCCCCATCTTACTTTGAAGCGGTTTAACCGACCAGAAGAGGCACGAAAGTTTTCAACGTCTAACTTTTTTGCCAATTCTAGAGCCTTTGCTTGCAGTATTGCGCCTGAAATAGGTACATCAGCTGCACGCGGCTGTTGAAACCATGTCTGTAGGCATTTTTCCACGTCTGCAAGTTTTCGACCCTGGATGCGCGTGATTTTCTCACCACCTGGCCCGGCTTCTTATCTGCGTTTCATTAGCCAGTACGATGGTTGACGCAGGACATAGGATTCTGAGACGCTTTGCGAGGCTCATTTTAGTTTCACTAGGTCTTCTTTGCACTTTTTCGATTATGTTTGCGTCCCCCCCCCCCCCCCACCCCCCTTTAGGGCCCCATCGCAGCACCACCGCCACCGAGGAACGGTGCTCTGCAGCCCTCACGCATCCAGACGGCGCGCCGTGTCGCCTCTGAGGACAGGTGTAGCTGTTGCTGTGAGGAGCTTTGATGCTGCCGCTGCTGTTTCCGCTGACTTCTCGTGCCGACTGACTGTTAGGAAGCGGCTATTCGCCGTTTGGCCGGTCAACAGCAGCCTCCAGTGGCGTCGTGTGAAGGCCGCTGTTGCGAGCCATGTTTCGACAAGTATAGGATTTGAAACCGACTAGCACGAGGTGAGCTATAACACCTGTTCTTGAATACTGCTCGAGTGTCTGGGATGCGTACCAGGTCCTTTCAAAGGAAGGCATCGAAGCAGTTCAGACGTGGGCTGCTACATATGTTACCGGTAGGTTCGGACAACACATAAGTGTTACGGAGATGCTTCGGGATCCCGAATAGGAATCCTTGAAGGCAAGGTGGCGTTCTTTTCGAGAAACGCTATTGAGAAAATGAGAGAACCGACATATGGAACTGACTGCCGAACGATTCTACTGCCGGCAACTCTCACTGCGCGTAAGAATCACGAAGATAAGATACGAGAATTTAGGACTCAAGCGGCGGCGTATAGACAGTCGTTTTCCCCTCTATTTGCGAGTGTAACAGCAAATTAAATGACTAGTAGTGGTACAGGTACCCTCCGCCACGCACCGTACGGTAGCTTGTGGAGTATTTGTGCAGATGTAGATGTAGTTGACTGCCGCCAAGTTCACTGTGGCTAAGGCCCGCAACTTTGCGTGCGGACAGCAAACCAGCTACCACTGGCCACATCATGTACGAAACGTTTCGAGACGATTCCTTGGTCTTTATGATGTACAAGTGCGACAAAAATGACTGTGGGGGAGTAAAAATAACAGCGTAAAAATGCGAAAACGTATAAATGGGAAACGTAAAAGTGGTGTAACATTGCGTGCAAAAACGAAAAAGTGCACAGTATACAACGTACAAGTGCGAGAAACGTAGAGCTGAGAAACGTATAAATGCAATTTCACTGTATATGCAATTTATAACCTCACGCATGAACTTTATGATGTGATACATAAATCTGTTAAACGTGCTACAATGACGGAAAAAAATCCCAACACCAATAACTCATCAGTGTAGATTAATGAAATTCCATACATTTGTCAGGTAACATATTTAAGTGGTTAACGTTGCAAAATCGCAATTTAATGTGAGTGTGACAAAAATCATTGCAAATGTGAAATGCAGGTACATTATTAAACGGTATAACTGCCAGTATGTTGAATACAAGCATGCAAAGATGCATCCGTTGTCCCGTACAGTTATCAGATGTAGTTTAGTGAGATGCAGTTCCGTGCCTCTTGCATTTAGTCACTCAATACGGGGACAGAAATTGCTGCTGTGGATGATACTAGAGTTGTTGTGCGATGATGTCCCGTGAGTGCTCAACTACTGATAGACCTGCCGATAGAGCAGGAAAAGGCGACACGTCGACCTTATGTAGAGTATGTTGGGTTACAATAGCGGTATGTGGACGAGCGTTATCCTTTTGGAAACACACCCTGGAGCGGCAGCACAACAGGTCCAATCTCCAGACTATGAACAGATTTACAGTCAGGTTGCGTGGGATAAACACGAGAGAGCTCTTGTTGTCATAGGAAACCACTCTCTGGTCCATAACTGCAGGTGTAGGTCCAGTGCGTCTACGCCAAAGACAGCCTGGTTGCTGACGCTTACCTGGCCCTTCTCTAAGGCCATCACTGGCACCAAGGCAGAAAACACAACAGACCTCCTATCCACCCTCCAATGTACTTTCACCTGTCTCAACTGAAGTCGCAAATGGTGGTGGTTTTGGATGGGTGGAATGCACATTACATAGCATCTGGATCGAAGCTGTCTTTAAAGTAACGGATTTCTAACTGTCCGTTGTGTGACTGTGGTGCCAACCACTGCACGATGCGATGTGCCACAGCCACACACCAAACATGACAGTCTTCCCTCTCGGTAGTGCCATTTGTGACCATAACTTCCCATGACTGGAATTTACTCTGCTCTGGGATGACGTTTATGCGCTGAAGGTTGCTGCTTCTTACTCCCAAAGGCGCTCCTTCTTATGAATCCCTCCAGTACTTCCTGTCTTTATATTTGGCGCTGACTGTAAACATCCCATTTACGGGTTTGACGCTCACAAGCACCTCCGGGGAATGCTATCGTCACCCACAGGCATTACGTGTAGCAACAACAGTGACACTGCTATCACTGACTATCTTGAGTCTGCCTCGCCTTCTTCCTGCCCTTAATCCTGAAATGGACCCTTCTGCCCTCTCCTGTGCTTAGTTGCTTGACCACCTCACTGTTCATTACGTTTCCCCACAATGGATCCCACGCTCCTGTGCCCTCTCTCCCTTCCAGGGCTTGTTGTCCATCCTCGCTGGCCCCAGCTCAACCCTCATGCTAGTCCTTCCTATCCAGACATAACACATCTTCAGTTGACTCCATCACTTTTATTGCCTCCTACTTTTGCGCCATCGTCTCTGCTAGCACCTCTGCAATGGATGCAGCTGTCCCGGGTTCTGATGCCCACCACCGGCTCGTGCAACCCTGGCTCTAGTGTCCCTAATCAGCCTGCCGTTAGCTTCTCTGAGCCTCTCATCATGTCGTCAAAGCGTCATTCTCTTCAGTCAATGCTGGCGCCAGCTCTGCTCCCTCCGACCCCGGCACCACCAGCTCACCCGCTCTCTGTGCTGGTGACACCTCTCCAGCAGCACGTGCCTGCCCAGTTCTGGCCCGACAGGCAACACTCTCTCTGGCCTCCAGCGCCCTTGCATCGGTGATGCAACTGTGGTAGGCATCCTTCACACTAGTTGTACCCAACGCGACTCTCTGCCCACTTATCTTTCAGTTCTGCCCTTCTTTTCCACATCTTGATCCACCCTTTCCTCAGCATCCGCTGCGCCCACATCTCCCAAGCAACTCCATGCTCCCAAAAGTCTTCGCGCATCTCGATGCGCTGTTGGCCGCGCTGCAGTCAGACGAGTCTCTCATGCCTGTTCTTCACAACTCTCGTTTTTAGCAGCTGTGCCTGATGCTTTGCTGTCATGCTCCATATTCTGTCACTAAATGTCACCTTTCTTTTCCAGATAGAGAATCTGTTCGGAGCGATGCCTTACTCCTGAGCTAGACATTCCCTCATTTCATGACGCATGTACACTACTGCATACACATTTCCTGATTGTTTTTCTGTTCGTGCATCTAATGTGTTGTAACTATAATTTGGTAAAGTTTTCACGAAACATGCATCCCCATAAATTCATTCGAAGCAACCTCTTTTAAGCGTTATACATCGGAAGTATACCGCAAATGAGAGATAGACAGGAAAGGTACAGGTGTGTGGGCGTTTGACTGTAGAGCGCAGAAGACATTTTTCGTAATTTTCGCTTTGCTCCCTCCCCGCTTGTGAAAAAAACTGAATGTTATATATCTGCAATGTGGGAATTTGAATGTGATTGCACGTGGCGTAGGGGTTTTAGTTTTTAAAGATATAGTAGGGTGGGAGTTGGTGCTTTTGACGTGTTCACGTTTTCGCAGAAGAACCAAAAATCGCACAATTTAAGCGCGCTCTAGCTCCGATACCGCTCGTCAGAAAATCAAACCTGGCTAGTGCATTTTATAGGCAATATTGGCTAATTGAATTCTATATAGAGTGGTCGTCTGCGGAAAACGCATAGTTTTCGAGATATAAGTGTAAAACAAAAAAAGGGTGAAAATTTTGAGTTTTTTGCGTTTTTCGTTATGAAACCGATTCTTACAATGCAGAAAACACGAAATTCGGATTCAGAACCCCAAAAAACATATAGGACGGTTGAGAAGAAACTTCCGTAAATTTGTTACGCGAAAACAGCCATTTGAATCGGGTAAGAACTAGAAAACGCCTTGAGCGATAAGTGGGACAATATCCTTCAAGGACCCCTCATCTGATTGGTAGACAGCGTGAATAACTGGTGCAAAATGTGCACTGGTGCCCGAGGAGGGCATAATCCTTACTGAGAGTCCGATATCGACCTTTGCGTTCGGAGTGTGGCCTGCATCAAACATGTAAGTCTGTTATCCTACCTTTCCATGTGGCGAAATCTGTACCATTTTTCGTTGTAAATGTACTACTCCATCTCTATCGCTTATGTACTGTGTTCCATGTCGTCCATAATTTCCTGTTACTATTCCCGTCCAACAATGTCTCCGTTCCTCGGCTGTCGTCAGTCAGTGTAGGTTAGAGTGACTTCATTTCGTGACGTTACTCCGACCCTCCCTTCGTGGGTTGGCGGATTGCGAGGTGTGTTCAGCATCTGTAGATTGAGTTCCATAATGTCTTCGTCCCTACGGCCATCAGTCAGTAAGCTATGCTACAACACGGATTTCATCAGTATTTGAAACACTAAAGAATTAATTGGACCTAGGTGTCTAGTATCCTGTAGCCTTAGCAGATACTTGTCGATCTCATTGCTGAAATGAAAAAAAGAAAGGTTAACATTTCGACTCACATTAGGTGTTCTAAGCAACACTGTGATTTTATATCACTGTAGTGGCCTTGTTAATACTATTGTTGCTGCCAAAGGACGTGGCCGACTCGCTGGCCAGTTAGCGACGTACTGGCGACTTTTGCTACTTTAATTTGGCTCTTGGAGACACAAAGCATTTAATTTCAACTCTTCCGCCGCTTTTCTAGTTTCACGTAATACGATGGCAATTCTCATGGCATGAAGCTGTCCTATTGTTAATTCCATTAGATACTATGGGTATACAGGGTGATTACTTGATGATGAGCGGTTCTAGGCGCTACAGTCTGGAACCGCGTGACCGCTACGGTCGCAGGTTCGAATCCTGCCTCGGGCATGGATGTGTGTGATGTCCTTAGGTTAGTTAGGTTTAACTAGTTCTAGGGGACTGATGACCTCAGAAGTTGTCCAATAGTGCTCAAAGCCATTTCAACTTCATGATGATTTGTGTCCTCCAGCCTTTCTTCCACGTGATGCTGCAATATTGAGTTTTTCTTCCATGAGGTTATTTGTGTCATCAACACTTTTTCTGTGTGTGTGCATCGTCACCATCTCGCCAGCACCACTTCCATCACTGCCGCCACCTCCATCTGTTTGTCACCACCGCCGCATCTCCTATGACGTAGCTACCTCCCCCCCCTGTCACATCAAAGACATTCGCATCCTTCACAATTCCACCACAGCTTGTCACCATCGTCTCAGCACTGCTTCAGTGACCAGTTACCCCAATCAAAGCCGCTCATCACTTGTCCACCATCACTGATCCTCCCACAACTACCATCTATACCTCTCCTTCTTCTGTTCCCACTGTCACCACATACAGAACGTCTCCCCCCCCCACCCCCACCCACAACCTCTACAGCTATCCTCTCATACCTAGGTCATCCGCTGCCATTACAGCAGTAACAATCATCTCTCTTCATCCCCACCTCCCTGTATCTATTCTCTTTCAGCTACTACTCATAAGATCTAGCATCCACAAAATCTGTACGTGTAAATGTCCTTCGAGTGACAGTTGCCTCAGACAATGTCATAAGCATTCACGTCGTCAAGCTTCAGTGCACCGACTGATGCATGCTGTGCTGTAGGACCAGTATAACTCTCAGGTAACTCTCAGCAATGTCACATCCCACAACCATCATTCCCCGCAACAGCCTTTGTCAAAACATTGATATCAGCGCAACCCTACACCAAAAAATCACAAACTAATCTCGACAACATCCAGAATATGGACACAACTCCTCCCCTGCCAACATCTTCATCTACTGTCAACACCTTCATGCTCTCCAACGAGATCTGAAATTCCTCAGACCAAAGCTTTCACCTCGAAATCAAAAAATATATTCCAACAAATCAACCCTAGAAAAGACTTAGTATTATTTAAGTCCCTCAACCTCACCTTCGACAGTGACTGTGTCTCCAAAATACCTTGCATTACCTTTAGACCCCAAAGCCTGATTCCTTACCACAGTACTCTACACCAAGCAACCCCACCCTCGCTGCCGTCCTCCCACCCTCATCAGAGAGATTACCAAAGTCAACTCTGATATCGTGGATGAGGAAGAGGAATTCTAACTGAACAAAAACACAAATTTAGAAGCTCGAAAAGGCCTTCAGATCAACAATGATTATGGTTCCCCTCACCTCATTTGTGTCTTTACTCAAGCTGCCTCCACCATAGAACTTTTCCTTAAAGAGGTAGCTGTGATGTATCACCACTGCCATAAAGACGAATCTTCAATATGTCATCCTCAGTCATGTCATTTTCAAAAGATTCTTCACTACAATGATCAACTAACCGCAGACTGTGAGAACCTACCCACTTATTCACACAGCAAAGAGTCCCTTTCTCTCAAACAGTGCCCTAACCTTGTTTCCCCTTGTACCTGCAGCACCTGCAGTGACTATTCTATGAAATGTGAAGTCAAGCATCAACCAAGGAAACCCGAATTCACCGTCCCAATCTATACCATTGATAGCCCATTCATCGCAACAATTCCATTTGCTGAACCCCCACTGCTAAAGACACCATCAAATACATGGCAGTTGTCCCACAAAACATTCATCCATTCCAACTTCCACACCTGCTTCAACAAGTTTCACTTGCTGCTTCCTACGTCTTCCATCTCAACACCAAAGTTGTATATTCCCACAACCAGGTCTTCTTCCTCTTCACTGACCCTGACAGCCTAGACTAAACTCCATCTAGTACTCACCCACACGTACCAATCTTATTGCTTATAAAAGCGCAACAGCACTACAAAATTCTTTACCACACCATCAATTCTTACCAATAAAATATTTTTAATTCCTACCACCTCTCAATGCAATGTCCATAGGTCAATGAAACGTTCTTCCAACTATATCAGATCATCCAATCCTCTCCCTACATCTTCCACCACACATGTAACCCCCTTCCCCTTGCCAGAACTAGAGTTGCAATTAGTCATCACAAAAACATCCCTGTTTGCCCACAACCCTTGCACAATACTCCTGCTGATCACCTTATCCTTATCCTTTTTCCGAACCTTAATCATTACCTAAGCCACCATCTACATCTGACCTTAGCACCTCATCCCATATGACTTTCTCACCCACATAGACCGTACATTTTCGACTTATTTTTTTGCCACTGACATCAACATCTACAGTAGATGCCCTGCATAGCTCCAACGATGGCATCAATTTAACGACTCCCTGAAAGGTGATATTGTTTCCACCCACACCACACCTGTTCTGGAAGCAACACTACACCATATGTTATCCCAACACCTCCCAACCACCTTGGATGCACAAGTCCTGAATCCAGTTGTAAGTGACTATCTACCTTTACTCCTCATCATTTCCTACACGCAGCCTCATCCTCATGCATCTCCATCCGAGTTATCCAAGACTACTCCCATGTCACCTGGAATGCTTACCAGGAATCCCTAGAAACCCATACTGTAAGTCATTGCCAGACCTTCCATCAACCTGATGAGATTTCTCATGCAACATCCTTCCTGCAGGATATCTTTTCACACGCTGTATCCCCCCACATTCCTACCAGGACCATATATCCCGAATGTCCCACCCAAGCCCTGCTCCTCCTTTGAGAATCATGTCACATGTACTGCTGCTTCCTGTGAACTCAGGACTGAGATACACTCACACTCCACCGACAAATACTATAGAGACACATCAGGGCTTTATTTAAATGCAAAGAAACGTCAGGGCTCTTGCCAGACATGCACTAGACTCCCCACTCCCCATAAACTCTTACAAGTACTGGAAAGCATTCCATCAATTCATTGACAGTAGCCCCACAACTGGCTACCCACCCCTTCACAACAACCATCCCTTACCTTGGAACTGGAAAAAAGCTGACCTCTTTGTATCCTCTGTGTCTGACATCTTCTTCATCCCTCGTGGCCCTCATTTTAATTAGTCCAACAACCCAGGCGGCGGGCGCTCTTGCTCTCCTAATCGCACCCCCAACGGCCCTAGGCCCTACTGTCTACATGCGTTGGTAGAAATTAGTTTTAACATACGTTGAAAGGTTGGAAAACTGCGACCAGTCACTTTTCATCATAATTTATTTTGTTTCATGACAATTTGCTCTTCCAACGGACTATGTGATCGCATGTCACTTGCCTTCGATTCCGCTGCAAAGATTTTATACTCTCAAAGTGAATGTTGCGATTGTTGCCTAGAAAAGGTTTCGCCTTTGAGATAATCTTGTCAGCCTTCATTAGGAAATATTATACAAACTTCAAAACTACATTTAGCTGACTTTGTATCCTTTCCAGCCAACACCACGGCGAGGTAGTCTCAAGAATTCGGCCCACATTAAATTTCTTTACAATGTTTACAATATTGCTAATGATTATATTACTCTGCCTTTCAATATCTACAAATTTTTCAATGATTCTAACGTTTTCTACGTCCTTGTAAGTTCTATGCATAGGCCATACAAGTCGGAAGTGATTTTAAGTTCCCATCACTTTGGAGTTTCTTTAAAACCTTTTCAATCCTTTCGTCAGTCTTCATTGCTGACTTCTTTTGTTTTTTTCCCCATCAAAGTTTAAAATTAGTCGGCCAAACTCGTGACCTTGGCGCTCTGCATCTTCTCGAAGAATTTTCTCTAATGACTAAACATTCGGATGAACTTTTGACATTAGTGTATTTATTCTTCGATTCCCTCCTTCTGCGACGTTATTTATTGCGATAGCGTCTTCCACTATAGTGCCTCACCTCTCTTGAAATTTGTTCATTATCGACCACTGGTCCACAAAATAGTCATGAAAATCCTGAAGCTTTTACTTTGCACGAGTGCTCTCCTGAATACACAGCCTACCATCAACCAACATCTCCAGGGGAAGATGTGTTAGAGCAGAACACATTCTTATGTGACAGTGTATTTCCTCGAGGCCGCAACACTGATCTTGTTTCCACAATCATTGACTGAAATGATAATTGCAACCAGTAATCTCTTTTCCAGGAAACAAACTTTTAGCTACGTTGACGATAGCAATTTCCAAGTCCATAGACGGAGGTGCACGTTAGTTTTAATAGCTTAAAAAAAGTTCACATATTTCTCGCTTTTTATTTGGCAGCAAAGCATAAACAACTGGAAAGGTGTTTGTTTCCTTCCGAGAACTAATAAGGTCGACATGGGAGATAAACAACTGTCCAAACAACTCGCTCAAACTCTTGAATGTTCCATCCACGAAGAATGATTCGCGGTCTGATAAGCACGCTTTTCCGTTTCCGCTGGCAAACACCGGTATTCAGTTGTTCGGTACATTCTTACACCTGCAGGTAAAATATTACTGCCACCAATCATCAGCTAATTATTTTCTTGGAAGAATATTCCTCCACAATCGGTGGGATCTTGTGTAGTTCGCTTATATTTTCGCCTAATACTGTGTAACGACTGTTCCGCACTTCTATGCGACGGAAACGGTGTTGCTAACTGTATGTCGTAGCATGGACTGAAGAGCTCGCCTACTTCTTCAACATAAAGTAATGAAACTGTAGCGTCTGTTTCTTTTGCCAACTTTTTAGCGCTGACAAAATGTTTTCGCACTCTATGTGCTGCTTCATCTGGAATACAAAACTGTGTTATTTTTTGTGGATAGGCTTTCTTCGCGTTTATTCTTTTTAAAGTTTACACGACGCCAGTGATTCACATCTTGTTTGTTTAGTCCGGTATATACTGATGCCCGTAGTGAACCAGTGAAAGCTTCCCTTTGGTAGTCTCGGTAAACTCCATTATCTCAGCTCTAAAACACATAACACTACTTGCCTGTTAGAGGTCAACCAACTGCAGTACTGAACTCTGGGAATAAACCACCCACTACGAACTGGTGCGGGGGCAGCGAACTCTTGGGCACTGGCCTTAATCAGAATACGTTGCAGGTAGTTACTACTTCTGGACTTCCCTGTCCAGTACCTACGAGAACATGCCCCTGTATTCAGGGCTAAGTGGCACTTGAGATGCTGAGAGAGCGACGCCTCTGGAGAGTGGGTGACTGGAAACGAGTGATCTGAAGTGACGATTCACAATACACTACGTGATCAGAAGTATCCGGACACCTGGCATACGTTCAACCAGGTGCTGGAAGGTTTCTTCGGGAATGGCAGCCGCATATACACGGAGTACTGCACTGAGGAGAGATATCGACGTCGGTCGGAGAGGCCTGGCACGAATTCGGTGTCCCAAAACATCGCAAAGGTGTTTTACAGGATTCGGGTCAGGACTCTGTGGAGGCCAGTCCATTACAGGGATGTTATTGTCGTGTAACCACTCCACCACATGTTGTACATTATGAACAGGTGCTCGATCGTGTTCAAAGTTGTAATCGCCATCCCCGAATTGCTTTTCAACAGTGGGAAGCAAGAAGGTGCTTAAAACATCAATGTAGCCCTGTGCTATGATAGTGCCACGCAAAACAAGGGGTGCAAGCCCCTTCCATGAAAAACACGACCACACCATAACGCCACCGCCTCCGAATTTTACTGTTGGCACTACACACGCGGGCAGATGATTTTCACCGGCCATTCGTCATACCCACACCCTGTCATCGGATCGCCGCATTGTGTACCGTGACTCGTCACTCCACACAACTTTTTTCCACTGTTAGATCGTCCAATGTGTACGTTGCTTACGCCAAGTGAGGCGTCGTTTGGCACTACCGGTGTGATGTGTGGCTTATGAACAGCCGCTCGACCATGAAATTCAAGTTTTCCCACCTCCCGCCTATCTGTCATAGTACTTGCAGTGGATCCTGATGCAGTTTGGAATTCTTGTGTGATGGTCTGGATAGATGTCTGCCTAATACACGCTACGACCCTCTTCAACCGTCGGCGGTCTCTGTCAGTCAACAGGCGAGGTCGGCCTGTACGCTTTTGTGCTGTACGTGTCCCTTCACGTTTCCACTTCACTATGGCATCAGAAACAGTAGACCTAGGGATGTTTAGGAGTGTGGAAATTTCGCGCACTGATGTATGGCACAAGTGACACCCAAACACCTGACCACATTCGAAGTTCGTGAGTTCCGCGGAGCGCCGCATTCTGGTCTCTCACGATGTCTAATGACTGCTGATATCGCTGATATGGAGTACCTGGCAATAGGTGGCAGCACACTGCACCTAATATGAAAAACGTATGTTTTTGGAGGTGTTCGGATACTTTTGATCACATAGTGTATATCCTGTGGCAATGCGACGGACTGGTCTGGGTGTGGGAAATGCTTGGAGAATGTTATCAGTTATTAAGTAGAGTGGCAGCAGTGAAACACGGAAACGGTGGTACTATGGTACGGCAATGTTTTCGTAGTTGAGTAGCGGTCCGCATATTGTGGTCGAGGAAACCTGAATACGAACAAGTTTTTACAGTACCGTTTACTGTGTACACGAGAATAACGGAGACCCTGTTCGGAGAGGAATATCGTTTGTATCAGCATGACAATGCACCCTGTTCTATAGCAGTATGTATGGGGGACTGGCTTTTAGACGATAACATTCCCGAAAGGACTGGCTCGCCCAGAGTTCCGACCTGCAGTCTGCAGAACACCGTGGAAATGAGTTAGAACTTGGACTTGGCTTCACTTCCCAGCGTCCGACATCACTAAGTGGTCCGGGTTCGCTGTCGAGGAAGAATGGGCTGTACATCTACATGGATACTCTGCAAACCACATTTAAGTGCTTGGCTGAGGGTTTATCGCACCATCTTGACAATTCTCTATTATTCCAGTTTCGTAAAGATCCCGGAAACAGACGAACACGTACATCTTTCCGTGTGAGCTCTATTTTATCACGGTGATTGTTTGTCCCTATGTAGGCCGGCGTCAGCAAAATATTTTCGCATTCGGAGGAGAAAGTTGGTGATTGGAATTTCGTGAGAAGATTCCGCCTCAAATAAAAACGCCTTTGTTTTAACGATGTCCACCCCAAACCTTGTATCATTTCAGTGTCACTCTGTCCCCTATTTCGCGATAATACAAAACGTGATGACCTTCTTTGAACTTTTCCGATGTGCTCCGTCAGTTTGTAACACCATAGCTCTAGTGCTGTACGGATTTATTTTGCTTTTGTTTTATTTAATACTACATCGCTGAGCTTCTGTAAATGTGTTTGTTTGAATCGATAACATAAAATTGTATACTCCTTTCTTTGTAAGAACTTTGATGTCTTTATTTGATTCTATGCAATGTAGTATAGCTGTCATTTAAATTCTTTGTCCCATTAGGAGGGAACAAAACTTACTATATATAATTGTAATTTCTGAATAAATAATTTTGTGTAGAAATGTCAATATGTGCAAAGGTTCTGTTTTATTTGATGTATTTGGTTACTGTTATGTAAACTGATGATCCTCACTTAGGGTTCTTAGTTATTATGTATGTAAAAGGTGTTGTGGTTCCCCTCGGGAACGGAAGTGTGTAGCGCGCGCAAATTGTGGTTGGCCTAGGTAGAAAAGGTGGAACAAGAGTCAGTCGGGGACGAGCTACGGGTCGGGGACGAGCTACCAAACTGTGCACTGCCATGTAAAAGATGCATATTGTGCTGGTTCCGAGAGAGGCTTTTTCTGCTACTTTCCAATGCCTCGGATGGATGGATAAATAGCTGGAACTATTCTGGAATTTGTAGCTATCACCGCCACCAAGAAATGACAGAGTCCAGCAATTCTACCTGCAATTCCACCTACCGACATGCAATCGCCACCACATTGCGCAATCACTATAATGGAGCACTGTAGCAATGTACAGTGAAGGATCAGCTTAATGGATGTGTTAGTGTGCTTAAATATAAGGTAATTTATAACTGAATTTATGTGCCTACCTCAATTTTTTCCTTATCATAATACCTCTCAGGTTCCTCTACGTTTGAACTAAAGTGATTACCGAGTGTCCCTACTGAAAGAACATTAAAGACCAGTGTTTTGCTAATTAATGCCTCTTGAACATAGTAAAAAGAAAGTTAAAGTTAATGTGACAAGAGAGTGACTTAAAATTAATGATGCTTGATGAAAATAATTTTCCTAGTAAAACTGCTTATTAATGTGTTGATGCCAACTTCAAATTACAAGTTCTTAAGGCTGAGGCTTATAAAGTTTTGATTAGTAAATGATCACATTACTGCCTATTGTAAATCGCAGAAGGTGAGTCAGTATCTTACATATATCCTAATTTTGTGTCTCACTGTAGTAAAAGTGGAAAACTGCAGTTGTGAAACGTCGTATACTCCTGTTTGCTAAGTGTTTGTCTCTCTTGTGTATTAGAAGTGCATATTAATAGTATAACAGGATCGACAGGTTGTCTATTGTGTTAATGCTCGGTAATAAGTAACGGAAAGACCACTAATTAGGAAAACCTTAATTTCTTTATTCAAATGATAGTGAGAAGCAACCTGTTAGTGGATACCAATTAACTTTCATTTTAAATAGTAAAGTATTTAACTGAGAGAGACTTAACCTATGTACAATTTACAGGGTGTTTCAAAAATGACCGGTATATTTGAAACGGCAATAAAAACTAAACGAGCAGCGATAGAAATACACCGTTTGTTGCAATATGCTTGGGACAACAGTACATTTTCAGGCGGACAAACTTTCGAAATTACAGTAGTTACAATTTTCAACAACAGATGGCGCTGCAAGTGATGTGAAAGATATAGAAGACAACGCAGTCTGTGGGTGCGCCATTCTGTACGTCGTCTTTCTGCTGTAAGCGTGTGCTGCTCACAACGTGCAAGTGTGCTGTGGACAACATGGTTTATTCCTTAGAACAGAGGATTTTTCTGGTGTTGGAATTCCACCGCCTAGAACACAGTGTTGTTGCAACAAGACGAAGTTTTCAACGGAGGTTTAATGTAACCAAAGAACCGAAAAGCGATAAAATAAAGGATTTGTTTGAAAAATTTCAATGGACTGGGAACGTGACGGATGAACGTGCTGGAAAGGTAGGGCGACCGCGTACAGCAACCACAGAGGGCAACGCGCAGCTAGTGCAGCAGGTGATCCAACAGCGGCCTTGGGTTTCCGTTCGCCGTGTTGAGCTGCGGTCCAAATGACGCCAACGTCCACGTATCGTCTCATGCGCCAGAGTTTACACCTCTATCCATACAAAATTCAAACGCGGCAACCCCTCAGCGCCGCTACCATTGCTGCACGAGAGACATTCGCTAACGATATAGTGCACAGGATTGATGACGGCGATATGCATGTGGGCAGCATTTGGTTTACTGACGAAGCTTATTTTTACCTGGATGGCTTCGTCAATAAACAGAACTGGAGCATATGGGGAACCGAAAAGCCCCATGTTGCAGTCCCATCGTCCCTGCATCCTCAAAAAGTACTGGTCTGGGCCGCCATTTCTTCCAAAGGAATCATTGGCCCATTTTTCAGATCCGAAACGATTACTGCATAACGCTATCTGGACATTCTTCGTGAATTTGTGGCGGTACAAACTGCCTTAGACGACACTGCGAACACCTCGTGGTTTATGCAAGATGGTGCCCGGCCACATCGCACGGCCGACGTCTTTAATTTCCTGAATGAATATTTCGATGATCGTGTGATTGCTTTGGGCTATCCGAAACATACAGGAGGCGGCGTGGATTGGCCTCCCTATTCGCCAGACATGAACCCCTGTGACTTCTTTCTGTGGGGACACTTGAAAGACCAGGTGTACCGCCAGAATCCAGAAACAATTGAACAGCTGAAGCAGTACATCTCATCTGCATGTGAAGCCATTCTGACAGACACGTTGTCAAAGGTTTCGGGTAATTTCATTCAGAGACTACGCCATATTATTGCTACGCATGGTGGATATGTGGAAAATATCGTACTATAGAGTTTCCCAGACCGCAGCGCCATCAGTTGTTGAAAATTGTAACTACTGTAATTTCGAAAGTTTGTCCGCCTGAAAATGTACTGTTGTTCCAAGCATATTGCAACAAACGGTGTATTTCTATCGCTCCTCGTTTAGTTTTTATTGTCGTTTCAAATATACCGGTCATTTTTGAAACACCCTGTATGATCCTGCAGTGAATGTTAATAGTAATGATAAAAAGACCATTCAGTTTGAACAAGTCCTGAAAGTAATAGAGTGTTTCGGTATCTGTTATATTTTCGCAAATAGTTTGTGCTGCTCTAGCTGTTAGTTTCAATCTTACCGTAAACATATGTATGTGTCAGAGTTCACTGCACTCGCGTGTGACAAAGTATAGGTTGTGTTTATCCATTAAAGTTACTAATAACTATTTTCTTGAACGAGAATGTTAATCATTGTCTTGCGTAGTTAGGCTGGCGACGGTTTTCCTAATCCATTGAACAGTGCAGATAGGCAAAATTTTGTTTGTTACTGTTCAAATGTTTACGTAATTCTGACTTTCATTTCCGATAAGCCACCTCCGTTAGGTACAACATGGTCAACATAACAAAATTCCTCTCAGAGGGTAACACTGCTCTGTTGCTTTATACCATAATTGCTTTAACAAGATAGTTTTATTTCACGAGCTGCCTACAACTTTAAGGTTATGGTACAGCAGTAGCAGACGGTAGTGTTATAAGTTCTATCCGATAATGATCCCAAACCGCGCAGCAGTATTCTAAAAGAGGGCGGACAAGAGTAGTGTAGCAGTCTCCTTAGTAGAGTTGTTACATTTCCGAGGTGTTGTGCCAATAAAACGCAGTCTTTGGATAGCCTTCCCCACAACATTTTCTATGTGTTCTTTCAAACTGAAGTTGTCCGTAACTGTAATTGGCTCTGAGCACTATGGGACTTAACATCTGTGGTCAACAGTCCCCTAGAAATTAGGACTACTTTAACCTAACTAACCTAAGGACATTACACACATCCATGTCCCAGGCAGGATTCGAACCTGCGACCGCATCAGTCGCGCGTTTCCGGACTGAAGCGCCTAGAACTGCTTGGTCACAGCGGCCGGCTTGTGCGGCACAGTGTCGAAAACCTTCGGGAAATCTAGAGACGCGTAATGAATTTGAAATACCCTGTCAGTAACACTCAACACTTGGTGCGAGTGTTTTTCGTCTAGCGTGCAGTTGTATATGAGGTGTAAAAAAAATAAAAAATAAAAAAAACACAGCCGGAGACATAATTACAGAAACCAGTACCTGTATGTTAGAGGTATTGACGCTGGCTGTTGAGACACTTGTGCGACTGTAGCACAAGGCGGTGAATGGCTGTCTCATGAGATTCCCGGGGCTCCGATGTCAACCAGTTCCGCACGTACAGCTGGGCGTCGTCGTCCGACGAACGCCGGTATGCTGACGATCTTCTTTGACCGAGATGGCCCCCTTCTGATTCACCTTAGCACGGGACAACAGTGAACGCCCAGCGTTACTCGCAAACCTTGACCAGCCTTCGCCAAGCGATCAAATCAAAACGAGCAGGGAATCTCACCCGTGGGGTCATTCTGCTCCGCGACAGTTCAAAGCCTCATAAGGACAACACGGTCGCCACACTCCTGCAGAAATTCAAGTGGGAGGTTCTCGGGCACCTTCCGTACAGTCCGGACCTCTCTCTCCTTAGAGAGGCTCTGAGGGGCACACGATTCACCTCGGACGTCGACGTCCAGCTGTACGTGCGGAACTGGTTGACATCGGAGCCCCGGGAATTTTATGAGACCGCCATTGACGACCTCGTGTCTCAGCGGGACAATGTCTCAACAGCCAGGGTCTGTAATTATGTCTCCGGCGCATTTCTTTTTGAACGCCCATTATATACGATTGTTAGGTATAGAGTTATTGTATCGGCATATTCTGAGACAAAAGTGACTGGTGTATTATCTGGACCAGAAGACTCGGTTTTATTAAGTGATTTAAGTTGGTTCACTACTCCACGGATATCTACTTCTACGTTACTCGTGTTAGCAGCTGTTCTCGATTCGAGTTCTGGAATATCTCATCTATATACATTCAAAGAGCTTCCTGAAAGTGTCAGCACCAGAATTCGAGCTGTCTTAAAGGAGGGGCAAAGTCGTTACCGGCATACTTTTGATCAGATTTTGTATTCGCGGAAATATAAGGGGTAGGTAGTTTAATGAAAAGGAGTGCACAGTCGGTTTGACTGTACCTTATACATCGTAGCGGATAGTGTCGAACGTTTTCTAGAAATCTAGGGAGACGTGTCGAGCTGCACGTATTGCTTTCAAATCACGAGAGTTGAGGTGGAGCCGATTTGGGCGCCGTGGCTCAGCTGTCAGTGGCGACGGCAGACGACTGCGGAAATGTGTTACGGTGGCAGGTGGAGACCGGCGGCTGGCGGCTGGCGGCTGGTGCCGGCCGGCCGGCCGCTGCCTCCCCCGCAGCTCGCGTCGGGCCAGGGCCGGCAGCAGGAGGCGAGCCGAGGCCGTGGCCGCCGAGCTGGCAACGCCGGCATGCCTGCCGCCCGCCGCCCATTGGCCGCCGCAAGAATGCCCCCCGCCACAGCCCGGGCCCGGGCAGGCAGCGGCCGCCAGCACGCAGTCGCTTCTCGCGCTACGCTGCGGACCCAGGCACCGCGCGGCACGGCACGGCACGACCACGACACGACCACTGCAGGACCGCCGCCGCTACGACGACCGCGCGCCGCCCGCTCCGTGCGTAAGAGTTCGGCGAACGCGACCGCGCCGCGCAGCCGCGTCTTCCGCGCTGTCCACGGGCCATCGGCCAGCAGGCAGCTCCGCGTGGCGCCGCGCCGTCGCGCCGGCCACCGCCGAGGACAAGATTGCGAGGGGAACGGTGCCCGTGCAGGTGTGTACCGGCCGGGCCACGACAGCCACTGCTGCGGACCGCGCTCTTCCTTCTCTCCAGTTCGCTCTCTGTCACTCTACACTCTGGCCGCTACCCTTCTTCTTACGTTGCGGACATTTTTGCCAATAAGGGCGAGATAAGGTGCAGTGAGTACGCCCAGGCGAGTGCGTCGTTTCCCTACTACGTCGCATCCCGCGTTGCCGCTCGCCAGTGTGGAGGACGGCCGGCAAGGAGCAGCCTCGCCCGGGCCAACTGCTGCGCCCGGATCCGTCTCGCGAATTGTGCCCTCAGTGCGTCCCGCCTGCCACAGGAGGTGTGTGCGCCGAGACTCGGGGACAGCGGCAGAGGCGAGCGGCCAGCTGCCGCCACGTCTTTTACTGCACCGTCCAGCCTACTTTTATTTCTCGTCCGCGACCGGTTTCACCCTCCTACGGCGATCTCGGAGCGCAGCACGTGTTTTCGCGTTCCGCAGAAGCAGACGGCGCGTGCTGCGACGGTGCCGCGCCGGCACATTCGCTGGGATCGTCGTTGTGCCGACGGAGGCTCTACGGCCGTGCTACGCTTTCAGCGACGTTTCTTCGTAAGAAGCCCTTCCGTAAAATCTTTCACAGTGTACACTTCACATTTGCGTGAAATGCTACAGTGCGTACTCGGTGAGTTGTTGCTTCCGCTACGATCTTTTCCGACTACGAACAGAGTGACACGTTGTGCAATCCCACTTTTGCGGAATGCGTAAAAATACCGTCGAGCGGCCAGAAACAGTGACGGAAGTACCGGTAAGTGCAGTTGCGTTAGAAGGTGCCGCCGACGACGACGCGAGAGAAATGAAACGAAATCGAATGTCGTGTGCCTAGGACCTCCCGTCGGGTAGACCGGTCGCCTGGTGAAAGTCTTTCGATTTTACGCCACTTGGGCGACTTCCGCGTCGATGGGGATGAGACGATCGTTATGAAGACAACAAAACACCCAGTACCTGAACGGACAAAATATCGCACCCAGCCGGGAATCGAACCCGGGCCCTTAGCGTGCGATTCGGTCGCACTGACCACTCAAGTTATCGGGGCGGACGCGAGAGTAAATTAAATGGCAGACAAATAGAAAGAGCGACAGTGTATTTTATGACTGTATCTATAGCCTTTGTAAATTTCTCTCCGTGACCTGTTCCCTTTATTTGAAACAAATATTTTATATTAGTATTAGTGTTACTATTGACGATTAGCGTTCGATTGTCGCCAAAAAGAAAACTGTCGCATTCAAATATGCTCAAAAATATCATAAACACAAACTGTAATGCTCGTTCGTTCAATATGAATTCGTTTTCGTAGCATTTTGTGTTATCTCTCTGTTCTTCACGATTGTAATTTTGGTGAACACTCTCTCGCAAGTCACGGTTCCACCGACAATAGTTTCTATCGCCCTGTCTTTTCGGTCAAATGTGTGCTCCGACAGCATTAAGACAGCGTCCACTTTCACGGTCGACTAACTGCTGTCTATCTCCGTCCGTACTCGCAAGACGCCTTTACGGTGTGGCACCGATGCGAGTACCACTGCCACTGATGCAGTCTCAAACGGGCCCAGGAAAGAACAGTTACTAGTAAATCTTCTGAGCTAAAATAATTGATGGCTTTTTCAGAAGATTACCGGAACAGGAAACCACTCCGTGGCTTAATGATCGAAACTGCGTCCAAACGCGCTGTTGTGTATGTCCCCAGTCGATGCTGTATAACAACGGGAGTAGACCGACCAGCAGTACTCGTGTGTCGATCCAGGGACGGTTTCCCAAGTCGCCTTACGGACAGACTACAGTCAGACTCTCTCTCGCAGCTGCGTTTCCTGCGATTAGTTTTATTTGGTCGTTCCACGGTAAATCACTGAAGCATCCTGAATTCCTCATTCGTGTAATCGCAAAATGACGGGATCTCTCACCCTATGAATGCGCTGCATCTGCCCTCTTACTTTAGTGAAAGAAATCTTTGACGAAGATCTCCGACAATGGCGCCAAACAGTACTGCTCGCGAAGGAGACGTTTCGCACCTCTGTTCAGCATCGTCTGCTCTGTGCGGACATCGATTTTCGGCAGAGCGGTGTACAGCGCACGGCACAGCGTTATGTTCCAGTTGGCTCTTTCTCCTTCAGTTCACTCTGCGCGAGCTGTATCTAGCTTAAACGTTTCTTAGAGCTGGCAAGGGGAACGATACACAGGGGTTTTTAATATATTCCTAGATTCGTCAGTTATTACCCGTTCTCGGAACTTTGTGAGTAAACTTTGACGGGGGTACTTTACTTCTTCCTTCGATCGTCTGGTAGTTGAGTGTTTTAGGAATTTTTGTGACACTCTCCCATCGACCACACAGTTCTGCAACGATTCGTGCTGCTCTTATATGCTTAGCTTCAACGTCACCTGTTACTCCTATCTGGTACTGTTGCCACACACTCGAGTAACACTGTAGGATGATCCGCACAGGAGTTCTGTAAGTCATCTCCTGCCCAGCATTCTACGGATGAACCGGAGTCTGCCGCCTGCTCTACCTGTGACTGAGCCTATGCGATCGTTCCATCTGATATCACTATAAACAGTTACAGTGAGGCATGCGCGTTAGTTGGTCGATTACAACTGTGACTTGTTGATGTTGCAGTCACAGGGTGCAGTGCACAATTTTACATGTGCGGACATTTAAAGGGAGCGGTTGATGTCGAGATGGACCAGAGGTGTTTGCAGTGAGCTGGCTACGTGCTGCTCCCTGCCTGACCTCCCGCTGCCCCCTCACCGCCCTCTGCTGCGCCAGCTGGCCCAGCTGGACGTGGCCGCCGCGGCCGGCGCACAGCTCTCCTCCCTGCCGTCCATCCACTCTGTCCCAGCAGTATCCACGCGACTGGAGCGACAGATAATTACATTCCAACTTCCTTGTCACTCGTAACAGCTTCGATTAAAAAAAAGAGACACAGTTGTGGGACAAGCTGTGACACATCCGACAGGCTGTCAATAGCACTGCATTTTCTCGCTACGTGGAGGGGCTACGGAGACATCAAATACGCATACGCAGGCAGAACCGAAACTCAACCGACAAAATATCGGAGACTGTCCGGAGGTATTTTTTTGGGTACAATCGAGTCTGGGCGCTCGCTGACTCATTACAGAGTAACAATGTAATCACGATTCGTCCGGTTTCTAACACTAACTGCCTTTTTTTCTGTGAAGTTAGTTTAGTAACAGTGAAAACGCTCGCAGTATGTAGTTACCGTAACAGGGAAGGATCCGGTTTCTCATATGTATTGTGTATCACCGTTTAGAGGCACAAAACGCGTGGGTGTTTTCAGCTCGTTACTAAATGCAAATAAGTAGGAGCCCGAGTTGATAGGAGCTGAAGGAGTCCAGGTTGCAATGATATACGGTACGGCACACTGTTAGAGAGAAGGATTATTATTCGAGAAACACATAGTATAGTGAAAATTACTTATCTTCAGTAGTTTGTAGGACTGCAGCTACAGCTATAACTAACACAGCATACTCTCAGGGACTAAGACTGATGGGCCCTCCTCAGAGATTCGATGCAAACGGAACTGGCTGAGGGCCAATTATGAAATAGCGTCTGCCTAGGTTGTAATCTAGCTGAGAAGTGAACGAGGCATACTCCAGTTCCATCGAGCTGCTTAGCCCGCTAGAGTGCGCTGTGCTCGGCAGACGACGGGCTGCCAACCTTGCGTTGCCGCGGCCTTGTAGTAGTATCTGTGGCAATGATACTACAATATGTGCCGATGTACACGTGCTGTGATGTGGTTGCACCGTGACATCGTCGTGCTCGTGTTCAGTTTCATTCACTTGACACCTAAACAACGTGTGTTTGAGTTAAGTTCGCGACCAGTGAGCCAGTCCCAGCTGCTGCGTGCTTCGCTGCAGAAACAGACCCGCGACAGAATCGAGCAGCACTGGAAGCCAGCTCGAGGCCGAAGAGTCAGCTCGGTCTTACTATCGTCAGCTACAAACAGCGTGAGTGCACGGAACATGTTTGATCCGAAGTAAGTGGCGCAACGCATAACGTCGTCATTTGTACTGTTCTTCCACCATTTCGTTTGCAATACAGATGCGGAGCTAAACGATGGTAAGACACTGTACGAAATGCAGTTAATCTGTAACGAGGTACCCGAAACCACAAGGTTACCTGTACCAAAACATTTGGAAAAGTCCCCGAATAACCTCGAGAATTTTGTCTCTGGAGTTCGAATACACCTTGTTAATGCGCGAGTGTTAACTTCCGCAGACCAGTAAACGTCTCCCCCCTCCCTGCCCCCTCCCCTTTCTGACATAATGGACTGTTTCGTGTCTTGCCAAAAGTATAACTTATACAACATTCCCCTTTGTGTTACCTCGACTTTTATACGCGCGAGTAAATTTTCCAGCCATCTGCTATTCATTTGCTTCCTGTAGCTAGCCATTGTGGTCTCACAATTGGCGTCTGCTTGTACGTGGCTACCTCACACGTTCGAGCAAATGTGCTTGCGTGATTCAGAAGGGACCGAGTCTCAGGGAGCAGCGGCAGTTCCAGCTTGTCCGGAGTGCCGGCCTGCGGACGCTGCAGCCCGCCTGCACACGGTGCCTGCAGTTCCGTATGACGCCACTGGAGGCGTCGCAGGCGAGCCGCCTCCGGCCGGTCTGCCACCTCGCAACGCAGCGCTCACAAAGGCAGAGCAGGTTTTGAGAGATTTTTTTCTTCATCATTTTGCAACTCAGTTCACTTAGTCCGAGTTGGTGACAATTTCCGAATCAGTCCTACTAATTTACGATCGGCACAGTTACGCGAACTTCATCGTTTCGTGAATCGTTCCATCAACTCTGGGAAAGGAGGGTAATCACTGGGATCCGATAGGGCGGACTCGAAAGCACTCGGAACCGAAGGCCTGCAACGACTACCAGAATGGTGGTGTGGGAGGGGTTTCTCCTTCCCGAGATGCGGAAGTTCAGCCCGGATGGCAGCGCTTACTTGTGTGTCGTAGTGGACTCCGATGCACCCCGGTGTCTGCTGTATGCGTGTGGAGACGGTGCGTCCTGTGAGCAGCGCACACTGAAAACTCCACGAAACGTAGCCGCGACCTTTCCCGCATACCGAACCGGTTGTGTTCCACTCTGCGGTCTTTCGGTTCTGTCACACACCGTAGTCGACTGAACTTCCGGCTCCGGTGGTAGATTACAAATGCTCGCTTCACTGAGTGCTACGAAACGTTGCGAAAAGTGAGTGGATTTAGGTTTAAACGAGCCTATAAAGCTCAGAGCACAGACGGTGTGACCGCGTGTTGGGTCGCCGGCTACCCGATTGAACGCGGCACTCACTGCCGTGCTGACAAGGGAACCTCCCCATCTCACCCCCCTCAGATTTGGTTATAAGTTGGCACAGCGGATAGGCCTTGAGAAACTGAGCGCAGATCAATCGAGAAAACAGGAACAAGTTGTGTGGAACTATGAAAAAAATAAGCAAAATATACAAACTGAGTAGTCCATGCGGAAGATACGCAACATCAAGGACAGCGTGAAATCAGGAGCGCCGTGGTCCCGTGGGTAGCGTGAGCAGCTGCGAAATGAAAGACCCTTAGTTCAAGTCTTCCCTCGAGTGAAAAGTTTACTTTTTTATTTTCGCAAAGTTATGATCTGTCCGTTCGTTCATTGGCGTCTCTGATCACTGTAATAAGTTTAGTGTCTGTGTTTTGCGACCGCACCGCAAAACCGTGCGATTAGTTGATTTTTACAAGATATTCAGCAACAACATTGGCAGCATGCGGCCGCTGATTATCGCGGTGGAGCATTCAGCCTGCTTCACGGAAATGTGGTCTTTTGCGCCTAATATGGACTTGCAATGTTTTTAGGACATCCCTGTAGTATTGTGCAGTTAGTTACTGATGTGTGTGTGCAGGTACAGCATGCTGATAAACCATTCCGCGAATATCAAAGAATGAGATGACCATAACTTTCCCAACAGAAACAACCACTTTGGCCTTTTTGGGAGCTGGTGATGAAGGGGATTTCCACACTGAGCTTTTCTGTTTGCTCTCGGGATCAAAATGATGTAGCCAAGTTTCATCAGCAGTAATTACATTTCAAAGAAACTCCGGACCTTCCTCTAACATCAAATTTAACTGCATGCCGAGTTGCACGTGAATGTCCTTTTGTTCGAGAATCAACAGTCTCGGAACTCATCGCACACAAACGTGTCGTGTGTAATTTTTCTGTTACCAAAGTGTGGGTGGCACGGAATGAAATATTGAGTTTTTGAGAAAGTGATGTTAAGATAATTCTTCGATCCTCTCTCACATTGATAGCAGCAGTGCTGATGTTTTCTTCTGTGTTAGCAGTAACTGGAGCACCGCGTCCGCCTTCCTTTCAAATGGTTCAAATGGCTCTGAGCACTATGGGACTTAACATCTTTGGTCATTCTCTCCCCTCTTTGAACATTTTGAACCACCTTCGAGATGTGTGCTGTGGGGAGGCACAGACTCTCCATAGGCGTCCCGTAACATTGTGTAGGCCTCAGCTGAAGATTTGTTGAGACGAAAGCAGAATTTCAAAGCCATGTGTTAACGTGTCTGACCTTGCCTGCCTCTCATAGGCCACTACGGCGTATTTGTAGCAAATTAAGCTAAAAGAATAAGATTAAATATTACCTGGAGAAATTATGATCGTTCTTTATCGAATAGCCATCTTCGCAGTGTACCATTTTTCGGTATAAAACACGTATAGTTTGGACTGTGCGTGCTTTTAGGTCCTCCGTCTCGGATCGGCGCTGACCCGGACACCGTGCAGTTTACGACACGTCGTACTGCCTCAGACGTGTGCAGTTTTTGTAACTGACGTCAATGTCGACTGTCAACTGTTTACACAAAGGAGGAACGCGGCGACCGCGGAAACTGGCGGAGCGCGTGGCGGGCGGAGGCTATTTGTTTTGAGAGGTGGCGCCCTCGGTGTGGTTTGAATGGCGCAGCACGGGAGGCAGAGCGCTGCGGAGTGTGTGCTGTGTGCTGGGTGCTGGCAGCCGCCGCGCCGCGCCGCAGCGCATCGCATATTCATGAGGCCTGGTGAGCGGGCGGCCATCCAGCCAGCCAGCCAGCCAGGCAGCGGCGCGCGGGTCCACGCCGTGGCCGGCAGGGCCGTGGCCCGTGCGTGTTCTACCCGCCCTCCGACTCTGCCCGTGCCAAGGAAGGTGCACGCACGCGGATAAGGTTCCCAGATATCTGAGTCGCTCGAAGACTTGTTAAGAAATACCACGCTACTTCAATAATGGCTTTTAAACATCAATATACGTAGACAAACGTCCTTGGTGGTGCTTCACATTTGATGTTCGTTCTGTGCGCCGGTCAAGTTTCGAACCGTTGTGGCAGATGGGAGAGCACTATTACAGCGTCAAAGTAGCGTCTCGATACGACTCGCCTTACAAGCAGCATGCTGTCATTGAATTCTTGTGTGCAGAGAAAGCGGTTGTGAACATCCACAAACGTCAGTGTGCAGTGTATGGCGATGCTGCTGTCGATAGGAGTACAGTCGGGCGATGGGTAAAGAACGTTACAGCCTCAGGAAAGGCAGAAACAGAGCTGCACGATCAGCCGCGCTCGGGACGTCCTGTCACAGCCACTGCTCCAGACGTGCCGAATCGTGAGGATGCCATTATTCGTGCCGACCGGCGCATCACAACTCGATTCTTTACGGGGAACACGCTTTCGAGATGACGAGAATGTCAGTCGTGTAGTGAAAACAGGACAAGAGCTTTTAGCAGCAGGGAATACGCGCTGCTCCACAACATTCGAGTGCGGCCACAGAACGTGGTGGACACTTCGTACAAGAGTGGGACATCAGCAAGACTGTTGCTCGACGTTGTCAGCAAATTCTTACACTTGGCAATAAATGTGTCCTGAGAAAAAAAGGTCGGGCATTACTTACTGAGCGACCCTCGTAAAACCGTGTGCTTCGACCTCGACGGTGAGCCTCTGTCAGAGACGAGGGTAGCATCGGGCCTGCCCCAGGGAAGCGTCTCCGGACCGCTCTCGATCTGTGTGTACAAATGATCTGACGCAGAACGGCAGCAGCCATCTGCGGTTGTCTCCTGATCATGCTGATCATGGCCTCGTCCACGGTTGAGTGACCGCAGCAGCAAACGACATGACTTAGATAAAATTTCTTGTTCGTATTACGAATTGCAGGTAGCTCTAAAGGTAAATATGGAAATTTGGTAAGTTCCTATGGGACGAAACTGGTGAGGTCATCGGCTGCTAGGCTTACACACTACTTAATCTAACTGAAACTAACGTACGCTAAGGACAACACACACACCCACCGCCGAGGGAGGACTCGCAGCTCCGACGGGGGAGCCGCGCGAACCGTGGCAAGGCGGCTGATAACACGCTGCTATAGCTCCAAGTGTAGAAAGGTGCAAGTCAAGGCAAACGAGTAGCAAAAACACTCCCGTCATTTTCGAGCACATAGCCAGATCGAATATCTAGAGCTAAGTTGCAAAGCGATACGAAATGGAACGAGCACGTGGGGGCGGTAGTAGGGAAGGCGAATGGTCGACTAACTTTATTGGCAGAATCTTGGGAAATTGTGGTGCAGCTGTAAAGCAGGCCGCATACGGGACACTGGTGCTGCCCAGTCCTGAGTGCTGCGCCGGAGTTTGGCGGCCCCACCAGGTCGCCTTGAAGGAGGACATCCCGCCAGTTCAGAGGCGGCCTCTTACATTTGCTACCGGAAGTTTCGAGCATGCAAGCATTACGGAGCTGCTCTGGACGGAAGGCGACCTTATTCTCGGGGAACTCTTGTCAAGAAAACTTAGAGAACCGCCATTTGAAGCCGACTGCTGGACGATCCTACTGGCGCCAAAGCACATTCCGCGTAAACACCACGAAAATGAGAGAAATTAAGACTCACACGTTGGCATATAGTCAGCAGATTTTTCCTGGCTCTATTTGCGTGTCGAACAGAAAAGGAAAATTCTAGTAGTGATACAAGGTACCTTCCGCCATGCACCGTACAGCGGCTTGCAGACTGTGTACGCAGATATTGTTGACATCTGTAGCCGTCCTTCCTCATTTGCTACTTCAATTCCCTTTGTTATGCTTATACCAATAAATTTATCCGTCTTTTGCAACTTAACGTTTATCTCCTTTTTAACCACACATGATTATCTGTTCGTATTTGGCACCACCTGTGGCTTTAATTCTCCAACTGTACACATGTACTTTTAAAAACATGTAGAGTTCGTGCTAAAACACTTAGGTTATCTTATATTTACAGTTATAGAACTGCAGTTTTCACTTTGTTTGCTATTCTTTTCTTGTGCCCACGTCGCTTTGTGATGTATACGATAGAGGTTTCCGGTTCGTTGGACTCCACGGTATAGGATCTGTACATAACAGTTCTTTCTGCCACTGCTCCTGACCTTGCTGTAAGGTTGGCTGACGGATCATGGGAGCTTAAGAGGCTGCTAGCAGCGTCGGGTGTTGGTGAAACAGTGGATGCTCCTGTCGTAATGGAGGCACTGTCTCTCTCTCCCCCTCTCTCTCCCTCTCAGTGTGTGTGTGTGTGTGTGTGTGTGTGTGTGTGTGTGTGTGTGTGTGTCTGTGTGTGACTTTTTTTTAAAAAATTATTTATCATTATTCGTCAATCAACCCTACAGCAAGGTTATGTGCAACAAGAAATTCCAAGTGGATTGTATAATTGTGAAATGCAATAAAATTGAAACCTATGTTGTGCTCATCTAGTGCCTTCACAAAAACAGTCGTCAGACGAAAGGAATAGAAACCGTTAAAGTAACTGATAAATCACAATCCTATAACTGTAAATAGTAAATTTACCTGATTTTACTACCAAGAAATAGTATGTATTTTACATATACTGAAACAATTGTAGACCATTGTTGCGCCTAATATCGACAGGTGAAACATGTTTGGTTGTAAGCAAAATAAACATACAGCTGTAGAAATCGGATAATATTTATTCTTATATACATGTTAAAGATAAAGTTACCATCTTTTTCGTATTAAACGAAATGGTTGAAGACGTTTTGGTTGGGTGGAAGAAACGTATAATCCTAGATGGAGAGTCATTGAAAGATGTAGAAATGACACTAAGTATGCCCAAGAGTAGTATGTTGCGACTCTCGCTATTCATGATGTGTCTTAATGACCTGGCAGACATTATTAAGAGTAATTAAAGTCTTGATGCAATTACCTGTAAGTACTGCCTGAAAAAGCTGTAGAAGTATCCAGTCAGAGCTAGACAACATTTCAAAGTGAACCAAGATCGGCAACTTGTTTAAATGTACAGAAATATAAAACTGTGAAATTTATAAGTTCAAAAACCCTCTGTATTATCACTACAATATCGGTGAGCCGCCACTGGAATCAGTGGACTCATATAATTACCTCAGTGTAACGACGAGTAACGATATCAAGTGGAATGATCACGCACTCTCAGTCAAGCTGCAGATTTGGGTTGATCCGTTACAGAAGCGACGCTCCGTGTGTCGCTCCCACGGAGACAGCGAGGGGGAGATGAGGCCAGTTACAGCGGCATTCAGACACTCGTCCTTCTCGCGCTCCACACGCGAAAGGAACTGCAAAGCGTCACAGTGACTGGTGCAGTGGCACGTATCCTCTGCCGAGCACTTCACAGTGGTTTGCAGAGCACAGATGTGGCTGTAGGTTCGTAGGATACAGGGCAAAATACAGTTGGCGTACAGAAGAGTTTGCTGAGAAAGCATTCGTCCGTAGAATACTGCTCAAGTGTATTGGACCCAATTGAAATACTAGTAACAGTGGATGTTGCACGTTTACAAAGAAGGGCAGTTTGTTTCGCTCATGAAGGAGCGGTAAGGAAATATTCAACGTTGCAGACGGACAGACTGTTCCACTAAAGTTAATTTACAAAGTTTCAAGAACCCGTTTTAAGTGAAGCATTGAAGGACATACTATAATCACGATTTCAATAATGAAAAATTGCACTAGTTTAGCATTTTTTTCGGACTTAACGCAGAGTATTTCGAGAATTTATTCTCATTTTCAAGTGTTTTTGTTCACATAAATATTTTTTTGTGATGTTTGGTATGTGTGATTTTCTACCACTGTTGCAGTGTAGTTTTCTTTTTGCGATTATAATGCAATCGAATATCGGACAAAAAAATGTTCAAATGGGTATGAAATATTATGCGATTTAACTGCTAAGGTCATCAGTCCCTAAGTTTACACACTACTTAACCTAAATTATCCTAAGGGCAAGCACACACACACACTCATGCCCGAGGGAGGACTCGAACCTCCGCCGGGACCAGCCGCACAGTCCATGACTGCAGCGCCTTTGACCGCTCGGCTAATCCTGTGCGGCAATACTTGCAAACAGACAGACCAAACTACTATAACGTATAGAAAACATCCCAGAATTTTTTCTCCACTTCGTACTGTAACCTCAAAAAGTCAACTTTAGCGCAAGAGAGGCAAAAAATCACACGTCCAAACATCAGAAAAAGTATTTATACAAACAAGTGCACTTGAAAATGAGAATAAATTCTCGAAACGCATTGTGGTAAGCACGAACTAATACGTAACTGATACAGTATTTTATTACGTAAATCACGAATGAGAAAGTTGTAGGCTTTCCAGGAATGTCGATTGTGATGAACGAAATCAAGGATGCTGCCTTATCCCGTAACATAGCGGCAGGGAAGACGAGATCTGATGAATTACGGCCGGGCCGGAAGCATTTAAACAGTCGTTCTTGCCGCCGGCCTTACGTGAAGAAAATCTAATGGGAAATACCCTCTGTCGGACACTTGGCGGTAGTTGTGAAGTAGATACGAATTTGTGCCAAAAGTGCTTTTCCAGAGAAGACAGGAGCATCATTTCTAGTATGCTACCAAACTCGTGTGGAGCTGTACCCCGTTCCTCGTATTTGCAGAAAGCGCGACTAACGAGAGCAGAAATTAGAGCGTTCAGTAAAGTGGTAGGCTCACGTTTAAGTAGCGAACAAATGACTCGCGCCCCTGCAGCACATCGTAGGGCATAACTGCCCCGTCTAGTCGTCAGTGTTAGCTGTCAGTGGACGCTGTTGCCACGCAGCGCACTTTGGACCGAATTCCCACCGCTCGGGAAAGGGGAAAATAATGTGATACGCAAATTACAACTGAAGACGATGGTTCACGGCGTGACACAGTAAACCAGCGATATTTCAGACTGGAGGTGGTGTTTATTGTACTTGCTAGTTGCTTGCCACGTTCCTAAGTTTCCAAAAGATGTCGAGCTTGTGTTCCGTACCACACACGGTATAATTATAACCCAGATATCGTCATATGACGAATCCTGTCAGCTATCCAGAATACTTTTATTAACAGAATTGGGTGCGTTTTTGTGCATTCGTCCAAAGAAAACCCGGTAGGAAAGCTAATGTTACCGGTATTGCGTAAGCTGGCTATCGCATAGCTTTGTCCTGTTTGTTGGCGACATTGTCGCCCACGGAAAAAGTATCGCATTGCGATCTACTGTAGAGTTCCTGTTCCTCTGTCTGCGCCTCGGTCACACGGGGTGTGTGGCAGTTAGTACGCGCGCTGGATCCTAGCCAATTAGCCCTGGACGAGGTCGTATAGTGACCAATATCCCAGCAATATTCAACTTATGACTAGAAATAGGAAAGCTATATTTTTCTTTCAACTTGACGGATGTTATGTGGCATTTAGTGGACACTCAAACAAATATAACTCGAATTTAATCCTTCATTTGTGTGACCCTAGTGTCCGTAGTTGCTTTACAGTTCTTGAGGGAATTTTTGTTCTGTCGATGCAACTACAAAAATGCTTGACTTTTTCACCAGACGCGTTTCGTTTTATTGAGGTAAAGCACCATCAGTGGTCTGTAATTAAGTTTTTACATTTTGATTTGATTTTAGATCGACAAACAGTTCGTTAAAGATATGTTGATTTCTCACCAACATCGGGAAATGCCGTCTGCTAGCAAATCGTCTTTTGTCTGCGTTATACACTCACAATTTTGGTCTAATTTTTAGTTGTTATGCGACACTATGCATTTGTTATCTTTTTCACAACTCACTTTTATGCAAACCACTGTACTCTGTTTTTGTACTTCTAGGTATGTGTTGTGGTTTGTGTTTTGTAGTGTTGCCAACATAACCTTTCCGCTACTTTGTTTTTGACCCACGACCATTTTTGTTAAGATTATTGTATATTTGCAATTTTATTTAATTATTTGTCTGTATATTTATATACTGTATAAGGGTAGGGAAGGAACAGTGATGGAGGGATTTTTTTCGGTGTAGGGGAGGGAGAAACCATGATGTGTGGACAGCCCGAGAAGAAGGATGCGTACCGCTGAGTACCGGAATGAATTGGAAAGTCTGTAAATGTCAAATGGTTGATGATGGCGATGATGATGGTGCTATAAGGAATATTATAACAATTAAAAATGACTCTAGCGATTTTTTAAGAATATTTTAGAGGTGGTGATAAGCCGTAACCGAAATATATTTGATTTTTCTGTGAAATAATATTTACTGTTTCAGTCACTTTTTGCCAATTTTTACTAGCACAGAAAGTTTTGGCAGCTTCCTGCTATTATCAGGTGCATTACAGCTACATTTACATTACGTAAATTTGCTGACTTTTATGTGCTCAAATTTCACCTTGTTCCAAAAGATTGATTAATTACAGTGTATACCTTAAGTGAGTGCGACGTTTAAATCATCCTACTGATGTCTTTAGTTATGTTTTTGCTGGATATGTATATGTCTGACACACGAAGCACAACAACAAACACAACACCATAACTTAATACTTTTACGTTCAGTTGTTTACACTTCAAAGACTCTTGACTGCTAAGATAACTTGTTTCAGTTGATAAGACTATTATTTATTTATTTAAAAGTGGCAAGGGCCTTATCGACCATACGCCTGCTCTACAAGCCTCTTCCATTTCCATCTGTTGAGTGCACTGTTTGTCCATTCAGAATTCGTGTTAATCCTAGTTGTGTCGTCCCGGATTTTATCTCTCCACCTGCTTCTGAGTCTTGGTCTTCCTCTCGTTCCACCTATTATCCTTCCCAATGCTATTTTAGGTAGTCTGTCTTTTGACATTCTTGCCATAGGGCCTGTCCGGTTCAACCTTCTTTAGCACATCTGCGATGATAAGGTGTTTGTACAGCTCTCTTAATTCTTCATTATTTCTTATCCTCCATTCCATGTTATCTTCATCGTATACTGGACCAAAAATTTGTCTTAGTATTTTTCTTTCAAATGTTGACAGTTTCTCTTCATCTTTCTTTCTAAATATTAATGCTTGACATCTGTATAATTTTACTGGTATAATAGTCGACTGATACAAGCGGATTTTGAAGTTAGTAAGTACTAAGTGATCTTTTCTGTAAAATTTTACTAAAACTAAACTGTTTTGTTCGCTGTTGCTAGACGGGCATCTACTTCTATATCGGTTCCGTTATTGTTCCTAAGCAGACTCCCTAAGTACTAGAAGCGGTCAACTGTTTTGAAAGCGAATCCATCTACAGCCAAAGGTGCATCACTTTGGTTTTTCTTGCTTATGACAAGATATTCTGTCTTTTCTTCATTAACATGTAATCCTGATTTCTCAGCACTTTTGTAATAGTATTGCATCATTTTGATTAATTCTGTTTTGGAACTTCTTATCAATGCTACATCATCTGCGTAGGCGAGTCTAGTAATGTTCATCTCCTGCATTTGGATACCTTGTGGATTAGTTTTATTAAATTCTCTATCGATCGTCTCTAAGACGAGGTTAAATAAAATAGGTGCTAAGGTAGTGCAATAAAAATACAATGTTTTTATATATTACCATACTCATCTCATATTTAACGCTCAAAAATTATCCCGATTGAAAAACGACTTGTATAGGTGCACACGAAAATGTGAGAGAAATGCGTGGAGAAGTTTAATGGGGAATCGTTGGACTAAAGGTGACACTGGTCTCGCGAGAGTGTGTTGTGTAAATTTTAGAATACTGGTTCTCGAGGATCACCTGACCGCAGTCGTGTTGGCTGCAGGGGGACGCGGCGAGGACGGCAGGGCTGGGCTGGCCGCCAGACTCGCACCGCGAACGAGACTGTGGAACAGAACAGTTACTATCAGTGAGTTCTTTGTCTGGTATTTATAGTTTTGAAAAACCTTTGACTCAGTATTATGAAAATCTTAACTGAATCAAGCACTGATTCAGCTTGTGCACCGTTTGTTCTTGTAGCCTCTTTCATTGGTTTCTTGCATAGTTCTATTGCAGTCAAGCTGGAAATGATGTACTTAAATTGTAGTGCATGCAAGATTTCGCTTTCTTGCTCGGTTGGCAACTAATATTGCTGAGAGGTCGACCCAGCGCTTGTTTGAAGTTTACATTTCCATGTGGCGGCAGGCGTCAGATATCGCGATAATGTTCAGTTTACACGCTGGTTTAAAACCTCACTCTCTCCGTATATGATCTGTCCTGGATTGCCCTTATGAAACACCAGCTTGTGTGTGTAGTCGATCGTCGTCGCTATGGACGCTTCACAGCACAATTCTTTTTTTTTTTCTTTTAATTTCTGTTTATAATTTCTTCCACATCTTGTAGCCATTTTATCGATTTATCCATCCTTAAAGAGAATTACGCGAATCTCATCTTGTCCTTCGGCTCAGTTATTTGGCTTTGCTTCATTTGCCTTTATAAATGTTCGGAATAAACTGCAAGCAGCCCGTATTTGACCGCAGCTCTCGTAGTCCGCCCACAAGGGCGACGTCGGATGGCCACAGCGGACTTGTACAGTTCCCTTACGGCGATTTCCAGAGCAGATAGCACCTTTCCATTCGTATTTGCGAGTTTCTGCGTTAAAGAACTACCAAAGTGCACTCACTGCTAGTCGCAGATGATAACAACACACGCATAGAAAATTGAATATATGAGCCAGTATCGTGTTGTAAACAGGTGTTAAATTCGTTACCTGTCACTGTTTATTTTCATTCCACGCTCATGGTGCTTCACGCGCCCATTATGGGTAAAATATTCATATATTTTTAGATTTTGGTTGCTGACGAAATTTGCACGTTGGAAGATAGATGCGTTTTTGGTCGTGTGTGATTATCTTGAGTCGTTTCAGCCAAGGCTCCAAGTGTCTTATGAACTCTTGCTAAAAAGTCTTAACCTCTGACACTGTATCATCCGCTACATCTGTTTATTTACAACTGATATGTAGATCACTTGACCCGTGCCCGCAGGTTTTCTCCGTATGTTCTCAGCAAGGCGCCAGTGAAGAATGAGGTGTTGCTGCTACCCCACCGTCAACAGAGGGTGTTTATAACTTCTGAAAGGAGAACAGCGCGTTTCACAGTCCGCACAACCATATTTATACAGTATTCACTACACTCAAATTGCACAATGTAACTTTTCCCAACAAAAAATATGTTACATTAAAAACTACAATCAACAACGCACTTGGCACTGATTTGCAAGCTACTCATTTACTTTTGTGTCTAATGGGAAACACAAATAGAGAGATACAGTGCAGTTAACTGAAACTCTATGATATTTATTGCTGATCACGATCTGGAGCTCTTTTTTTTTATACTACCATATCTTTTTCTTGTCTAACATGTCAGCAAACTGTTCACAGTTGTGTTTCGTAACAAAACATGGTCAGCAAACTGTTCAAAGTTGTGTTTCGTAACAAAACATGTTGTCAACAACATGAGCTCTGTTACAACGTGAAATGTTATTGACGTTGGTCAACTTTACAATCACGAAATTACAACTGTGTTGGGACAGTTAGGTTTAAACTTGAGACAACATTATCCGTTACAAACGTACTTTGTTTCCGCCGTTTGTTTTATATTTTCCGTGTTGTGCAAATTAGAACAAAGCATTCATTGTTTGTTTTAATTGACTGTGGCCTGGGTATCCGAGGTGCAAAATGAAACCAAAGCCTCAATAATGTGGGCATGCAGCATATAGAAATAGGGACAGGATGCATGTACAAGTGTCCAGTATATTTGTTATTCATAAAATTAATCAACATCGATAGTAACACCGCCTAAAAATTGGGGGACATGACGGGAAACAAAAAGAGATACTGATAAACTGCAAGATATAATTATTAGTAACGAACAACATCGAATACCTGTAATTTTCATAGTGATTAGTATGTAGCAAATGTTTCAGAATTGAAAATCCGTTAAAGGTGACGAAACCTTGTTGAAACTAGTGTGAGTGTAACATACTAAATTTTTCTCTTCAAAGGAGACCCACATATTGTGCAGCAGTTTTTATATTGCACCACTCATGCTTCCCTTTTTCTGTCTCGACTTCACGTGTCCCAGCTTGTATTGCTGTAATATCTCATTTCAGACTGCTAAATGTGAGAGAAAAACACCATTTATTACATCATACAGATGTAATACTAGTTACAATATCATATTTATCGCATCTGGTACAGCTCTTAAAATTATCTTACACAAGAAATGGTGGTATTCGTTCTGTACGTTAAAAATGACTAGATGGACTTTCCTTTTGCCCAGGAGTGACTCAGCTACCGTATTCTCTCTTTTTTTTTCTTCGTTTAATTATGTGCCATTGTTTAATTTGAAGGGCTGTCACTCATTCAAATTCTTCTTTAATTTGTGTGTCGTTTGTTTCTACATTTATTCTCTGCAGGTCAGTTTTAGCCCTTAAAACTTTCCACTGTATTTTATTTTTGACTATTGTTCAATGTAGTTGCTCTATTAGAGATTTGTATCCTCTAAATATGTCGTACGTTCCTAATTTTCTCGTATCAAGTCTATTTTGTTATTTACCTCGCTATAATAATTTTCAACAACGTTTCGGTATCTAATTGCAACTGTTTCTGGCTTTTTGTACCTCCCAACGTGGAGATGCTTGATTCGGTATGCAGGTGTTTATTAGTTCCCATGTGGTGTTGTGCAGCAGTGCTGCTAATACAGTTCATTTCTCTAACTTCAGTCCTAATCTCCAGCTATCTGCCGATGAGGATCAGAAACAGCGATTTTGCACTTCGAGCCAACTTGTTTCGTTTTTCCTGCCCATCACCATAAAATGTTTGTTATGAGTCTGAAGTCTCTTTTTACTATTGTGAAAAGTATCGCAGCACTAATAACTAAAACAAACAAAAAATAATTGGAAAATGCGGGAAGTGCCTGTTTATTCTAGTACCAATCATCACCTGGAAAAAAAGTGTTTATATACACTGCATGTTATTCATTTACCTCGAAAAACGGTATTTATGTACAATTCATGTTATAAGTTTAACGGATTCAATACAGATACTCAAGCTTCCTAAGAAGCAATACCGTGTAACTGCATATAGAACTACGAGAGTCCCATTACGGTCATACTTCGCAACACACAAGTTGCTGTGTTGTCGTACGCTCTTCCCTCATTTGTCATCGAAGTTCAAATATAGAGTCTCAGTTATGTGATTAACATAAAGCGGACTGGAACAATGCGGAAATTGATAAGGAGGGTACGTCGTTTTCGATGTATCCGTGACTAAAAGTCACATATGTCATATTAGCAAAAGATGCAAGATCGCCTTTGTCAAAAGAGTTTTGACACGCTCGTGTTAACATGCCTCTATATCTCGGAGAATGGTGTTGTTTGTAGATAACAAAGACGACGAAATATCGACCGGGCAATGATACCTGTGATTTGCCACATTTCTCTTTTCTGTATTACAAAATCAACAAGATGTCAACAAAAAGTAGTTGCTGTTTAAAGAAAAAATCACACTAGAGTTTTGAAATGATACAACGGAACCGTAGAAAGTCTACGTGGTATGGTATCTGGCGTCTTCATCGTCATACAGTGATTTCGATGGATCTTCTACAAAACATTTGCAATTACGTACTACGACCACAGGAATAGAAGTACAATTGTTTCATGGGTCAGCTTTTAAAGAAGCCTTTTACACGTCATGGGCGCGAATTCTTTCGTACCATTGCATCTGCTAGATTCCAAAACTATTTTCTGTGTAGTCTCCCCTAATGGTCCCAAAGAAATTATTTGCAACGTACATTGTTAGCCCTGCTGGTGACGTATGGCCCTAACGGACTGTAATGGATCTGAACGTGCCAAGAACAGTAGTTGGTATTGACCAATGGGACCATTCAGGGAGAGTACAAAATAAACAGGTTTGGAATCTAGCAGATGCAGTGGTGCGAAACAATTCGCGGCCGCGACGTGCAAAAGGCTTCTTTAAAAGCTTACCAATGAAAACGATTGTACTTCCATTTCTATGTTCGTAGTACGTGCAAATAATCCGCGACCCAGAATCGAACCCTCGACCTCCTTCAAGTTAACCCAAAACGTTGGCCACTCACGAGCTGCACAGCACTGCTGCCACATTCTGACAGACGTCGTGGCCGCACACGTGATTACAGTGTTGCCAGGCCGCCAGTCTTTAACGTCGATTTACTGCCCAAAATATGCGCAGAACGAAATCATGTGAGAGACATTTTTGTATAACCAGTGTGTGAATCTTTCTTCACCCTGTACAAGAACATTGGAGTGTTGGTTGTGTTCAGAGTGCCATGACTAAGTTCGCTTGCCGGGTCCTCTTGTTCGCTTTTCTCAGTGTAGGAGAATTGTGTGGAGTATTTCAGGTCGTGTTGCGCTTGTTGCAGCAGACGAACGCGGCTCCTTTCGAAAACCAATTTGTAATAAGTGTGTCTACCTCTTTTAGTACCCGGGAGGGCACGGAATGTTGTTTCAGGGCTCAGCCCCTTGAGCAGCTGGTTCATTTTCAATCAACTCCCCAACCACGACTATATCGGAGAGCATTTCCAATTCTGTGAGTTTCTTTAAGAACACGGGAAACCTCCCGAAAACCCTTGCTGTAAAGTGATTATTGGAGAAATTTTCTATATTTGTTTGGGAAAAGATGTCCAAAACAAAAATATGAGCATCCAGTGTATATGCGTAAGTCTGTTGCAGTGTAGGATGGCTTGTTCGACGGGTATAGGTGGTAATGAATCTCTTAGTAGGCCGAATTGTAAGGACCAAGGCTAAATGATCTGCTGCTCTGTTTCACCACAACCATTTCGCAGTTCTTCGTTTAATTCTCTGTGTTCCCAAAAACAATAATGATTACGCTAAATATAAATACACTAAGAAAATGAAAGTATGGGGAAGCGCCTCCTAGCGCTGGTTACATCTTTCCAGTTGCGCGTTCACGTCTTCACACGCAACAAGGCGTCTAATATTCTGAACGATCTCTCTTGCCGAGTGAGAGAGAGAGAGAGAGAGAGAGAGATCGATGGTCGCATTTATGCCAGGAAAGAAGAAAACATTTGTACTTTTTGATGGAATCATGCGCCAGGTCAACAGTGTGTAGAGCTATGTTCGTGTTCTGCCCCTGCATCGATGTCACCACACACGACTTCCAGTTCTGTTCAACAGAACGTTTTGAGTGTGTGTGTGTGTGTGTGTGTGTGTGTGTGTGCAAGAGAGAGAGAGAGAGAGAGAGAGAGAGACAGTTGCTGTGGCATTCCAAGTCGATTTACAGGAATATTTAAACGAATCCAAGGACGAAAATAGTCGTCTGCACACTGTTCGTCTCTTGTCTACATCACATTGCGCAACACTGCACGGAGTATCATGAACAGGCATCAGCCTCATGCGAAACATTATCTTTTCTTTATCTGGTGTATTTATATTATTATTTGTTCAGCTCCTTTTTATCATAATCAGTGGTTTTTATCGTTTGAAGTTTACTTAAAATTGCTGTGCTGACAGTAACAGATGGTACGTTTCTTTACATCGTTATACTCAAGTGTAGAGGGCGATTATATTTGTTTAGCTCAGCAGTTTCACTTTTTCTTCTGTCCATTTTCTGTTGTTTTCTCTGGCCATCTCATCGTGATGACCTGTTGGAGTATTCCTGGAAATGTGACCGTAAAATTTCAATCTCTGTTCCTGAAAGTGTCAGACGTCAGTGTGTTGATATAATTCCCGAGATCTTCTTTTCATTCCTGTGATCTGAATTAGGGATCTGTTCCAGTTATCGAGATCTGCGACACGTATAATTATTTCGGTGTGATTACTGTGCTGTCGCCGCTTCATTTCACGTTCCAGGATTATTAAAGTATGATACAGCGAATGTACAAAGCTACGAGACAAAGGAAATTTCACCCTTTTCCAGGAGTTTGGGACCAGTAACAGCACTGAATTTATTTTTGTACACAAGGATCCTAAAATAAATGTGCCTCACAACCTATACATTGTGTGTGTGTGTGTGTGTGTGTGTGTGTGTGAGAGAGAGAGAGAGAGAGAGAGAGAGAGAGAGAGAGAGAGAGAGAATCTGTCCGCTATATTGAGGTGTTCTTCATTCTGTAGAATCTAAGTTCTTCTGACGAGCCAAGTATAAGAGTATTTTCTCGTGGTATTAACGTAGAAATTCTGCATTACTTGAAAATTCCACTATTATGCGTAGAACAGGCATCGAGAGAATGGAAAACGGGGTGTCGTTAGTGCTGCATAAATTAATGCACTCAACATTGAAATAGTATCGCAGATTCAGTTTAGAACGACTGTATGAAAAAACAAAATTATTGCTGTAGGAGACGACAAACTTTCAAAAAAGTAAACACACAATTATTTTCAGTGTAACATAATTTTCTACATTTACTTTGTGTAACACATTCGAAATAATATGTCGTTGTAGTCTTTGCAATTTTCACACAACAATTCAAATGAAAAGATCCGTTCAAGATGGCACAAATGTGCCGAACTGTGTTCCAGTAAGCTGATATTCAAAAGTAAAGATGTCTTTAAAATGAAGCGGAACCCAATGCTCAACACTGTAACTCAGAACTAGGGGAGACACAGTCCTCCCAATTTCCGTACATGAATGGATGGGAAAGATGGCGAAGTTGGGGGGGGGGGGGCTCAAGAACTTATCCCTTCCCCATACCCATTGACAATGCCAAGTTTTTAATGAAACTACGAGACAAAAATAAACCTCATACATGCATATGCCGATGCTGTACTTCGCTTAAACCCACCACAGGGAAATACGCGCACATTGTCAGCCAGCCTCTCTGGCCAAGCATTTCACCTTTGAGAGACGCGCCATCCGAACTGCCAGAGGAACGACATCAAGTCTTATTTCTAAATGCATTTGAGGGAATAGAAATCAAAATTACAACAATGTCTGCTGAGCAAACTCATCATTTCGTCATTCCTGTGGCTGTTCGACTTAATTAGCTCCTTATTTTAGCTTTCTTAGATTCTAGTGATTTGGTCACTTGAGGAAATATAGAGACGTCTTTCAAAGCAGTTTCCACCGTCCAGACGTTATGAAAAATATGAATAATTCTATTATTCCATCGTCTTTCGGCGTGCATCCGGGTCGACAATATTTCTTCTTTCGAGGGACAACAGTATTTTTTCTGCCGACGTTTCGGCTGTTAGCCACACATCTCTCTTCAAGATGAGTCGGTCACTGAATTAAAAAAATGAAGTTTTACGGTCGAGGACTATGCCACAAAAGACGGGGCACAAATTCGGTACGTTTAGTTAAGGTTGGGGAAGGAACCGTCTCGGCATTCGCCTGGAGCGATTTAGGTAAATTGCAGAAAACCAAAACCGGGCTCTAAACAGTCGTACTCCCAAATGTGAGACCAGTGTGCTAACTAATGCTGAATTAAAACCACCTGACACAAAGATACACGGTGTGCGTCAGCGATTAGAAACACACAAATACTAGAAGTATTTCTATCAAAATGATGAAGAAGTTATTTGTGTTTTGTGGCACTAAAATCTTGAAGCAGAAAGCAGAGATTGGGAGACTTTAAGGAGCAGCAACATATGGAAGGTCTTAATTCCTTTCGGAAATTACAATTTTTTTCACTTCAGTTAAGATGGAGTCGCCGAATGACGGGACAACGCGCCCTGCTGACAGCTTAGTTGGCACGTGATGAGGGCACCAGGTTAAAAGCGTTTTCCAGATCTGTGTTTGCCAACTCCTGGCAGACAAATTAATTTGGAAAACTTGGCTACAGATGAGATTTATAAAAACGAGTGAAGTCTTAAGTTTGTATTTTGCTACAAGTACTAAATGCTTTGGGCGATTTATCATTTGCTCGAATGGTTCAAATGGCTCTAAGCACTGTGGTACTTAACATCTGAGGTCATCAGTCTCGTAGACTTAGAACTACTTAAACTTAACTAATCCAAGCGCATCACACACAGGCATGCCCGAGGCAAGATTCGAACCTGCGACTGTAGCAGGAGCGCAGTTCCGGACTAAGTCGCCTAGAACCGCTTGGCCACATTTTATCATTTGCCATCACATATACATATGCATATACATCATAGTGTGCAAGCCACCTAAATGGTGCGTGGCGGACGGTACTTTCGGTACCACTATCTGATCCCTCCAACCCTGCTCCACTCGCTAATAGAGTGTGGGAAGAATGATTGTCGGTAAGCCTCTTTGTTGGCTCTAATTTCTCGAATTTTCTCCTCGTGGTCAATATGCGAGATGTATGTGGGGGGAAGTAATATGTTGTCCGACTCTTCCTGTCTTCCTGAAAAGTACTGCCCCGATATTTCAGTAGTAAATCCCTCCGTGATGCCCAACGCCTCTCTTGTAACGTCTGCCAGTGGATGTTTTCTAGCATCTCCGTAACGCTCTCTCACCAGCTAAACGACCCCGTGACGAAATACGCCGCTCTTTGTCAGATCTTCTCTATCTCCTCTATCAGTCCTACCTAATAGGGATCCCAGATAGGTGAACAATACTCAAGAATCGGGCGAACAAGTGCCTTATAAGCCACTTCTTTCGCGGACGAGTTACATGCCCTTAAGATTCTTCCGATGAATCTGAGTCTGGTATATGCTTTTCCCACTATCTGTTCTATGTGCTCTTCCACTTAATGTCGCTCTGGATAGTTACGCCTAGATATTTTACGGCAGACACTGTCTCCAGCTGCTAGTGTAGCTGTACAGTAGTGGATTTCTTTTCCTATGTATGCGCAATATGTTACATTTAGTAACGTCCAGGGTCAGCTGCCAGAGCCTGCACCATTCTCTGCAGGTCTTTCTGCAAATTCTTACTATCTTCTGGCGTTGCTGCTGCATCATCTGCGAATAGCCTCAAAGAGCAACCGACGCTTTCTAGTAGATCATTTATATATACTGTAAACAGCAATGGTCCTATCACACTTGCCTGTGGTCCTCCGGATATTGCCTTTACATCCGTCGATTTTGCTCCGTTAAGATCGACGTGTTGAGTTCTATCTGCAAGGAGGTCTTGAATCCAATCGCAAGTATGCTAAGTCTGTTCCGATACTCCGTAAGCTAGTATTTTTCTCATTAAACGGCAACGTGGGACGGTGTCAAATGCCTTACTGAAATAAAGGAACACACATCAACCTGAGCGCCGTTGTCCACTGCGCTGTTGATTCCATGGAGGAACATAGGGAGCCGAGTTTCGCAGGCTCTCTGTTTGCGAAATTGATGTTGATCTGTATAGAGAAGATGCTCATTTTCCAAAAAGTCATAATTCTTGAGCATAAAACGTGCTCCATAATTCTATAACAGACTGACGTCATCAATGTAGGTCTATAATTGTGTGTATCTGTCTCACGGCCTTCCTTAAAAACGGGAATGACTTGCGCTTTTCTCCAGTCGTTAGGTACTTTTCGTTGCTCAAGCGAACTACGATAAATTACTACTAGAAGGGAGCAAGTTCTTTCGCATAATCTTTACAGACTCGTACAGGTAACTCACTTGGTCCTGACGGATTTCCACTACTAAGTGATTGTGGCTGATTTTCATTTCCGCGATCGTTTATCTCAATATCTGCCATTTCGACGTTCGTACGACGATTGAAAGGAGGGACACTGTTACGATCTTCCGCAGTGAAACAACTTCGGAAGATCGAATTCAGTATTTCGGCCACCTCTCTGTTATCTTCCATTTCGGAGCCGGTGTGGTCGCTGAGAGAAAGAATATCTTTAATTTTGCTGTTCAGACGTAACTTCCATCATTACCAAAGAAAACTGACGCAAAATTTTAATCAGTTCCAAATTTAGTTCTTAGATACTTTCTAACATTTGATTCCAAATTCCAGGTTTTGTTTGGCAGTTACAGCATTTGGTCTTTGTTGTATTTCTCTGAATGAATGTGGCGAGTAGAACGAAAGTTAGACATGTTGTTATAACGTGTAGCAGTAGCAACTTTATTACTAATACTCAAGCAACAGGCATTATATTTTGCCTGTTTTTTAAGACAGTGTGGATTACAGATTTGAACGAGTGAAGGTTTTTTTCTACCCCCATCCCCTTAACAGTAGTTATGTGGCCGGTCATTGAGACGAACTTATTTGAACAGATGGTGTCACAAGGAAGTGCACCCACACGTGAGGAAGCGCCTCCTCGCTTCTGATAATCACAAACCTCTCGGTTTCGCATCTATGTAGCTGTTGCAGACGGCTAGAACGAACGTACAACACTGCGATCCCGTAAGCTGTAAGCGCCTTCGTTTTCTCTTACGTGGTGTACGTTTAGTAGGGGACGAAGCGGCGGGGCCGTGACCAAGCGCTACCCGCACTGTCCCCCCCCCCCCCCCCCCCCCCCTCCCTCCCCCGTCCAGTTAATGACGGCGCCATAATGAATTGGGTAATGGAGGGTTCTAATACGGGAGCGGTGATATTTAGGATCACGAACGGTATTTTCTTTGTTCGTTTGTCATCGACCCTCCTCAGGAGTTCACAAAAAGCGCACAACACTGCGTGCTGCGAGTCACCACACAAACTGTCCGCCCTCAGCTTTTAGACTGCCCGGCCGCTCCCTACGTGGATGCTCGACTCCATTCTGCAACCCGGTTCTCTCGCACCCTCTTCAAATACTAATCGAATCATCAGGAGCAATTCTTTTTCACGACTGCACTGCATCACGACTCACTGCCTAGTTCAGAAAACACGTCACTGTTCGGTTTAATGGGGATTTGAGACGTCACGGATAACCGGAAAACGCGGACAATCCGAAGAACGCGTATTTTTTTTACCGGAAACTGCTGTTTCACTACGTTTACAAAACATTACACGTGTCACGTCTGAAAGCCCGCTGCGCTAATTACGAGTTACTCGCGGGGCACTGATAACGAATTTACAAAATTACACTTAAGCACAATTTATTTCGAATCACTTACTTTCACTTCACTGACGGGAAGTAACAATCCACATTTTGCTCTGTCTCTAGTATTCATTTACGTTTATCCCGACAAAGATTCTCATGAGTTTAGAAAACATCGTTCCTGTGAAACACAACTACCTCTTTATTCACATGAAGTGTTGAGTGCTATTGATTGCAGATCCATTCCGTATTTCTGGAATTCCGGAAGGCTTTTGACACTGCACCACACAAGCGGCTCGTAGTGAAATTGCGTGCTTGTGGAATATCGTCTCAGTTATGTCACTGGATTTCTGATTTCCTGTCGCAGACGCCACTGTTCGTAGTAATTGACGGAAAGTCATCGACTAAAACAGAAGTGATTCCTGGCGTTCCCCA